>NC_071109.1:9310000-9910000 GCF_024256425.1 Clarias gariepinus | reverse complement strand
ATGTTTTCAAATTTATATATATATTTTTCAGTGTCGCAGTAGATAATCCAGTTTTGTCACCTCTTTTCAAGGGAAGGTGAAGAAGTCGGCAGTAGATGTTATGCGTTCTTTTGACCATCATTGGCTTGTCTAGATCATCTGGATATCACAATGTTACACGAAAGAGGAAGCTTTCCTGAACACACTTAGAATAGAGTACGGATATCCTGAAAGTTCTTATTGAAAGGGTTTACGTTTTTGCAAAGTAACTGTTTAGAATGAACTCACTGTCAGCCATTGCACTTTGAATCTATTACTTTTAATGATCTTTGCCCTATATGTTTTCCTGGTACACTATAGCCCTTACATGCCTTCACTCATTCTAAAAGGTTAGCTGAGAAACCACAAAAAGGAAACTTTTATTAACTGGACCTTTTTACATTTTAATTTAGAACCCCTTGCTCTAGAGGGCTATACATTGTAACGCCGCTCTGTGATAGGGTCATTCTTCACTTATCAGACCACATGACCTTTTTTCCTTTACTCCAAAATCCTTATGCTCACTAGCAAGATGAATCTTTTTTGGTTTTTAGTCTCACTAGCACATAAATTTCATATGGTCACACGTCTGTTTAGTCTCAATACTGAGTGTTCTCGTCACATTGTATTTCTAAGGGAAATGAAACATAGCAGTGATTACTACTTTCATGTTTTATCATGCGCTTTCACCAATACAGTTTCAAATTATATCTTTATAGTAAATAAATACAGTGGTATTGACATGCAAGTAATTATTGCCAAAAGTATTGAAGGAAAAATATATTTTGATGATAATGTTTTAATGACATTCTCAGATTTATTTATAATTCTTGAGAAGCATGTAGGTAAATGGTGCCTGCCTTAAAAAAAAAAAAAAAGTAACAAAATCAAAATAACAGAATCGGACCCGATTCTTTTGCTTCTTCCTTTTCAAAATCACATGAGTGCGTTTGTGTCACACACACTCCAAGCTCTCGCTATTATTATTATTATTATATATTTTTAACAATAATCTGATTTTTCAAAAACTTTTTAAAACAAATTAACCAGTATACTATGTCAACTAGGACCTACACTGTGCCCTCGCACCTGCAGGGTCAAGCGTCCGAGTCATGTCTATGGGTCTGTGTGCGTGCCGTTTGCATGTCCTCCCCATACTTGGTGGGTTTCCTCCCACAATCTCAAGACATGCAGATTCGGATAATTGGCATTTTAAATTTGCCTGGACTGTGACAATGAGTGTGTGAATGTGTGCATGATTGTGCCCTGCGATGGACTGGCACCCTGGCCTCAAGTCACCTGGAATAGGCTACAGGTCTGTCCTGACCCTCTGTGGGATAAATGGTATAGGGAATACCGAACTTGGACCTAATGTGTTCTGTTTGTGAAAGGTTCAAAACTGGTACAAAAAAGTCTAAAGGACCTGTTTTAGAGCAGGTAACTGTCCTAAAATCTGGTCAGCACATAGAGAACATTCTCTATCTAGCACATTCAATCACACAATTGTTTTAGTTGCGTATGAAACAAGCACTGAAAGAAGAACTTTAAACATAAATAGTTTCCAATATACAGTGTTTGATATATATATATATATATAAAAGGGAACCAGATGTGGTATCAGTAGTATTATGTATTTTATTCATTTTTTTCTTTTTTTTCTTTTATTAGAAATGGACCCATTTGCTCCTGGATCCCCACCTTCTTCTCCTACTAATTCCATCTCTCTAGCGTCTCTTGTGTCTAAACACACCCCTCGCAACACTTCCTCCTTTGCAACACCAGGTTCTTCTTCTCGGGTGTCTCCTCCTTTACATCCAGCTTCACACACGGGTCGCTCCCAGCTAAATGCAGCTAGCGTTGCATCTGAAGACAGCCCACCTGGTGGATCTTCATCTCCTGCAGGTAGAGCTGCACTTAAACTTCACATACTTTCAGTTTTGTAGTTTTTGGGTTTGGCCAATCACTGCATGTGTGGTCACATGCGCAAGCATATGCAAAAAAGACATTTAAATCAGGACGCAAAGCTAGATCTCGTTCTCACACACACTCCTAGTTCCTGTGTTATAAACAGGGCTGAAGCGTACACTGTACACTGATAGCACGATGATGTGGTTGACAGCAGGCAAGAAGCTTAACAGTTTTTAAAAAGACAGTGAAAACAGAGATGTATAATGCGATAATGATAAATGTTAAATGTCTGTGTGCTATTTTTTCCATTTATTCTCCTAGGAGACATTTCAGAGGAGCTGGACATAGAGGAACTTAAGCAAAGGGCTAAGAATGGAGATTCCAAAGCACAGACTGAGGTTGGAATAACACATATGCAGATAGGCACATGTACATTTACTTGTGTAATATCCATACAAAAAGATTAATCGAGTATTAAGTGTAAATGCTTTTGAATTGTAATAATGACCTAGTCCTTAAATACCCATCAAAAAGGCATCTGTTTAATAGTAGAGATTTAAAAGGCTGGTAAATTTTTTCCGTCAGATCGGCAGGTATTACTTGAGACTATCTGAACATGAGGATGAAGAAGTCAACAGTGTCACAGCAGTAACATGGCTCTTACAAGCAGCAAAAAATGGAAGGAGGGATGCTGTGAAACTTCTACAGTTTTGCTTGCGTGAAAGAAAAGGTACACCGAATAGCACATATGATTAAATTATAATTGCAGTCAAGAAAAACACATTGTAATGTAACATTTTCTTCAACTGAAATACACTACCAGGCCAAAAACAATCACTGTTTCATATTTCCATCATGCAAAGAAAGCATAAAATTACAGAGATGGGTAAAAAAATGTCTAATACATTATTAAAATCTAGAAGGATAGTGCTCAACCATCAGATTTGCTAAGGAAGTCTGGTCATAATCAGAGATCATTTAAACACCTGATGAAGTTTCATTGTAAAAGTTATGGAAGAAATAAGTGCTGTGTTTAATAAGTAAAGCAAGCACATACACATGTAATGTGATGTGACATGAACTCACAGTATTGCATAGCATATCTAAACAGCTGTGTGGCCATAAAAAAGCACTCATTAGTAAAGCTAATCAGAAAAAGCACTTCAGTTTGTTAGAGAGAAAAATGATTGGACTTTGGAGCAATGGAAAAAGGCAGTGTGGGCTGATGAGTTCAGATTGACCCTATTCCAGAGTGAGGGGTGCATCAGGGTAAGAAGGGAAATGCATAAAGTGGAATTGTTTCTCCCTGACATGGGGAAAGAGGTTCCGGGAGCTTGAGGAACTGTTTTCACACATGAATTGGGCACCACACTGGCACCAAAGCTAAAGTTGGTCGAATGAAATCTTAGTATGCAACATCCCTTTATATTTAATTATATTACATTACATTACATTACATTTTACCAGGCAGTGTAGACAGCAGCTCTATTATTAGGGCATGCTGTTACTGGAAAGTAAAGGTACCATTTTTTTTTTATAACCAGCATACCTGCCCTGTTGTGTGTTATTCTTTACTTGCTATGCATATAAATACAATGTAAAATAGTAAATAGATTTCTATTTCTACACGCCATGCATTTTACAGCCACATTCTTAAAGCTTGCTTCTTATTGACCTTATTCTTACTCTAACTTTAAGTGATTTTTATAGAAAAGCTAGTAAATTTCAGAAAGAGTGATTTGCTTTTTCTCCCAGAATCCCGTCACATTGACATCAGACATGTTTTCCCAGACTGCTATGCTCAATGTCCAATTTATTAATAACACACAATGTATAACACCATGTAGATCCAGGTTAAGAACTACAGTCAGTTCAACATCAGAAAAGGCGGGGGGTAATACCATCCAGCTGTTCGATGTGAACAATAACTGCAAGTTCTTGACCTGTATCTGCATGATTTTTACACTTTGTGCTGCCGCCACATAATTGGCTGGTTGGATAACTTTATACCATATTTAAGCAGGTGTTCAAATAAAATTCACTTGAATTGAATACAGGTGTTCCTAATAAATTGGATGTTGAATGTTTACTTTAGTTTTTCCGCACAACTTCTTGGTATAGTTGTTTAGAATTCTGCACTGAATTATATAAGTTTTTTGAAGGCATCACAGCTGAAAACAGAGAGGAGGTATGCACCTTGGCATCCGAGTCACGTTTTGAACGTACTGTGAGGAAAGCGGCTCTCTGTATGTACTGGAAACTCAACCCAGACAAGAAAAGAAAGGTTTCTACTACGGAACTGCTGGAAAACATTAGCCACTACAGCTCTGAAACAGGTAAATTTCATACATGGCAATGGAGTATTAGATTCTACTAGCAATTCTACAGTTATGGTGATGATATCCTTTTTGCTCCTCTAGATGGTGCCCCAAACAACACACTTTCAAGTTCAGCTCAGAAACAGAGGAAGGTCTTAGAACGTCTTGTCTCCAGCAGTGGTATAACTACAAACTGTAAGGTTTTTGAAAAGCTTGCATTAAAAAAGAGTTATATCATGATGCTTTGTTTTTATATCTTTGTAGGTAACCAGTTTGTTGGCGTTGAGGATTTTGTTGAAAATGCCAAGCTTTATGCACAAGGTATCTCACCATCACCGGTTTTTGATGCGGCAGTAGATGATGATGATGATGATGATGATGAACCTGTGAAGAACCCAGAAGAGTTACCTTTGCGTCAGAAGGTACTAAAATACAATCAAAAAAGGAAGATCTTGAGTAAGTCTTCATAAGGGTGACATTTTGTGGTTGTCCTCTGTTTCCTGTGATGCTGTAGATACTAAAGTTTCCCCTTCATGCTGTGACTGAGGTAAAGGAGGTGTTGATCGACTGGGCTTCCCGAGCTGGAATGCAGTGGATCAGCGTCCTCATCCCGACTCACCATGTCAACACTCTGATTTTTTTCTTCATCATCTCCAACCTGACTCTGGACTTTTTCCTTCTCGTCATTCCACTCGTCATCTTCTACCTCTCCTTCCTCTCGATGGTCATCTGCACATTAAGGGTTTTTCAGAACAGCAAAGCATGGGAGAACTTTAAGACCCTGACAGCCATGTTGGCTCGTTACGAGCCAGGTTTGGACGTAGAGCAAGCCGAGTCCAACTTCACCTGGACTCATCTAGAGCCTCACCTGTATTTCCTGGTCTCTGCAGTTTTTCTCATACTCTCATTCCCTGTGGCAGATAAATCTTGGCTGCCTTGTTCCGAACTGGCCACGGTGGCTGTCTTCTTCACTATAAGCAGCTACCTGAGCTTGCGTCCAGCTGCGCAGCAACATGCTAGGCTAGCGCTCCTTTCACAATTTGCCTCTGCAATTTGCTCTTTCACTAATGAGCTGATTGGGGGTAGGGTGGGTCAATTTGTTGGAGGGTCATGGTTTAGCATGTCAATCTGTGATTGGTTGGTATTGCATATGAGCGTGCCTTGCATTCTCTACCTTTACCTCCTGTACTTGTGTGTCCGCATGGGCACAGCACGAGGAGGGCAGGGGTCTTACAGCATGCTTCTGCCCTACCTGCTCTGTTTCACATGGTGCGAGCTGTCTGTGACGCTTCTGCATGCGTCCACTGCACTAGGACTCATGCGCACAGCTGTGGGCTACCTGCTTTTCTTTTTTGCCTTGCCTGTACTTTCACTAGTGCTGGTATCTGCACTATTGGTTCAGCTCATACAGTGGTTCCTTGCTCTGGAGCTGGCCAAGATGGCAGTGACTGTGTGTGTTTGTGTGGTGCCGGTTTTGCTGAGGTGGTGGATTCGTTTCAGTGTGTCACCTCTTGCTCTAATTCGGTCTCTAAGGCGCAGTAGCATGGTTAAACTGATCTTTGTTTGGATCTCTGCTTTGGTTCTCTTCAGCTGGTTCTATGTGTACCGTTCTGAAGGCATGAAGGTTTATAATTCCACTGTTACCTGGCAACAGTACAGTGAGATGTGTGGCCCTCGTGCCTGGAGGGAGCGCAACATGGCACACACACAGATCCTCTGTAGTCATCTTGAAGGCCACCGTGTGACCTGGGAAGGTCGGTTTAAATATGTCCGTGTGACAGATATTGAAAATGGAGCACAATCGGTCGTCAACCTCTTGCCTGGCTTCATAGCAGACTGGGTCCGATGCCTTTATGGAGAGGAGTACCCAGCCTGTGACAGCACCCAACCACAGCCAGATTTGCCTCTTTGCAAGCTCAGAGCATTCGCAAATCACAAGTGTCATGTGAAACGTTTTGACCGCTATAAATTTGAAGTGACCATGGGTATGCCCCTTCAGGATAAAAAGGGCAGATGGGCGCAAGAACCTGACGATGATGCAACCAAAGACATAGTGCTCCGGGCAAGTAATGAATTCCGTGGTGTGCTCTTGGCCCTCAGTGCAGGCAGTGTTGTGGAATTCAGTACCGTTCTGGAGGGAAGGCTAGGCAGCAAGTGGCCTGTGTTTGAGCTAAAAGCACTTCATTGTAGGACTTGTACCTCACCTTTGATACCTACAAAACGGCAAGTCAAGATAGAGCCGGACTGGAGGGGTAATGTCCGTAACGCATTTGCCTTTGCGTTCAACTTCCTTTTCCACCCCTTGCTCACTGCTGAAGTAGAAGATGCTGTGTCTGCAGAAGCTGGGTAGTAAACATTTTATAATTTTATATCAGTTTGATAACCAAGCCTTGTATAACAGAAGTTATTCAGGGCCTGTCACACTTTCTCACAAGAAGTGGAAGAGATGTCTATTGTTGGCCTGTAGTCATAGAGTGCTGAGATATCAAATATGTGTTGTTTTGAGAACTAGGCTACTCTGTCTGGATTAAATGTAAAATCATTATGGGATTCTTACTCAGGATGGTGGCCAAGTGGGGGTGAATTTTCAGTGACCATTGTGGCATGTGAGTAATTCCCATTCAAATGAAAATGATTTGGTGGTTCCTACAGAGAAATTTAGTCTAAATGCCAAGGCTCCTTATTTCAATATAATAGTGTAGACCATCTGTATCTGATCTTCTCCACAGTGAGCCATTGTGGCTGCGAGTTTTAGTCTTCCATTGACTATACTATTTTGTGTTCCTCTTGGTTGGTTGGATCAAAACCTGCAGCCATGCTGGAAATGCAGGCAATATTCAACCTTTTGCAGACTAGCGGAGGAAGAAGACTGAAAAATCTATCGATTCTCTATTTATTTAGGCAGGAGCTCTTTGTATGGTAATGGATATTATTTATGGCCATATTCTCATTTTCTGGCTCTTCGCTGGACTGAACACTATTTTAAGTGGAAAATTACTATTGACAAAATCATTTAGTCCAAGACTAAAGAAAATTTAGTGCAACTTCTTATATTTGTTTTGTGTACAAGTGTGTATGAATGGGTGTCGGAAAGAGGAACATTGTAAACCTACAGAAACGAAAATTCCAGAAGGTACTATAAAGTAAGCCATGAGGGATCATTTAAAAAATGTTTAGCGTTGTGTAAAATTTGGACATAAAATGTCATGTCCATCATTTCATTTGTGGGATTTTCTTCCCATCTCACATGATAAACATGGTATATCAGAGGCTTAGAATAGTGACAAAGCACTAACAGACCATGATTAGGAACATTAGAATGTTTAAAAAAACATTATTTTAAAACAATAACATCTTTAAAAAAAAATTATCTGGTAAAAAAAAAATCTTATTGAACTATGTAATATTTATTTTTGTGAATTGTTTGGAGTGTTTTAAACATTAATTTGGGAGTTAGGGTAAAATGTATATATTTTTGTATAGAGATCATTATATTGTTATTATCATTATTATTATTATTATATGGATGTTTTTCTTTTTATAGCTTGTCTGTGATTTCCTATTCTATGTGCGTAAAACCACCACAGGGCATTCAAGTAGTCATACTGTACATGATGAGATTTTTGTTAAATACCTGTAAATGATATTTATATTACACAGTAATATAAAAGCATACTACTTACTGTATATTGGGATTGCTGCACATACAGTAGGATTCCATACAGATGCACAGGCACCAGAACTATTTTACGCCCTCAAAAAGCACGCTGCTCACTTTAAGTTCAATTGAGCTGGTCTCTAGTCCATTGTGTTTATTCACTACTGTAGTATTGCACTATGATCAATAAAAGCAGTTCTTTAGCCAGCTGTTCTTGGTCGAATCTTTTTTTATTTTACACAAAAACACAGACTTATTGTTCATCGTGCCAATATTTGTTCATGTTCTTCATCGCCAACACTTTAAAACCGAAGTTGGTGACAGTGTCGGAACAGAAAGACACAAAAGGCTGTCTGTTTTTTTTTGTACCTGATGGGACCATAAAACGACCCATTTCCACTTCAAATGTTGTGTAATAGTTTTTAACATGATGTAAGCCCATTAGATGTCAGTATAGCCAAAGAGTGCATTTGGACTTTCTAGAAGAGGGCAATGTTTACTAGTTTCTATGGGATTCTGAAACTCTGCCGTGCTACTAAAACATTTCTAAAGTTAGGTGAAGGAGTACATATGCTTAATTTAAAGGGTGCACAGGTACCTTTTTTTGTAAGCAGCTGGTTCAGGATGTAAATATCCAAAATATTCAAAAAGATAACCAGTGCTTAGACTGAGATCATTTACACCCTTGTGCCACTAGGATAATAAAATTGTTATCATATTGGATCTAATATCTGTTTATAAAGTGATATTAAGCCAGGTTTCTCCAAACACACCACCTCTGGTTTTTCACTCACTCAGAGCATGAAGATGAACCTCCAGGAAATGTCATGACACCATTAATTCTGGGGCAGATCCTGGAGTAGACACTGTGTTGTTTTATAATTCCAAGAAACCAACAGAATTTGCACTGTATTGTAAAAGATATGTTTGGAGTAATGACACACCTGACCCCTATTGTCCCTTAAGAAGCTTCTGAGATGACAAGGTCATAAAAGGGTATATTGAGGCCGCAAGTTATTATTTTAGCACAGATGTAAGTACGACATTCCCATAAATGGTGGGCTAAAGGCCACAATTCATGGCCACAAGATACCATAATTACCAAAATAAGAACAATTTGTTTTAATCTATGCAATTACAATGGTCTTTTAAGATTATTGCTTGTCACACTGTACGAGAAAATTCCGAGAAATCTTGCCTGATGTCTCTAACAGATTATACAATAATGTGTTCTCCATGTCATATTATACGATCAAGATCCTGTAAGGGTAGACGTGTGATTAAAGAAACTGACTCTTCTGCTAATGTGATCATTCAGCATGGTTGGGCTTGTGCAGAAAACTAACTCACATAAACAGAAACATTCATCAAAGTCAGCTTGATTTAATAAGGATTCTTTCAGTCTATTAGAATGTTCGATTTAAATTTCACTACCTTATTTGTAGATGTTTCACAAGTTTTGCTTAAATGCATTCTATCCTATCCTTAAAAATGGTCACACAGTGAGATTTGTAATGACACTTCCAGATCTTTGTAGTAGGACATCTTAGGTCACAGTGACACTAAACTGCCTGTTTGCAAGGACATCAGATTGTACATAAGACTAGATTTTTACATGTACAACAACAAAATTTGTATAGAACATGGATTAACTGGAGCCTATGCCTTTAGCTCTGTTCATAATACTTAATACAGTATATCTATCCATCCATCCATTTAGTAGTAGGACATCCTACTTCAAGATGGATGGATGTAGTCCAACTGGGCATTGTGAAAGCCAGTGGTGACCATTGTATTTATACCTATTTCACGACCGTGGTAGGACCTCTGGACAAGATTCACAAGCACATTCGCACATTACAGGCAATTTAGGAATGCCAGTTAGCCTAATCTGCATGTCTTTGGAATGTGAGAAGAAACCAGAGTAACCCAAAGAATCCCATCAAGCAGGAGGAAACCATGCAAACTTTATGCACAAAGAGACCAAGGCAGAATTCTAAGCCTTTCCCTGGAGATGAAAGGTGACAGTGCTAACTATGAAGGCACCATGGCGCCAATCTACATAAATAAAAGGAAGGTAATGAAACGTTGACAGTACTTCCCAGAAGTCAAACCTTTGCCATTAAGGAAATTAAAATGTTTAGTAGAAGCGAAGTTATGAGCAGCTATGTGTCAGTTTACAAACTGGAAGTTTTGAAAGTGACTGCACATGGGTCAAACTGTGGACGCGTCTTAAATCCACTGCTGGGCAAAAATTTTAATATTTGCTGTACTTACATATCTGCCTGAAGTTTAACCTGCACCATAAGTGAAATCAAAATTTAGAATAACATATACTTTTGAATACTCAACCCTACAAAATTGTATTTCTTTGCATTAATAAGTTATGCTGAATGTTCTTCCATACAAGAAAACAGGCAGATAAATAGAAATAAAGAAAGTTAAGTGACTGCTTCAATAGATATGAATGAACTTCAAAATTACAAATTAGCCCTTTAAACTTTTCATGATTTTTTTTTAACTAACTTACTGCTTACTAGATTTTACAGATCAATATATAACTTGATGCAATATGCAATAATGTTAAATAAAGCAAAAATACTATGGTGCCATTTCAGGAAATATTAGATCAGCTGTTTTAGAACCCAGCAATGCTGGCTCAGGTGGTTAAAGCTCAGGGTTGCTGATCAGACTGTTGGGGTTTAAGTCCCTACATTGGTGGGTTGAAACTGTTGGGACCTTGAGCAAGGCCCTTAACTCTATGTCCATACAACATCACACCACCACTGCTGGTCCCGAAGCCTGAATGAGAAACGAGGAGGGTTGGGTGTCGGGCTGGAAATCTAGCAGCGTGTGATGAAAAAAAAAGGAACACAAAGACATCATATGATGAAGATTAAATATTATGAAGTTGCAGACTCCAAGACACCAGTAAATCACACCTCCCAAGTTGATCCTTGACATATTTTTGAGATTAAATATTACTGCACTTTACAAATAAGTGATTGTTAGGTCACAGGACAAACACTTTCCAACAATCATCACTCACTTTTGGACAAGTTATTTTGAGTTAAAACACAGAAGACGTTAATAACAGAAGCTGTATTAAAGCTGAAAAGGAAAGTCACAGACATGCTTCAAGCTGAAATTTCCAGACTTCCTTTTTTCAAGTGACTAAAGGAGTGTCAATGACTAGAAATCAGATGTTAGTTCCACTCAATGCCAACTGCCACAAGATCAGTTTCTTGACTTTGCTTTGAAAAATAACATTTAGGCTACATTTGAGGAGCTCATCCCAAATCAATTGTAGACAGTTTTATTTGACTTGGAATTAAAACGATGTGAAATTCATGTGAAAAACTTGACTATAGTCAATTGTCAATTGTATTTCAAAGTATGTCCTCGTCAAATCTCCAATAAAAGGAGCTTCCTGAGTTACCTCATTTGGGATAGAAAAAGCACATGTTAAGTTTTGACTTCACAATAAACACACACAAAGCTTGATAGAAATCATACATATTTACACATATAGATTTCTTTCTATTTTCAGAAACCACTTTATTCTGGTCGGGGTGGAAGAGAATCCAGACCCTATTCCAGCAACAATAGGCATGAGGGCAGAAATACACTCTGATACCAGTCCGCTGCATGGACCCATGAAAACACATTCACAGCAAGACAAAGGGAGGTGGGTGGAAACTGATATGGATGATTTGAAACTGGTGGATGTGTGGAGGTGAGGAATAAAAACTTAGGATTGAATCAGGAACCTTGGATCTGTAAGCCAGCAACTGCACCAATCTTCCATCCATCCATTGTCTTAATTGCTTATCTCATGTAGGATCACGACGGTCTGGAACCGATCCCAGGGAACTCAGGCCATGAGGGGGGGTACACCCTGAAAGGGGTGCCAACCCATCTTAGGGCACAAGCACACATGCCAATCAGCCTACCCTGCATGAGGAATCCCAGAATGCTCCAGACCATGTGTTAATCCTAAATTTTGTACGTACTTGCCTATGCTGCATTTATACATGTGTGGTCCATAATATTTTGAAATTTATTTGACTGTACTGTTATAATGTATGCAACAATATGTGATATGTAAACTGTTGTAGTTGTTTTGATGCAGTTTATGTTTAAAACAAGAACATTTTGTCTTATATATACAGTACCGTTCAAAAGTTTTAATCGGTTCAAAATTTAATCTCCTTTGAACAGTTAATATTGAGATGTTTCTGCTACTTATGCTCTGTAAAGACTTCATACTGCCTCTAATCTGAGGTGCTGGTAATTGGTCATTTTTCAGGCTGATAACTCTAAATGAACTTCTCGTCTGCGTCAGAGGTAGGTTTTGGTCTCGCCCTCCTGTGATAGTCTTTATGAGAGCCAGTTTCATTATGGTGCTTGACGGATTTTGTAAATGCACTTGACAATACTGTTCTTGCAAGAACTATTACAGAAAGGCTGACCTCTGTGTCTTAAAATAACAACTAACTGTTCTTTACTTGTTGTTACGTAATTACCTAATTCCATATGTGTTATTTTAAAGTTTTGAAATCCCCAGTATTGTTGTAGAATGTAGAAAATAAATTAAAAAAAAGAAATTTGCAAGTGTTCTAAAAATTTTTAACGGTAGTGTATATATATATATAAAAGAATGCTTTAGGAACAAGACATACTCCTAGCAATAATTGGAAAATTGGGACCACACCATTGTTTAAGTGTAAGTGCTTCAATGATTTACAAAAGGATAAATTAGTTAATCGGATGGCCAACTGATGTTCCACTGTTTCTAAGAAACTTAAGAGAATTTCTTGGCAACCCCTTTTGCATATGTTTTTGTTCTTGTTTTTTGGTTGTTGGGTTTTTTTGTGCTGAAACTAATCACCTATTCACAGATTGTCTGGATAATCATTTGGCAATTGCTCAGAACAAAGATGATGAACAGGATTAAAGTCTTTACTGTAACCATTGTGTAAAAATAATTCATGGAAGAAGACCTTTATATTTTGCAAAAAAAGAGACCTTTATATTTTGCACAATTTATTCTACTATACATCTAATGTAAAATGGATTAAAATGTACTTTTGTTGCTGATGCTTCAGGAAAGGAGAAAGTAGCATACTTGAAGGAACATACAGGACCTTGCAGATAAACTGGATTGGTCAGTGTTGCTGTGACTTGACCTTAGCTTCTGCCCAGGGACTCACATTCTTTGTGAGTTCACATTTCTGTTGTGCCACTTGGGAGCTTGCTTTGATTATCTTGAAATGTCTCTAGATCTTGACTGGAGTAGACTTGTGGCAAATTCAATCAAGTGGAAAAGCACAATGCAAGTCAGACCAAAAACTGAACCAAGAACAATTTATTCAAGACAGGTATGTGCATTGGTTATAAACAATTTCCAAAACGTTCTGTGTTCCCATCAATACTCTTAATAGAGCTGGCCATCCAGTCAAATTCAGTTACCTGGCTGTAAGGGTTTTGGTGATGGAAGTGAACAAGTCCTGAGTTTGGAAGACTTCTAAAGAGTTTTAGATCTTTACTACAGAGATGGGAGAAGCTGGCAGAAGGACCAGTATCTCTAAAAGACAAGTTAAACCGGGACTTGTAATGAAATTTCTAGTGAACTCTACAGTGATGAGACTATTGGCCACAGAAAAATATTTGAATAGTGCAGATGTTTTAAAGAAAACTGTACATCTGTGAGTCATGATCCTGGACCAAGGTGGCTCGGAACCCCCTGCAGCCATTGTTCTTCAGCAATCTGGCCTTTATGGTAGATTGGTTATATGAAAGCTGGTTTACTTCTGTGTAAAGGACATATGACAGGCAATTAAAAGATAACATGAGGTAAAAGGTTATATTGTCTATATTGGCTGAACTCCGAACACTTTGCCAACAATTGTCTCTGTACGCCACCAAAACGTATTTAAAATAAAGCAATCAAGATGTAGGCGGCATGGTGGCTTAGTGGTTGGCACTGTCTCCTCGCACCTCCAGGGTCCAGGTTCGATTCTTACTTCGGGGTCTCTGTGCATGGAGTATGCAAAAATAATTGAACAAACTAACATAACCAATGACAATGATACTCTTACCTCCCTGACGTGGATAAATGATGTGAAGGGATTTTACTTCACCAAGCACTCAAGAAAAGATCATCATTCCTCTTTTTTAAATGTGTTCATTCCTTAAGTTTCCACCAGGCCTATTTGCATCAGCACCTCTTTAGACTGTAACAGTTATCAAATCCAAATGCAACACGAGAATCAATGCCAGACCTTTCATTTCATTAATTTGTCATGAACTAAGTAAGAAACAAGAAACAACAGGTCAACAATTAATTTATCAGTCTTGTGTCCCATTACTTTTGAACCTGTGAAATCAAGGGCCTATGTAAAAACAAAAGAAAGGTAATTTCTTAAATTTAAGGCAATTTTTTTAAATAGCTTGTATTCTACATTTAAACACATCTTGATGGCTTAATTTCAAATCAGTTGTGTTGATGTGCAGAGGTAAAAACTAAAATTGTGTCCATGTTCAAATCCTTATAGACCATACTTTATATTATGTGGCAAAAGCCAGGTACTACTTAGCAAGCTAATACTATTCCCTTGATAAATAATTGCTGTGACGTTGTTTCTGAGTGCTTCTGTGCAGCAGGGATGCAGAAACTTCTCCGAATTGAGAAGAGGATTCATTTAGTCAAATACAGAGGCTCATGACCTCGGACTGGGGTCAAGCTTCACCTTTGAACAGGACAAAAGCCTTACATAGGGGTATGTCTTTAAAAGGCAAAGCCAAAGCTCAGAATTAAACCCAGCAGAACATCTGTAAGGAGACTTGAAGACGGCAGTTCACAGATGCTCCCCATCCGATCTGATTGAGTTTGAAAGAGTCTGGCAGGACGGATGTGAGAAATTGCCCACATCCAGGTGTTCCCTACGCAGGTTCGAAACTGTAATTGCTGCCAAAGATCTTCTCCAAAGTACTGAACAGAGGATTTAGTCCTTACTTACTTAAAATTACTTAAAATTTTATTATTTATTCTTAATAACATTTCTTAAAGCCTATTTTTTGCTTTGTTAATGAATGGCAATGAATTTTATATTAATGCTTTGCATTATGGGTTATTGTGTGAAATGTCATGGCAATAAAGCAAATTGAATCCATTTCTGAACAAACATATACCATAATAAAATGTGAAAAACCTAAATGGGTGTGAATGCTTTCCAAACTTGAGATGCGCCCATCCAGGGTGTACCCTTCTTTATTGCCTGAGTTGCCTGGGATAGCCTACAGGCCAGAGTTTGTGCTTGTGCCCTTGGATGGTTTTGGCAGCTGACCCAGGGTGTACCCCCCTTAAGGCGTGAGTTCCCTGGGATTGCCATGGAAAAAAGAAAAGCAATAAAGACAATGGATGGATGGACGGATGGAAGGAACATTGGTGCAATTGTTGCCTCACAGATCCAACATCCAAGGTCCTCTATACACAACTTTTCTTACTTTTAAAGTGTTGCACAAGTTGAATGTTATTCGCCTCAGTTCAAACTTGTGTTTATGTTTGCATCTGTTATGTCTCATTTTAATTAATCCCTATTACTCATGGCAGTTTGATTATATTGCATCTGTGTGACTCACTAGATTTCCATGTTTATAAATGGACAAATAACTGCATATGGAATAACAGATGGTTTTGCAGCATAGCTAATATTTATAATATTGTAGTAACATCTACTTATAATATTGTAGTAACTTCAACATCATGTGACATCAGATTGAAGGACATCCTTGACTTTCAACAACAGCAATCTCACGGCATTCGTCCAACAGTGACCTAACTTAGGTCACATACAGACATCACATTCCCAATGTTATGAAGTCACAATGAACTCATTCTTCTGGCAGGTGAAGATGGTGCACTAGACTGTAAACACTACATCTCAAAATGACTTCCATAAACTTTGTTTTACCCTACTCTACAGGAAACATATTACATAAGAGAAGGAGAAGCTTTATATGTTTATATTTTATTTAAACACACCTATCTGAACCTCTCAGAAGTATTTACCTCACTTGTACTTTTCCACATTTTGTAGCGTTACATCCTTGGACTGAAGCTGGGATTGAATTATGTAATATGAATCTATTTAAGCCAGCTCATAATCCTTAGGGGTGGGGGGTTATGGATGCCACATGTTTGGACGGTGTGGTCAAGAGAGCTAGTTCGGTGGTGAATTTGGAGCTGAACCCTCTTGAGGTAGTACTGGAGAGCAGAACATTAAACAAAGTTCTGTCCATCATGGCCAACCCCAACCACCCACTGCACAGTGCATTTGCCAAACAGAAGAGTGTTTTTAGTTTTCCGTTGCAAAGCTGCACAACGGACAGACGCAGGAAACCCTTCGTCCCCAGAGCTGTTCATTCGGCTTTTTAACACCTCTGCATGGGAATGTGGATTGGGAAGTCTAGGTTTAAGACTCTTCTGCTACATACATCACGGGGTTACCTGAAAAACTCTCCCATCTTCCATCAATCATGAATGACAGCAAGCAAAACAAGTCCACAAGACAAGACAGTTTTGAGAATACACTATGGAAAAAGGTATTTGGCCAAACCTGGTAATTATTGAATTCAGATATTTTAATCAGGACTCTTATCTCTTGTTATAAGGGCAATCATAATGCTTCAGCATACCAAGACATCTACAGAATAAATGAGCCTGAATTTCCACAGAAACACTCCAAGAAGAGTGGAAGCTACAAAAGGAGGGCCAACTCTATATTGAGGTACACAAATATTCGCTCGCCTGCCTTCACATGCATATGAACTTCAGTAACTTCCAATTCCTAATCCGTAGGGTTTAATATGATGTTGGCCCACCCTTTGCAGCTGTAACAGCTTAACTCCTCTGGGAAGGATGTCAGACACAATGTAAGGTCAGACACTCATGGTGGACAGGAAGGCCTGGCTCGGGAAAGTCTCCGCTCTAATTCATCCCAAAGGTGTTCTATCGGGTTGAGGTGCAGGCCCAGTCACGTGATGAGCAAGTTTTGTGGGGAGAACATGACTCTTTTTGCTCACGTGACTCCCTTTGCTTTGTGCACTGATGGCCAGTCATGATGGAATTGGTGTGGGGTTGTTTTTCAGGACTCCAGTTCAGCCGCTTACTGGCAGTGAAAGAAACTCTTAATGCTTCAGCATACCAAGACATTTTGGACAATTTCATGCTCCAAACTTTGTGGGAACAACTTGGGGATGACCCCTTTCTATTTCAAAATGATTGCGCACTAGTGCACAAAGCAAGGTTAAAGAAGAGTTGAAGCAGTTATAGCTACAAAGGGTGGGCCAACCTCATATTAAACCTTATGGATTAAGAATCGGATGTTACTGAAGTTCATAGTTGCAGGTTTGGCCAAATACTTTTGTCCATATACTGTCTATCAGGGTTTGTTTTTAAAAAATTAGCTTAATTAAGTATACAAAATAAAAAAATATATAATGGACAAAATAACATTATGTAAGAATGCAAATTATACAGTAATTGACTGATGGTACTGGTGTCGGACATAACTGGTTAATCTACTTAATGCATACATTAATAGTGATGATTCTTTTATTTTTCATTTAGTAGGAACCAACAAGCCGGTAAAAAAATATGCAAGCACCAGATCTGTCTGTTTGCTGCTTATTTAATAGCCCTAGATCTTCACATCTTACAAATGGAAATCCCATTTGGTAATACCATTCAGAGTGGAGATAATTTACAAAACCACAGATCCCACTTTTTCTCTAAAACAAAAGAATATGATTAGTGAACAGTTATAAAATATTCTGAACAGATGATTTAATGGAACTTAATCATTTCCCCCTTTAAACAAGTTGGCATGCTGTTAGGTTCGTGTAAGTCCAAGATCACTGTGCCAGATCAGAAATATATTTCTTACAATCCACTGAGCTACATTAATCTAATGATTTAGTGTACCACAGTCATAGACCAACTCTGGACTGACATCATGAACATAACCAGGCAAATATGGCATATCCTTCCAAAAGTTACATAACAGACCAACATCTAAGCTTCAGGGCAATAAGAAATACATGCAGAAAACAGTTTATCTTTAATTCATTAAGCAGAAGGCAGGGATGCATTTATGCTCATTTTCATACTCTTTGTAATTCATAATAGTCAAATTGACAAAATCTATGTGCAAATCATGCCTTACTGGGGAAAAGAAAATGTTAGTTGAACAGCTCTTGTACATTTTTGTTATACACATAAATTGTACATTTGTTTAAAAAAATCAAATGAAATCTTTTGTCACATTTGCAAAACCTCTGGTCTCTTTCCCAAATTGGTCGTGTGAGTGTGTGCATTTGTGTGTGCCCTGCAATCAATTGGTACCTGAACAAGGTGTACCCCGCTTCTTCACCTAAGTCTCCTGGGATGGGCTTCATACCCTCTGTGACCCTGTATACAGGATAGAGCAATATACCTGTAGATGATGAATGAGTGAGTGAGTTATTTAATTCTATAATCTGATTGGTGTGGATTAATTTTCTGGAAGCTTTGACAAAACAATCAGTTGCAGTTATTTCTTTAGGAGCAGCTAATTCACATGGACTTGCATGGCAGACAGATTAAAAAATGTTCATATGGTGAAGTCCTATTTATTTAACATAGTATGGGCAGAGTCTCTAGTTTCTACAGCACACTCATGGTCAGTAAGTAAACCTTGTGCTTTTTCCCCCATCCTTGTTCTGTTAACTTCTGTAAGGAAACAGTTCTTTACACCAAGTGACAACTGGAATTGACTTGTTTCCTGGATATACCACGAGATTAAAGGTAACAATTATTGATTAAACATATATATATACATATATTATAATTATTGAAAAACTGGTGTAATATAAGAAAAATATAATATTATGGTTTTGAAGAATAATGCATTTTGGGGTGGTTACATGAACTTTGCTTCATGCTGGGCCTCACCAAACTCCCCTGAAATGTATTTCCTATTTTATATATATATCCCCCCCCCTATATTTCTATATTTCTATATTTTGTAATATTTTTTATTATGCCCTTATTTGTACAGTTTGTTTATTTTACTAGTTACATTTATTTTCCTTCGTATTTCTTTTTATTAATATTTATATATAGTTTTTATTTTCTTTTTAAGGTCACCGGCGGTCGTACAAGCATTTCACTGCATATCGTACTGTGTATGACTGTGTATGTGACAAATAAAATTTGAATTTGAAATATTGCTCCCCTTAATTTTTTCATATTTTGCTTTAAAGATCCAGACTTTCTTATATTTTTAAGGTACTTTAAAGGAATAGATTTCCAGACTTCCTGGACTTGCTCTAATTTTGTCACGTTTTTGGCTCTCGTTTTCAGTCCCTGTACCTGACCAGTTTCGGAGGAATGTTTTTTGTCTGTTAAGCCACACAGTGACCTATGAAAAAGTGAGAAAGATGGTTAGAACAGATGAGAGGGAAAATGAGGTTGCTGCTAAGGTTGCAGTTTTATACATTTTGCAGTTTTTGAAGGGTTACAGAACTGTGTAAAGAAACCCATCAAGCACAGGGAGAACATGCAAACTCTATGCACACAGACCAGAGGCGAGTTTTGAACCTCCAACCCAGGAAGTGCTAGGTGATCATGCTGAACACTAACCCACCATACTACCTTTATCCTTACAATGTTTTTACTGCATATTGCTATATAAATATATATTATATCAACTACTATTTAGCACAAGATCTGGAAAATTATATTCTTTAGTGATGTAGTATGAAAGAATATTAATCTAAATGGAAACAGATAGAATCATTGATCCACCTGTTAAAAAGATCAGAATAACAAAATCAGACCACTTTTTAAAATAGAATTATTAAATTTCTTTATTATCTAAAAAGAAAGCAATACTACATGTACAGTACACTGAGAAAATGAATATCACTTAGGGAAAGAGTAAATCCTGTTCTTAATACCTCCGGCCTGTGGGCAGACAGAGTCATGCTGGGTGATGTGAATGGGAATATCATTATTAGGATCAACACAAACCTTCCATGTTCAATAAAAAAAAATCTGTCTCAAAGCCACCTGGCAAGTCTGAAGTGTGGCGAGAGGAAACGATCCAGTGAGAGGCGATTTATTAACCTATTACATACATAAAAAAATGATAAAGTAATTTGCCACTAATATACTGATGGCGAGAACTTCATGTATGATTGGCATGTTATTGATTTAACATACTATATATCTTTGTTGTATTGTACTCATGTAACACTAAACTGTATCAACTGTTTTTTTTTTACTGCACAGATGTTTAAACTGTTAGGAATTGCTTTCTAAGACTAATTTTCATTTTGCTGCAAAAGCAGAGTTTTAGCCAATAATAACAGAAGGTTAAACAGCACACATCTGTAACAGCTGTAGAGTTACTGTAACATAAGTATAGTTACTTCTTATGGTATATTATCTGGATTTTTGAACATTTTCTGACCTATTCATTTGTACTTCAACACAGATTTTTATTGCCCAATAAGTGAAATGCAGAGTAGTTGTCTTCACTTTGCATAAAATATATATATCTACCAAACAAATCCTTGTTAAATGTAGAAAAGACAGAAACTAGCACATTACCATTAGCGCATGTAACATCTAAATAAATGCAATTATGTTCTGATCATAAATAAGGAATCTTTCCTCTCAGTCTGCTAGAGGACTGTTCTCCATATGCACTGGCAAAAGGTGTGCTGTTTGCATGCAGCCCTGGCTCTGTGAATGGGCAATAAGCACTGCAATACACAGCTTCAGCCAATAAACACTAAGTGGAAAAGTGAAAGGTGAAGGAAGAGGGGCAAAATGGGAACGTTTTTTGTGTAAAGCTTCATTCTAAGAAACAGCCAAAAAAGTGAAGATAGTCAAATGTAAAAATGTTAATATTAGTGACACCTCAACAGTGATATCCAGGGGGGAACTTGTAGGCCTACATTTTAATGGTTATGTAACTCAATTACAGTAGAAGCTCAGGCCCTGGAGGCTATGAGGAGAGTATAGAAACTAGACAAGTAGAATTTCGATTTAGTAAATACGACAATCAACTAATACCCGGAGAACACTAAAGCACTGGAAAACCACTACGACCTAATTCTTAGACTTGCTGTATAAGCATATACAACACTTTGGAAACACATGATACAAATAAAGTAATATACAGTATTTAGACTGGTGGGAATTACAACGGAAAAAAGACACATGTGAGGCTAACTCCCCACAGGTGTCAGTAATCAGGAGCAGTTTTCTGGGCCAGCATTGGCACGCGGAGTCTTTGTGTCACTAATAAGCAATACCCTACTAGCATTATGCATTATTTACATTGCCCATTTAATAATAATTTAACTCAAATGTGGGTATCACTTTTTAAAATTTGTTTAAGCACTTGTACCTGGCTAAAGTCAGAGCCATAGCTTTAATCTAATTTCAAATGACCTTAAAATATCCAAGTGCTTTGATTTTAGATAACTCACGGGATTAGGAGATTCTGAGTTCCAGGTGTGTTTGGATCTGGTAGTTCTCAAAAACTGGTGAAACAGACGGCATTTTCGCTGAGTGGGACAACATCAATGCCAGGATCATGAAACTTAATAAAAGATAAAAGCCTTAATAGCAAAGTATGCATAATACGTACAGTATAATATTATCAAAAATATATCCAGAAAGGAACCTGAATTATATAAACGGTATTTAATTAAAGATAATGACAAAAAAACAACAACATAAAAATCATTATAAGAAAAAGCAGAGCATTATTTACTGCTTTCTCTCATTAAGAAGCATGTGACATTTCGTCTTTTTTTTATTTATTTTTTTACCCTTTTTCCTGTTGGTGGTGTATACAATACCTGCAGAAAAATTGGCACCTTCATTAAAAATGAGGAAAACATTTTGTAATAAGTAAACATTGCACACAAACCTTTTTCACTTAAGCAACAAAGAAACAGAAAAAAGGTTTATAAAAAGAACTTTTAAGCTAATAGAACTCAAAAGAAAGGGGTCAATGGGGATAAATCTTCAGCCTACAAGTCTAGTTCTTCTTGTCATGAATGTGTGTGCTGCATGGAAGGTATAATATCATGCAGGTACAAGTCAAGGACTTCAGTTGATATCCATCAGAACACCAGAATATTTCAGAACTTTGGGAACTTATAGATCTTATAGATGCACGTAAAACGTTGTACTGTAGTTATCCATGTGTGGCAGAAACACCTTGTTTATGAGAGAGCCAGAAAAGTTCAAGCTGACAGGAAAGCTACAATAATGCAAATACCACCCATAATGAGCAGAAAAGTGTCTCAAAATACACACAACATGCCAAACCTTGATGTGGATGAGCTACAACAGCAGAAGATCACATTGTGGGTTTTACTTCTATCAGCCAAGAACAGAAATATGAGGCAACAATAGATATAGAGCCGTGGCCAAAGGTTTTTTTTTCAGAATGACACAAGTATTAATTCTCACAGAGTCTGCTGCTTCAATGTTTTTAGATCTGTGCATCAGATCTTACTTTGGTTTACTGAAATATAATTACAAGCATCTCATAAGTGTCACAGGCTTTTATTGACAATTACATTAAGTTTATACAAAGAGTCAATATTTTCAGTGTTGATCCTACATGCTGTCAGTCAACTGACATCCTGACTGATGGCAGCCCTTTCTTTATAATCAATGCCTCTAGTTTGTCAGAATTTGTGGGTTTTTGTTTGTCCACCCACTTTTTGAGTATTGACCACAAGTTCTCTATTGGATTAAGGTCTGGGGAGTTTCCTGGCCATGGACCCAAAATTTTGATGTTTTGTTCCCTAGGCCACTTAGTCATCACTTATGTCTTATGGCAAGGTGCCCAATTATGATGGAAAGGGCTTTGTTCATAACCAAACTGTTCTTGAATTGGAGAAATTACTCTTGGAGGAAGTTTTTGTACCGTTCTTTGTTCATGGCTGTGTTCTTAGGCAAACTTGTGAGCGAGCCCACTCCCTCGGCTGAAAAGCGACCCCACACATGAATGGTGTCAGGATGCTTTACTGTTGGCATGACAGGATTGACGGAGCACACTCCATTTGCAGGTAATGGTAGCACACAGGCATCAGGATCTTCATGCAGGTGGAGCCGCAGGTAACCTCTAGTTTGAACTACAATCAGAAATGTATATCTTGGACAGCTGAGTCCATTATATCCTATTCCCAAACCATCATTGTTGCCCAATGGTTGGCTACAACAAATTATGACTTCATACCAGCAGTCATTACTGTAAGGGGAAGATACACTGATCAGCCATAACATTAACATATAACATATAACACTGATTATTAATTACATCCCAGTAAACTGGGGACAAGATAATGGGTATCCAATGCTCATTTATGCCTGTCACAATAGAGTCAAAGTCATAATAGAAAGGTATGAAAACATCCAGTTCCACCAGAGCTGGATGTGCACAGAGCCCGGCAGGCAATGAACCTAAGGCTGCCTATTAAGCCTCTAAAACTCCCCACATCCCAGTCCAATTAAGTATCCACGGAATGTCTCAGATAAACAAGTCTGATCCATGGAGACCCCACCCTGCAAAACACAACATCCAAAAGTACTGCTGCCAATGTTCTGGTGCCAGACACCACAGCACACTCCAAGAGGTCTTGTGGAGTCATGCCGAGGGGCCAGGGCTGCCCAAGGGCCACAAGTGGATCCTATACAATATTTGCCTTAATGCATTGTTTTGTAATGTTTTAACTGATCAGCATATATTGCTGAGGACATAAGCCTCATCCAGGCACATGGACTCAAACATTCACTCATAAACTACAAGCAGTTTGAAAATGTCAATCAGCCTACAACACATGCCTATGTTATTATTTATACTTTCATTATTCTGTTTGTATCCTGTATTGATTGCATGAATTGTACTATGTTTAATTCTAAAACTCTGGTTGCCAGCAGGTTCAAACCTGGCTTTCAACAAGAAAACCTGCACATAAATTTAAAGCAACATTAAGATTCAGTTTAACATTCCCTCTACAAGTATCCATTTAATTCGATTTTGAAGAATCACTGCAGTCCTACAATCTCACAAGGGCACCAATACTATCCCTAATTACATGTTGTATTCTTCTTATGCATTCATTTTACGCTTGTCTTCATAAGAACAGCCAATTTTTCTAAAGGGCACCATATGTGTGTGCACATATTTTGGCCATGTTATTGAATAGTCCTACATTGACCAAATGGAGTGACATTTCACACAGCTTGAATGAATAATCAGTGACGACTGATACCAACTGACCTCAAAATGACATAAGCCTGAAACCACATGTCCACCACATTTATGCTAGCATTCCATCAAGCAAAAATGACTCAAAGTAAGCATATTAAAGGCTTATAAATCCAATTCATTCTTCCAAAAAAGAAGGATTTGAAGTAGCTACAGAACACACATGCACAAGCTTCTTTCTGGAAATAAAGTGCTAGGAAACTAGACATAATTGTTCATAGTTTGCCAAAACGTGAGCATGTGGAAGCAATTGTGGGTGGCATGCGGGATCAGTTAGCTTAAGGGTTCGCAGCGGTGCCTACCCTGCAGACGTCAGAAGCCAACTCTATTTCCACACTCAAATCTGCACACTCCACCCTTTTCACTCTCCATCTCACTTCAACAAAAGACAGCACAGCTCTACACTGTGATTTCCCTTAAGCTTTTTCCCAGGAGGAGGAGGAGGAAGAGGGGGGAAAAAAAGAGTTTCCTGACTCCAACTATGACATATGTAACCTCAGTTGTGTGCTGGCGAACGGGTCCTACATGGAATTGTAAGAGGGAGGATGGCACGCTCGTTTTTGGGGAGGGTTCAGCAGGTTATTGATACAGTTAGACTAAGGGGACTGTGGAAAAGCATAAATAGCCACAAGGACTGATCAAACCTCGCAGTCTCTCTCAGACAGCCCAGGCATAGGTGACCTCCACTTCTTCTGCAGAAAACTCATCTGTCTCTGCAAAGCCAGTAAGTAGTGTTCATACTCTGAAAATCTGAATAATTTTTCTATATACTCATACATTAAGCCCGATTCACATATTTATTTAGGATGTTGCATGGAAAGCACATATTTTTAAAAATGCATGAAAAAATTTATATTTATATACATATAAAAAAAATATGCAAATCATTTAGTGTCTTAAATCACCTATTTTATAAAGAATTGCGAAAATTGCATCTGGTACATATTTGCATATTTTAATAACCATGCATTACTTCACTATCAAACACCTTGCACATGCACATTAAATACAAGATTATGCATTAGGAAATGTGTTTTTAAATTCTCCAATAGCAAATATGCATTTAAAACCCAAACTGACCAGTAATTCAAATTTGTCCCTAGTTTTGTAATGACAGGAGCTAAAAACTTGCCTATGTTTAATCTTAATATTTTGTCAGAGACCAAACAAAGGAAAAAGATGAAAACCATCTGCATAACATGCTTCCTGTGGTGTTTCACCTTAATGGTAACCCTGCTCAGTGGAATCGCCACCATGCCTGTGAGTGTAATGGAGCCACTTTGCACTGCACCTTCAACCGCCAAGTACAGACTAACATTTACAGGCAAGTGGAGCCAGACTGCCTTCCCCAAGCAGTACCCTGTCTACAGGCCTCCTGCTCAGTGGTCCCCCATGATTGGTGAGTGGAATACTCTAAATGTCAATGGATGGTAAATATTGGGCATAGCATAGCAATAACTGAGAAAATTGTGTATGATGCAATTTAATAAAATGGTAAAAAATTTTGCTTAATTATTTTTATTGGTTGGACTATGGAATATTGCATATTCATAATAGTCTAATAATTTAAATGCTTCTTTTTTATAGGAGTAACTCATAGCTCAGACTATCACATCTGGCAAAAAAATGAATATGCAAGTAATGGGGTGAGAGAGTTCTCTGAAAAAGGAGAAGCTTGGACTCTGATTAAGGAGGTGGAGGCAGCTGGAGAGCGCATCCAGAGTGTATACGGCCTTTTCTCTACACCAGCTGTGCTTGGAGGGACAGGCCAGACAAGCACTGAGTTTGAGGTCTATGCCCGGCACAACTTTGTAAGTTGAATATATCACAAAAATAATGAGACACACATATACAAGTGCAGACTTGTTATATATGGTTCATATATACAGTGGTGGTTCATATATACATATATACACTATATACGCAGAAAAATTCATGTTCAGTTCAGTTTAAGTACAATCTTGGTTTCTAATCTATAAAGACAGGTACATGAATATACAGAAACTATGTACATGTGAATATATCTATAAATATCAATAGGTACAAGTGTTAATCCCATCCCTCATCTCTGTCTTAAGCATGTACAACTTGAAAGCTCACATCAGTTTAAACCCAACTAAATGCTATCACTATTCTTTCTTTACAGTTGTCTTTTATAATGCGGCTTGTGCCGAGCCCAGACTGGTTTATTGGGATCGACAGCTTAAATCTGTGTGATGGAGACCACTGGAAAGAAAACATTAGCCTTGAGCTGTTTCCTTATGATGCTGGCACGGACAGTGGCTTCACTTTTTCTTCACCCAAATTTGAGACCATTCCTCAGGACAAAGTTACACAGGTAAAAAAAACACACACACAGAAGATTTAAAAAAAAAATATTATTCAAATTCAGTACCAGAGGTCACAAATCATTGTGTTTTTTGTCTTCCTCAGATAACGTCATCATTCCCAAGTCACCCGGCTAACTCGTTCTTCTATCCACGACTGAAACATCTTCCCCCGATAGCCAAGGTCACACTCACCAAGATCAAGAGCAAAATGATTTTTAGTTTGCCGATCGAGCCCACGCAGTCCAACCAAATTCCTACTGGCAATGAAATAGATGAGTCTCTTATAAGTAAGTTCTAAAATGTTACAATACAATTCTTTTTGCCCTCACAAATGCATTAATTAATGCAAAATGACTCAACCCAGCTAAACAGATGAAAATAATCATTCTTTGCAAAATTGTGTACATTTCTACTCAAATACTCACAAATATAAAATCTCCAGGCACAAAAATAGTGTTGTTCTGAATCTCATACTGTCTAATACACTAAGCGATGAGCAAGTCATGTTCTCTGGAGGGAACTTATGGTAACCGAGTGTGGTAGCAAATTGTGCCAGGGGGAAAAAAAGCTTCACTCATCCCCATGGTGACCAAAACAACAATCCCAAAACAAAGACTATGGGGGTCACTTCATTTGAAGGTTTTCTACAACTCAGCAGTCACGAAGAGTAGATCATGGAAAGACAATCCAACGCCAAGTCCAGTCATGCTTTTATCTTTATGTGCCAATCGTCTGTTTTCCCACTTTTTCAACAACTTCAGTATGTCGTAGTGATCAATGTTTTACAAGGCTGTAACTTCTGAAACGCTTTAGTTTTATTATGAAGGATGTCTAACAGACAGTGTGAGTGCAAAAGGGGCAAATGTATGCTGTATGTTTTAATATCCTCATTTCATTGCTATAATGTTTACATTGTGTTTGTCCCCAGATACCCCTCTGGACTGTGAAGTATCTGCCTGGTCACCTTGGGGTTTATGCAAAGGTCAGTGTGGCGAGGACAAAAAGAAAGGCATAAGATATCGTACCCGCTACATTCATATAAAGCCTGCTAACAACGGCTCTGCCTGCCCACCTCTCGAGGAGGAAAGAACCTGTGTACCTGACAACTGTGACTGAGATAAGGTTTCATAAACAATTGAATTCCACCTTTTCCTCATTCTAAGCACAATCCGATTTAGTCAAAAGACGCACAGTAAGAAAATATTACTTTTGAAATCTATAGTGTAGTTATATACGAATAATAATTTTCATTGACTAAAACAACCCATACAATATATTTAGGACAAAGGGTTGGTGAGAAGCCAATAATATTATACTCATGATTATAATAAAGTACATCAGGCTATGACAATATAAATTGAATTAAATTTAAGCTGTTTTAATGTTTAAAACATTTACTAAAACCTTTAAAACTGTAAAATGTTAGAGTTTGACCACAAAATTTATATTCCCTCTTTTTCTGTGTTAAAAAAAATATATTTTTGTAGAAATAAATTTCACACAGCTGTTTTCAGGGTTCTTTCGAGCAACACTACTACTGCTTTCTGGTATCTTGTTAGGAAACATGTCATACATGTTATGTATCATAAAAATTGTATTGTGATTTTTTTGGACAAATTTCCCATCTGTACATTAGCTTGATAAAACCAAAGTGAATGTTTCACACTGTTACAAACTGTGATTTCACTGGAGAGCAAATTTGTGTCACACAAGAACAAGTTTTTTAGCTATGTACCATAACGCCACTCTATACTACATTTTTGGTGCTGTAAAAAAAAAAGGGGAGGTGGGGGAGAGACCTTTTTGGTTGAATTTATGCAGATCAAACTGCTATGAACCGGTGCCCCCTGGTGGAACCACTGTACCATTACACTTCAGTATCAAGTCAAGTACTTTACTAAGAAAGCTGTTCAGTCGGTTGTTCATACTGTCTTGTGCTCAATGTCTGTACATCAAATGCAAAAACCTGTACATATCAACTGTAAATATGAAAAAATAAACAGTTTCCTGTCAATATGTGTTACAGATCTAAGAGTTTTATTCATTCATTTTTACGTATTAAATTTAGTGGAAAAACCTAGGGACAAATTAAACATTCCTAGAAATAATAGTAAGAGGTTGTGCTTTGTCCTCTATATGGCAAAACAAATTCTAGGTTAACCATTTAGGTATTTTATCAACTTTAAGCACCTGGTTTGGCCTTATCACCTTTTTTCTTTTAACCTTGTTTGAATAGCACTAAGCCATGCAGATGGACATTTCACACATTCGCTGCTGTGCTCACACACAGCTACTACAGATTTCCACCCAGTATATTTTTGCGTATTTAACTATTTGTACTATCTATCTTTTTAAAACTATAAAAAAAAACCATAATGAATTTAATCCAGATCTGCTTTCTGATATGGTGCCTGGTTATCTCGGTTCCAGCTATGTTCTTTGATTTGTCGCAGCAGAGAGAAAAGTGTATAATTGAGGAGATTCCTGAGGACACCCTCGTCACAGGTATAAAGAATGTTAAGTAGAATGTTTTTATAATATCCAACAACATACCATACCTTCTATTAATTTTAAACTTTCTTCAGCTTTTGCTATAATGTTATAATTACATTGCTGATATTCTGATTTTAGAGTGTAGCTAAATAAATAAGTATACTATATTTACTATAAAATATACTCTTTTTACTATACTATATACTATACTTATATTAAATATATTTAAATACATATAGTTTTTTATTTAATTTATATAAAAATTAAGATGAACACAAATAAACAGTTTTGATAAAGGCTAAGACTTTGAAAAAAAAAGGATTTTCTTGCTATAAATAAATTTGTATGCTTTCATTTTGTTTTACTTAAATTATGACATTGTAAGCTGATAGTGTGATGCACTTAATAATGTACATACTATATTTAATTTTTATACTGTAACCGTCTATCAGTAAAATAAATGAAACATTAAATATAGTCACAGTCTTTTTGAAACACCTCCCATTCTATAATGCATCACACAGAATATGTTCATGTGGTGATTGGTGAATGTTAATCTATTACTCTAAATACAGAACATAACATGACAAGATATGCTGTGACATAAAAATGCACAACACTGCGGCGGTCTGATGCTGCTGCATTACAACATAATTTTTTTTTACCTTCCCAGTACAGCACATACAAAAGCAGTATTTATATAATTCATAGGAATCCCCCATGCTAAATATTAACAGTTGTTAAAACCTATTAATTATTAGCTTTTGGTTGTCAAGGATCAACACCTACTGTATAGCTCTGAAGTGTTGTTTTGTCTGCAGGTTATATCTTATTGGAACACTGGGATAAAAAGCAGGAACGCTCTCCACACCTTGGATTAACCGTCACTATTAAAGACCCTAATCTTGAGGTTAGACACTTATACTATTTACTACACTAATTTTACCACTTCACAGCAGCATTGATTGTAACCCTTGCCCATTTCCCAATGCTCGCAGGTATTGTTGATGAAAAAAATTGGCAAATATGGAAAATTCACCTTCACATCTCATTCCTCTGGTCAGCATTTTGTCTGTGTGAAATCAAACACTACAAGATTCTCTGTGTTTGCAGATGAGCTTTTGGTAAGTCAAGTAGAAACCTGATTGGTTATTATACATGAGGGATGATTTCACTCTGAAAGCATTTACATCCGAACAAAGTGCCATGTATAGTTTCATGTATGGTTTTCTGTCCGTGCTTAGAAAACTTGAGACAGTTATTTCTCGGCTACATTTCACATGGGCTAGAGTATAATAGGTCACTCCAAGGTTGAAACCAAAGTAAATGGTAATTTTTTTTATATGACCCTGCTATGCAATTAAATCCCTAAACTTTAGGACTTATTATGAGAAAACTAAAGTGTATGTCATACTCTTTAATATCATACAGAAAAGAATGGGTTTCCTTTTGAGTTAGGTTTCTCTCAAATGTTGCTTTGAAACTTTGTCTCTTGATAAAGGTGCTGTATAAAACAAAACAAAAATATTAATTAAACTAAAATAATTGGCACTGTATGCAGGGTTTTATGTTAGTACAATTAGCAATAAAAAAATCTTATTGGATACTTATGGGCTACTTTTAGTTCTTCCTATTTTTTGGGATGGAGAAGAACCACCACCAGATGCCACTGTTACAATTTTTACAGTATTAAAAAATTGTACAGTATTTCAGTTATTGTTGTTAGTCTTTCGGCTGTTCAATTTAAAGGGTCGCCACAGCGGACCAACTGATCTGCACAATAATTTGGCAAAGGTTTTATGCCAGATACTTTTCCTTACACAACCCACAACTGATCCACCAATGCCCACAAACAGCATTTCAGTAGTTTTCTTTTAATATCCCTAAAATACAACATAGAACACTTATATATACACATGAAAACAAAAGTCCATACAGAATAACATGTTCCTATTTAGGCATTTATATGATACTGTTGTGTGTGCCGACTAGCACATTATTATGTGTCTATTATAAAGGTAATGTGAAAATTAGCTTGATTCTTGTAAGTGCAGGACAAAACATGTATGAAAGCAGCCTTTCCTGTATCCCTGTACAGAAAGTGCATCTTGACGTGCAAATGGTAGAACACACAATTGATCCCACAGCTGTGAAGACCAAAGACACCATTGAATCACTGGAGTTTAAAATGCGGCACCTGATAGCCCAGATGCAGTTCATCAGCAAGCAGCAAGACTTTGAGAGGGTAAGGAAAGAAGGGAAGGAAAATGACAAAGCCACTCCAGCAGTTTAAAAACAAAATCCATTATAATTAGTGCTTATAGAGTTTACAGAGAAAAAAATCATTCAATTCAATGAAATTAACAAATCCTACTTTTAAATCTATTCACCTTTGTTTGTCCTGTTCATCTCAGGAACGCGAGGAAACATTTCGCCAGATGAGTGAAGAAACAAATGGAAATGTTTTGTGGTGGGCAATAATCCAGACCTCATTACTGCTCACAGTGGGATTCTGGCAAATAAGAAGCTTGAAGAACTTTTTCATCGAAAAGAAATTGGTCTAACAACAATTTAACTACATATAAATAAGTAGCTACCAAAGTAGAAAGCTAATATAACTAGCAAAGATGAAGCATCTGTCATGCTGTAAAGTGTTTGTCTTATTATATTAACTATGTTTTTTGACTTTCTATCTAATTAATATAATAAAGCATTATTACTGTACAAATGTTGCCCAGTTTTTATAGGTTAATGTAAGGTGTGTACAGTTCTGATTTGTGTTAAACACATGGATTTTACATTTGTAAGCATGCTAACCTACCAATAAGATCATATATTATTACTATAATAATTATTGTACAGTTATTTCTGGCGGCATGCACCTCCAGGGTCAAGGGTTCGATTTTCTCTATGTGTCTGGCGTTTGCATGTTTTCCCTTTGCTTGGTGGGTTTCCTCCAGGTACTCCGGTTTCTTCCCACAGTCCAAAGACATGCAAATTAGGCTAATTGGTGGTAAGTGCCCACAGTGTGCACACTATAATCTGAAATCTGACAACACAATATTTTTCAGAAACAGAAATCCTAATCTAAAAATATGACAGCATTCTAACAACACGAAACCAAATTTGATAAAACTACATAAAAAAGTAAAAAAACAAACAAAAAAAACCACATCCAACAACAACACTATCCCAACACAAAACATAATCTAACAACATAAAAACAGGAGCACAGCACGAACAAACACATACACTAATTTGACAACAAATCTGACAACATGATAACATTATCACAAAAATAAACTAATATATGGAAATGTTTTTTTTTTTTTGCTGTTCTGGCTGCATAAATCCACGGAACCCATGATTGCTAAAATTGAACCAAATTAAATTAATAGCTTATATTAATCCAACATCACATGAACCAGTCATAACAAGATAGCTGGCTCAAATATACAGAGGCGCAGCTTGTCAACAGCCAAGACAGAAAAGTGCTTGGGGCCCCGCTCCAGCAGGAGGCCCCTGAGGGCAGACACACTTATTCATAATTTTTAAGATAATGGTGATGAATGCTAGTTGAAGAGGCCAGACTCCAGAATTGCCTTTGACCATATAGGCAGATATACCACAAATTCTAAAAGAAAGTTTATATTAGCATAAAAGAAGTTAACATCCACGTTCAGATGTGATGTTGATTAGGATATTGCAATCCAATACCAAGCACAAACAGAAATCCGACTGCACACGATCTAAACACAAAACCAAATCCAACCACCCAGTAAATCACACCTCAAACCCCAAACTGTTGTTATTACACTTGGTTATGGGTAAAGAGCACGACATCCGGGGACCTGGCAACCTGAGTAATCCACGTTCGCGCGCTTTGATGGGATGAAATTTTTCACGCGCGACGCTGATAAATAGTTTGACTAGCAGCGTTAGCTAGGTTTCTAATTAAGTATCGGTCAGACTACAGCATGTTAAAACAGACAGAACAACTCAATAGCTGTTTTGGTGTTTTGACCATTTATTTCGTGATAAATGTGTAAATACATTAATAAAATTTCCTTTTACAGCATTCTATTTATAAACAAGCCGCTAACGAATCTGTGTACAGTTAGTCATCAAATTTGGAATTAACGGGTGAGTTAGCGGCTAATTAACTAGCTAGCTAAATATTTAGACTTAAACCATGTTTATGGTGCGTAGTTAGCCATGTTATTGCAGTGTTAGAATTATTATTTAATTTAAGTTACTTACTCATTCAGCTGATGTATTCGTGAACGTCATTTGTGTAAGGTTCAGGTATGGTATACATTAACTCAAAGGAAAGGTGCAAAAGTAAAATCTGTATTAATCTGTAAAGTGATATCATAGCAATCTAAAATAGCTTGAATACAGTTAAATGATCTATTAAACCGTGGCAGTGAATGAAAGTTTAAAGTGGAATTTCACACCGCAATAAATGACATCCAAACAAGTAAATTATTCTTGAACCTACCCAAGCCAACCTACAATTTATTAAAATAAGACTACAACAAACCAAATATACGATTATTAAGCTTATTTCTGATCAAACTTTATGCATAAAATTCTTTTATTGGTTGATAATTTTGCTAGTTTTAGGAATTCAATTCTTGTAAGAAGCAAAATTCTCTGCCAATAGAGCAACTAATTTTTGCTTATAATTTTTGTAACATTTAGCTAGACCGTATTTTCAAGCCTATGTCAATAATCTTATATTTAATTTGTTGGTTTTTTCATTTTTCGCCTCTGGTTGGTGTACATGGAGTTTGCATGTTCTCTCCCTGCTTTGTGGATTTTTTTCAGGTACTCCGGTTTCCTCCCCCAGTCCACAGACATGCAGATTAGTCCAACTCACATTTTCAAAATGGCAGTAGTGTGTGAATGAGCGTGTAAGTTAGTATGTGATGGGTTGTTCTTGAACGATTTGTTCAATTTGATCAAATCTTAAGTGTGACGAGAAGAACGAGCCATCTATGGGAATAATTTTTTGTTCATATCATTGATTCTGTACAGAAATTAGTTCATCTGTTTAGATTCTTTGGGTTTTCCAAGTCTTTCTTTAATTGCGTAACAGCGCCATAAGCTTAACCTATGCATTCTGAGTCAGAAAGAGAATTGATAAGTGCATCTCTCGAGTTATTCGAGAGAGTATTATCGTAGACTGAAGACCCAGGTAAATAATGAATGAATCTTTTCTTAAACACAATATTTTTGTTTTGTTCGTTGTGTGATCAACAGTTGTGTAAGGTGTTGGATGTTAGGAAAGTAACATGTAATATTTTAATTACTATTTGCTAAAATGAACGAAATGACTCGAAAAAAGATTTGTTCATTTTGCTGAATGAGACTCAGAGATCAGAGTCTGTAAAAAGATCCGAACTTCCCATCACTAGTGTGTTCCCCGCTTTGTCTATTTTAGTTTAAACTTTCATTTATTGTCATTATAAATGGTTTCCTATTACTCATAATGCCATTTGACTACACACTAAATTTATACTAACAAGAAAGAGTAGTTAGCCCTTGGTTCAACTATACCTAAAGACATCCACACATCTGTGCTTTAGTTCTCAACTCTATCCATCTGTCTCACCTTCAAATCTGTTCATGCTGCTCAATCAGAAAACATGTAATATGTATCATATTTTTATTTATGTAATCATACAGGATATGTCCCAGTGGATATGCTGTAATTCATGCTTTAAGTCTCCAGGACCGGACATCCACCTGGCTGTGACAAATTGTGGTCATATAATTTGCAACATATGCTTTCGAAAAGGTAAATTATCTTCAACAACTTAACATAGCTAGTACTAGTTTTGTTATGCATGCACTATAAAATGAGTTGACACTTTATACAGTATAGGTCAGTTTATACACCAGTCAGCCAAAATGATAAATCCACTCACTCATTATGTAAGATATGTAAGATATGTAAGATATGTCAGATGTAACATACACTACCGTTCAAAAGTTTGGGGTCACTTTCTAACTCCATGATCGTTCCTGATTTTTATTTTTTTTCTACATTGTAAAGGAATGCTGAAGGCGTCCAAAAAAATGCATTAATCTCCTTTGAACAGTTAATGGTGAGATGTGTCTTCTACTTATGCTCTGTAAAGACTTCATAACGCCTCTAATCTGGGATGGTGTTAATTTGTAATTTTTTAGGCTGATAACTCTAAATGAACTTCTCTCTGCGGCACAGGTAGGTTTTGGTCTCGCCCTCCTGAGATGGCCTTTATGAGAGCCAGTTTCATTATGGTGCTTAAAGGATTTTTCCATCGAATGATGTTCTTGCAAGAACTATTACAGAAAGGCTGACCTCTGTGTCTTAAACTAACAACTAACTGTTGTTTTTGTTGTAGGTAATTACCTAATTCCATATGTGTTATTTTATAGTTTGAATGAGCAGCAAATGAACAGTTAGTTTTTGAAGATACAGGAAAAATGTAAGAATCTGAGTGACTTTGACAAGGGCCAGATTGTGATGGCTAAACAATTGGGTCAGAGCATCTTCTAAACAGGTGTCCTCTGGTGTGTTCCCAGTGTTCAGGGGTTCATACAGACTTTAAGTGATCCAGGGAAGGCAACTGGTAAGGTTTAGACAGGGTTGTGGTCGTTTATGATGCATTGATGCACATGAAGAGGGAAGGCTAGTCCGTTCTATGTAGCACAAAAATGTTAATGCTGGCTGTGACTAAAAGATATCAGAGCACAACTTGCTTAGTATAAGGCAGTGTAGATGCGAACTGGTCAGCATGCCCATGTACTGCCAAATCCATGCGTACAGTGTACTCATGAGCATCAGAGCAGGACCTTGGAGCAATGAAAGAAGGTGGCTTGGTTTAATGGCTCACATATGAGGTAGCACCAGGATGCATCTCAGGTCCTGGCATTCATGTGAATGTTTCCTTGACATGTACCACTTAGCTAAACACTGTTGCAGACCTACTTCATGCCAATAGTATTCCTTAATGGCAGTGGTCTATTTCAACAGAATAATGTGCTTTGCCACATTGCAAAAATTATTCAGTATTGAACCATTTGAGGAACAGGACAAAGAGTTCAAGGTGTTGACTTGGCATCTGTCTGTCTGACATGTGGACAATTAAATAATAACATACATCACTGAAAGGATCTGCTTCTAACATCTTGGTACAGTAGCAGATGCCACGGCACACCTTTATAAGTCTTGTTGTTTTAATGTTATGGCTTATTGGTGTAGGTGTTCAATTACTGTAAATTACTCTATTCGTTCCATGGGAATGCAGAAGGACCACCACAGAAGCATTGATCATTATCAGATTGTATTAGTGTGGCACTTATAAAGAATTTTAGCTGTTTAGTCTTTATTTTGTAGTTTTGGAATATGTACCTCCTTTTGCTGTTTTGTTGCTGTGCATTAGTCTCAGTACAGTTCTTACTTTAGGAAAAGAAGGCGAGTGTCTGATCTGCAAAGCGAAATGTCAGCTGTCTCTGCTCTCAGACAAAGTAAGTGCCATCAGACTTCATTGTTCCCTGGGTGTAATTAAAATGCCTTTAAGCTTTAAGTACTGGTATAACATTTATGTGTTTATTTTATTTTAGAGCAGCTCAGAAATCAAAGCACTCTTCTCAGATATCAGCACTACTGCAGTCAAGTACTTTTCAGAGATAAGCAAGGTGAGATAACAAAACTGCGTTCATATCATGTCTGCCTCTTTTTTATCGGGAACCCTGACTAGTCAAAGATTTAGTTCATCATAAAGTTAAATAATCCTTGTTGCAGTTTGTTGTTGAACTTTGCTGCTCATTATGTACATTTTCTGGAGCAACTTTGCAAAACATTGAATTATATGAAAATTTCTTTCTTTCTTAAAAAAAAAAAAAAGAAATCGAGTAGTTGGTGCAATACCGCCACCTAGTGACATGGATTGTTGAGCAAAAGATTTCTACTTTGTACATTTCATTAAACAATCAACAGCACAAATTAAGCGAAAATGTTAGTGTTAAATAAAATTTTCTTTATTGAAATTAATTAAATACATCAAAACATGTAAGAAATGTGGCTGATTGAGACAAATGAGACACTAAACATTAACACTATCAAAATGTAAATCTCAATGGGCAAAAATAGAATTAAGTACAATCTACAGTCTACCCACAAATCACAGATCTCTAGATGATAACTTTAGACTTTATTATCACTAAGAGTTCAAAAGCAGGTGAAGTAGACAGTTTTTCATCTGTTTAGGTCTTACAGTTCCAGGCAAGACACCAGAAAAGGTTACTAGCCCACTATCAACAGAAGGTAATCCTTGTGTGATAATTTATTTATTTATTTATTTTTATATAGCTTTTTAAGTAAAGATATGTCAAAAATTTCCATTTATTTTAATAGAGTGAAAAAATGAAGGAGGCTTTGATCAAAATGCAGCAAGAAATGAAAGAAATGTCAAAGTAAGAATTTTAATTAGATGGAATATAACTGTGAAATATAATTTATTCATTCTTCCTGGCTAAGCATCCTTTCTTTTGCACACAGAAAAATTGCAGAGCAGACGGCCTACATATCAAAGTTAGAAGTAGCCCTTCAGCAACAAAGGTATTGCTGCTTACAGCTCTAAAATGGTATTTATTGCTCTTAATATGACCTGAGCCAGGGGTAGCTCAGTGGTTAAGGCATTGGACTACGGTTCGGAAGATCCCAAGGTCAAACCCCACAATCACCAAGTTGCCACTGTTGGGCCCTTTCAGATGTGTAATGACATAAAAAAAAGGAAGTTGCTCTGGATAAGAGCGTCTGCCTAAATGTAAAAAGAATGGTGATAAATGTAATTATTTGATGTAACTACCTTTTTTTAATATAGTTCCCGAGTGGGATTCCAGTCCAGCAGGGATTTGAATACCTCCAATCGATTTAAACCAGGTAAAGCTTAAAATATGTCCAGAATTATTGGCACTCTAAAAAATTAGAATATATACACTACCACTCAAGAGTTTACTTACAAATTTCCTTGTTTTTGTTTAGTGATTTATTTCTACATTTTACAACAGTGGGAATTGAAAACAATTAAATAACATATATGAAATTATGTAATTATGTAACAACAACAGCAGTCAGTTGTTATTTTAAGACACTTTGTTCAGCCTTTTTGGAATAGTTCTTGCAAGAACAGTATTGTTCAAAGTGCATTTGCAAAACCCATCAAGCATCATGATAAAACTGGCTCTAATGAAGATCTTCTCAGGAAAGCAAGACCAAAACTTACTGTGCTGCAGAGGAGAAGTTTATTTAGAGTCGGCAGCCTCAACAATCACTAATTAACAGCAGATTAGATTAAAGCCGTTATGAAGGCTTTACAGATCATGAGTAGCAGATACACCTAAACATTAACTGTTCTAAAACAGATTATTGCATACTTTGCATATAAAGAATTACTCTTATTACTAAGTATTTTTAAGCTCAAACATTCAGGGTCATTTTATAATTCTATAAAAAAGAATTAGTAGTGTAATTAGTTTTTTCCCTAATTTATTATATTATCGAGATGAATCTTGTAAAACACTGATTTTTTTTCTTCTTCTTTTTTCTTCTTTTTTCTCCTTCTTCTTTCTCTTCTCATTTGGAAATATGTGTGGCTTATCATCTTTGGAAAGTTTAAACGTTTTGGCAGAAACAAGCAGGTTTTTGGCTTAAATATACTGGTACTCAATAGAATGCATGGTGCTGTTAAATATTAATAAGATGAACTGCTAACCACAAAACATCCCCAAATCTTCACTGATGTACCGCCAAAACTTATAGCCCTTATCAGGTGGTTTTCCTTGGCAGCCCTGTTAGTAGACTGAGAGTATGTCCACCTGTGTTGCGGTGACCAGCATTTAATTCCTTGACGGGAAACCCCCACTACAGGTTGCCAAAGTCTGTGCACTCTGAGTGCTAGTCCCAAACCAAGTTATACAATAATGAGGAGGGTTGAGTGGGAAAAAGCATCCGGTGTGAAAACCTGTGCCAAATCAAATATGTGGATGTGGATGAACCACTGTGGGAACCCATAATAGGAGCAGCTAAAAGAAAAAGGAATAAAAAGGTCAGGTGCTATGAATTCTGTATGAATTCTTGTCATCAAATATGCTTATCGTGCACATGACCAACAGGTTTAATTTGTGTCCCATAAAGCTACCACATATTTAATGAGGCTTAAAGAATTTCGGTTTGGTTTATTCTTTCAGGAAGGGCTTATTTCTTACAATGTTTCCAAGCAGCTTATTGTTATGAAAACAGTGTTGGTATTTTTATCAGTGTATTATTATTATTATTATTATTATTATTAAAACTCATTACCTGTTTTTTCGTGTTGAAAGTTAATTGATAAATGTTTGCACCTTTTATAAGCCAATGAAGCAGGGTAAAGACAACAAAAGTGTGGCCTAAGGGCAAATTTAACATAATTAGTGATTTATAATTTAATATGTAATAGGTATTTTCAAGAATGACATTTGCCTTTGTTTAAAAATATTACTTACTGGTTTATGCAATTTTTATACATATATTTTTGAGAAAGAAAAATAAGTAAGTGCTGAATCTTTTTTATTAGCTGCACTGCCTTGTATCATATTGAAATTGCCTAAAAATGAATGCAAAGACATTGTTTGTTTATGAGGAAACACAAAGGGAAAAAGCCTGTCTACATTATATCATGTTCAAGACATGATGGTACGTTCACGATAAACAAACAAACAAAAACAACAACAAAAAACTAGGATCTGTATGCCTGTGTGTGACTTGAGAGCACTATAGAATGAACGCCCAGACAATTGTATTTTTTTTTTTCTTTTTTAACTCGATTGGTTTCTTTCTGATTAAGGGTACTCGTCTTCTCCAACTTCATCAGCGGCATCAGTTACAAAAATCCCCTATTCCTCTCCAGTGTGTCTGTCTCGTCATTCATCCAGCGCAAGCTTGTGAGTACCACTAATGCTTTACAATATTTTCTTATACCATGTGCTTTTCTTAATTAATGGTATACCAGTGGCGTATAAGTACTTTATTTATGCATTTAAATGATCCACTGAAGAAACTTTCAGGGGAAAAAGCACATCTCATGACAAACTCTACTCTGAGAATAAGTATGTAGAAAATGTAAAGTTTAATTAAGTGCATTGTAATGATCTTTCTGAATAGTCGACAATCTTTCCATTCATCCCTGAGTAAATAGTTGACACATGGGGAGTCGGGGCACAATGTTACCTTATACGATGGGGGTTGTCTCCAGCACTTTCCTCTGCTCAAAAGCCACAGAGGCAGAAAGGTGATCCTTGGAATGAAAATTCAGCATATCCTGCCTCCATTCATTGGAGTACCTTATTAGTCGAGAGTTGTTTGGATAAGCTTAGCTCTTATGGAGCCAGTGACCACCTCGGAGCTACAGCAGAGCATTGCTGATGCTATAATGACCTGAGTGGCTCACTTTTGCTATGGCTGCTTTGGCTCTGTACACAAACACTTATGTCATGTTGCATCCATATACAGATAAATATACAGGACAGTGATTTCACAGGACAAGACAGTGAAGTCCAGGCATGGATAGTTTGAGGGCAAAGCAGTCTAGCTAACAACAATCAACAGGGGGCAGTCCTGAATTGTCTTTGATATTAAATGTGAAAAGCAAGCAAATGCACTTAACAAACAAAATGGACAGAATGTGTGCTGTGTAATCGACCTCAACTATTAGTGATGCTTATGTAATTATTTTTTACTGCAGAACTGAAAACATGGACATGGACAGCAGAGCTTTTCCCATTACAGTAAGATTTCTATAATATATCTTATTTAAAAAAACAAAACAAAAAAAAAATATATATATATATATATATATATATATATATTTCCCTGAACTATGTCCCAAATATCAAATTGGATCTGTGTATTATGTTTTTTAATCATAGTTCATGTGGTATATGCTACAAGTACCACAAGTCAATTTTATAATTATCTTGATATAACCATCATTTCTGTACATTCTTGATTTCCCAAATAGACCTCAATGTCTGGAAGCGTTTCCAGACTTTGTCTCATCAGCCCACCACAAGATGGCCGAATAGGTTAGTCTGTCAAATATTGTTCTGTTGATGATACACTTTCTTTTACTGATTCTTTTTTTTCTACTGGTTTCTGCGAATTATTTAGGAACAGCAAGATTAAGAGAAAGCTAAACAAACAAGTGCAAGAATTTTTAAATATTTAAAAATAAAATAGTTAATTCAAAATGAAAAAGTACACAATTTTTGCTGTGTGATTATTCAATTATTATTATTATTAATATTATTATTATTTATTTGTTTATTTATTTTACCTGTTTTTACCTGTTAGCTACTTTATTTTTGTACCAGGGTAATGATCCAAAGATCATATGTCTGACAACTGTGGGCAAAATCCCACAGAAATGAATTCTATTATGTTAGAATTCACATTTTAAAAGAGCTCTTGGGTTTTTGTAAATTAACATATAACGAAATTGATTCATGTCAACCTGAACTGATCACAGACTTCAGCTTGTAATAGTTGCACAGTTTTTTTTCCCTGCAAATGTACACGGTACAGCCAAGAGTCACCACCTGGATTTAACTAAGCAAATAGGTAAGAGACGTCCATTGGATAAGTATTGCAGAAATCAATATGTTTTAGATGGCAACAAGTTATTTAAACCTAACTGTTGCAGTGAGTAGTTTCTCATTTCAAGACATATCCTGTGGTTGTTGCAAAAATGCAACTCTGTTTCACAAGGGTTAAATTATTGTACTGAATCGAGAAAAAAAAAGTAAACAAATAAGGAGATTGATGAAACTACTAGAACTGGGTTGAGAACTGTCCAATACAATTTTAAAACCTGAAGAATAGTAGTGAAGAAATATGGTAAGAAAAACCTGAAGGCTGAAATTAAATTGTAAAAACTTGCAGCTATGTTTAATTGTGAAAGTAAGAGCATTTCCACATGCAGTGTGAGCAGGTCTTAAATAAAAAAATTTAAATTTTACTTGTCACATACACAGTCATACACAGTACGATATGCAGTGAAATGCTTAGACAACTGCTCGTGACCTAAAAAGTTTATGCAGTTTACCCTTTTATGCAGCGGTCTGACAATCCGTCATCAATACAAGATTTTGGAGAGAAATGAATGTGACTCTGGAGAGAAATAAATGTTGTGACATTGCATAAGCTTATCGAAACCATGCCACTGCCTTAATCAAAACAAAAGGTGGTCCAACGAAATATTAGAGTGTGTGAGTTTTTGTTTGATTTGGCCTACAACCATTTACACAAGTCTTGACTAAAAGATTAATAAGTCACTCCAGTGTCTGGACTAACAGACTTATTTGGGTAAGCGGGAAAACTATGTACATTCTGTTTATTATTGTGAACATTTTATTACTTTCTTTTTTTAAAAGAAAGGCTTGGGCTGCAGTTTGTGAGAAACTACAATGTGTGCAGTACTGCAGTCAGAGCAGTTAGTGCAGTCAGTACTGACTTTTTAAAATGTAAAGGGCCTTTAAAAGTATATTTTGCAATATTAAAAAACCCACTTGTACATATTTTTACAACAATCCCATAGACCCTCTGTCATTATATTAGTGAACACAAGGGATCCACAGCACTAAGCAACTAAAATCAACAGTGTGTGTATATATTGCAAGCAAATGAAGTTCTCCTAAATCAAAATATCTTCTTTTTTAGGCACCATTCCTCACAGAGCAGCAAGTCAGAGCACCATGGGTAGCCACTCAATACAAGGTGCCAATGTCAGGTATTTTTACCCAAGATCAGACTATGTTGTACATAATTGTATATAATGTGTGTTTTGTGTGCTACGGCAGAGCACTTTATTAGAAACACTATGCCAGTACTGGGTAGGGCCTCTCTTTGTTCTCAAAAGAAAACAGTTCATTATGGCCTGGACTCCACTGTTTTTTCTTCAACTGGTCCATCTTTCTGCAGATTTTGCTGGTGCATTTTCCTGCAACAAATCTTCTATTCTATCACATCTCAAATATGTAGAACATTCCCGACATCATTATACCACCTTCACCAGCCTTGACACAGGGCAGGTTGGGTCCAAAGATTCATGCTGTTGGCGTCACATTCTGACCCTACCATTTATATGCCTCAGCAGAAGTCAAAAATCATCAGACCCGGCTGTGTTACTCCTGTCCTCAACTGTCTAGTATTGATAAAATTGCAGCCTCAGCTATCTGTTTTTGCCTGACATAAATGGAACATGACCGTTGTAGACCATCACAAGTTTTAGCATGTTGCGCATTCTGAGATGTGTTTCTGCTTACCCCAGTCGTACAGAATGTTTTTTCTGAGCTCCTGTAGATTTCTGTGACCCTTCTCATCAACAAGACATTTATATGTGCAGAACCTCTGTTCACTTGACATTTTTAATTTTATTTCTGAGGTTACTCTAGTGACTGTTGTAAGTGAAAATAACAGGAGACCTATATATAGTGGTTTTATAAATACTCAAAACCGCCCATCTGGCACCAACATTTATGTCACAGTCAAAATTGCAGAATGCTCAAGCTAATGGTTAATGCAGATATTACCCGAGCCTATTGATATATGCATGATCTTATGCATTGCACAGCTTTCACATGATTGGCTGATTATATAATTGCATAACTACGTAGGTGTCCAGGTGTTTCTAATAAAGTGTGCAGTGAATGTATATTTGTGATGTTTTTTTTTTGTCTCTCTTTTTAGTAGAGTGCTTTCCAGTAGCCTGAAGGAACCCATGTTGGCCTCCTCCAATAATACCCTGTACTGCAAAGAAACGCCGTGGGAAATGCCGGTATTCAAAATGCCCCCAACGTACAAATACCCCTCCATGCCCTCTCTAGGACCTCCGCCGTGACATATTATAGCGACGATCTTAAAATATCACTAGTGGCTACAGAACAAGGGGGCTATTCTTGTACAGCTTTACTATGATGCTACCCTGGAAACACAACAGATTTAAAGACAAGGTCTTGTGTTCAACTGTTCGCAAGAGGACAAGATTATACATATGCATGACTGCTTGGCACAACTGCAGCAATTTGTAGCTTTCCTTGTTCTCACACCACAATAGATTCATATTAAGTAGTGCTTCAGGGCTTCAGGGTATGATATAATAGCCTTTATGGGTTGCGTGTTTTTAATTTTTTTTTCCCCTTTAAATGTCTGTGCTTGCAGTAATCAATCACAGACGAGGCACGAGTGGGCTGTGAATGTGGATTTTAATATGCTGTGGTATGATTCATTGCATGTCAGCTGCACCTGTGAATCCACACAAAGACAGCGTTTTAGTTTCCAAACTCATAAATACCATATCACTGAATCGTTTGAACTTGGTTGTGCGTTGATGATTTGCTATATTAAAGTGATTGCTTTGATTCGGACATGCATTTTTATTCATTGATGTGCAGCATAAATAAACGTCAAAGTCTTTTTGGTTTCCTAAAAAATACAGTCCTGAACATTTTGTGCTGAAAAGCTGAAAATTGGCAATTTTTATATTTTAAAAGTGTCAAATAAGTAAAGAAGCATCGTTAATATTGTGCTTAAAATATGAAAAAAATAAAAGACCACTGAGCCAGTATGAGTCACTCCAGGAGCCCAATCCAACTTACAGTCCCTGTAAGGCATGTGGTGAAGAGACAGGCAAAGCATAATTGTGTCATAGCTGTAAATGACTTGTGTTACATAGCACGGACGACATATTAACACAACCTCGGAAGTCTTTGTTTGATCTCTGTTCTGCTTCGAGGTATAAAAGTATCTCCTTACAGCACACAGTTCAGGCTGTCACAACTGCACTTAAGATTTACAGAGCAGGATGGCAAGCACTCAAATGCTGCATGTAGCCATTATTTTATCGAGGGTTTGTCATTACACTGAGATGTTTGACAGCGAAGTTGCTGGAATTGGTGTAATTGGCGGACATTCTTGATTGTTAGGGAATCATTCAGGAGTAAAAAAAAAAATGCATTCAAGCAAAGGGAGCAAAAGGGGGAGTGCAATGCAAATTTAGAAAATCCAGCAAAACAAAAATTGTGCTGTCAGATAAAAGAGAGGCGTGCGCACTTTCCTCCTCCGGTTTTTTTCCACATGAACTCCTAGATGAATTTCTTAAAGAGTTTAATCACAGGCATCATTTATTTTTGTAAAGTAAAACTGATGCTGCAGAAAGATTGTGATCTTGAAGTGATTTGCTTTTGATTCTTTGCATCACCCTATATTACAAATCGCTTTACATGCACTCCACACTTAACAATGTCTTTCTGTCTTACCTCTCTGTGCATGTAAAGTTTGTTCTGGTAAAAGCACATCTGGTAGCTCTTTTCCCCTGACGTGGTGCTATACCGTGCATGTGTGTGTGAACAAGCCTGTTTTTAGGTCTTGATGGGGACCAAATGTCCCCACAAAAAGAGGAATATCTAATAATAAGGATATTCTGACAATTAAATTTTGCTTTTTTTTAAGGCAACATTGGATCTTTTTTTTTCGTTACTGGTAAAGGTAAAGTTAAATAGTGTTTAATAGTTACAGTAATAATTGTCAATGAAAGGTTACTGTATATATATATATATATATATATATATATATATATATATATATATGCCAGAATAGTAAGAAGCATACTTGTGTGTATGAGTGAAGAAAGAATGAGCTAAAGTGAAAAACAGCATTTATGTACAATAATCACTTCCCCCAATTACTACAAGAGGGCAAAAAAAAATCTTTGCAGGCAGTTAAATTTCCAGGCTGCTCACCTCTGTGGAATGCAAAGGAAACTCACAAAATCTTGCTGGAACCTGGCGATTAGGAAACCAGCTTATATCTGAAACACTGAAGATTCTGTTTAGCAAATTGTGCAATAAAGAGAAAAATATACTGATCATAATAAACGTATATATGTTTTGCTAAGAAAAATACACTGTTATAGAATTAATAAAAAAAAATTGCAAGTTGCACTCTGGAACCTATAGAGGGTGCTAGAGGAAGAGTTGGGCAGCAATTGTGGTAGTATGTATAGCTAAAGTATGGGCATACGTATACACACACACACACACACACACACACACACATGGTGCTCATTAGCTCCATATGCAGAGGTTGTGTTGGTACGAGCCAACCTGCCTCTGGCTTTGGAGTTCAAACAGCACAAAGCTCAGGCAGTCAGTATTACTCTGTAAATAGACTAAGAATAAGAGATCCAGGCCAAAGACAGACAGGAACCAAACGTCTCCAGAAAGGTTGGCGCGGTTCACCAACGTGTTTTTACGGCGCCGATACAAATCAATGGCCGAGCATTAAGTTACACGCTTGACGAGCCACTCGAATGGCTGTAATTGAACATAAGGTTACATATGTTGGGCTTTTTACGCCCACTCAGACTGAGAGGAGATTGAACAATGGCTTAATTGTATTGTACAGATGGAGAGGCATGCAATCGAGTAAGGCATAAAGCTCTTCATGATAGAGTCACGGTGAAGCAGATGGATGTGAGGGGCAGCCTCGAATAGACTAGAACTCAGGAAAGCAGCAGGTCCAAGTAGCCTAACAGCAAATCGCTACACTTGTCTTGATCCAAGAGGTAAAGTGAGCTAAACTACTACCTATAAAGGATTTTAGTTCTGAAGTTACTGTCCTAGTTATGGAGGACAGTTTTTCTGAAATCAGTAATAAATGTTTAGACTATTCGTACAAACTTCAAATAAATGTAGCTAGTGTTTAATGGTGCCTCTTGAAAAAACTTGTTTAATAGTGTCTTTTGAAGTAGCCATGACCATGTCCATGATTATTCATGATTATTCAATGTTTATTTTATGAATAAATTAAGTAAAACATTTTATGTAGTTATTTATTGATTGGGTAATGCAAAGTAGGAAAATTAGGCATAAATAATATCAAATACAATGGCATCTATAAATAAAAAAGATGACAAACATAAATAAAGAACCAGACATCAGACCACATCAGACACAGTGACCACTATAGAAAGAGAGAAAAGGAAAACCTATTCAGTACCACTCAAGAAAAACTATGTCACAGTAATGTTAAAGCAAACATTGGACTCCATAACCACATCAAACACAGCCAATGAATCACTAAAGACACACACACACACACACACACACACACACACACACACACACACACAGACGCACACATATGGCTTCTTGTGTAGTGCGTGAAATCGTCCATGTCATGCCGCGTAATGCTACACGGTAGACAAATGTTCAAGCAATTATGTACTTCATCAGAGAACTCAATTCAAGATGGAAATGAGTGTAATTGTGAGTTATTTGCACCACGATTGAGCAAGCCGAAGGTAATTTAACGTGCGGACTTGTGATCTTAAAAAGATCGGTCTTGGTCGTGCACAGGTACAACTTTCAAATGGAGAATAGAAAGGCTCTGCCAACAACAAACCTTGGCACAGAAATATACAATAAACATCTGATTACACTCATATTTATACATTTTGTCTGGTGCCTTTATCCAGTGTGACGCAGGACACAATCCAAGCATAGAACTGAGGAGTTGATGGTCATGCTCATTGGTCCAGGAGTGGCTCTAGGGAGTCCTTCAGGTACTAAAGGTTCATGTACTAATTCTACCAGTTCAAAATAAATAAGGGGACTAGTCATCTTTTCCATAGTTAACACACAAATTGTTTCAAGACAGGACTGTTTTTTTTGGCTGTTTTATTTGTACAGTAAAGAACAAGTCAAACTAGCTTTGTTAGGCTATTCTGTCAAAGAGAAAGGTAAATAAAGCAGTTCGATAAATATAATTTCAAATTATAAATTTTCATATTGCAGTATTGTGGATGTACCAATTATTAAATGTCCCATTATTTACCATTTCTTTTGAGTTAATACAGGTCTCAAAGCTCCTCCAGTTTGTGTGTGTGTGTGTGTGTGTGTGTTAATGCTTCAGCTTAAATACTCTGATCATGCATTTTCTTCATACCTCGGACTCCCTCTGTTTCACTCCTCCTCTAAAAATGCCATTTCAGTGTATATGAGCCACTGCTGAGCCACACCCCATCAGATAACAGAAGAGCTGAGCAACAAGTCAGGGGAGAACCTTTAACATCTAATTGGTCAACACAAAAATGGAAAAAGAACAAAAAGCGGGGAATTACATTTTTTCTTAAGTTTTTTGTTTGTCTGTCTAAAAATTACTAAAATGTACATTTATTAATATTAGGTCCTTTTTATTTTTTAGTTAGTTTTAACAATAATACATCCATTTGGGAAACTTTAGGAGTGGAATTAAGAAGTTAGCCATGCACACACATGTCCACTTTATGCAGTGATGTGAAAATGATTATGGTCCAGCAAATGCATCTGCTTTGTGCAGATGTATTTCTGCCTTAGAGGATTTTGTGCTCTTTGCAGTACATGACAGATAATGGATGCATTTAAATAGAAAGCGCTTATCATCACTTCACATGCCACGATTTGCCCAAACCAGTAACTCAGTCACATATGTGTGTTTCCTTTGTGTTGCCTACAGCAACCAGGGCCATTCCGGTAGTTCATCGAAATACACAGCTCCGTGTAAAGGACTAGGTGTGAACAGACACTATTGTACACGTGAAACATGCATGAACTCTCAGGCTCGGCAGGGATTTGGGGTAATTTCCTGCGCTGGGCCCATCGAGAGAAAGCGTCATGCCCTTGGGCCAGCTGTCATTGTGTCTTTGTGGAAATAAAAAATCTAAATCAGACCTTTTACTTTTGTACAGCCTCAGGACATACAAATGAGACGTGCCACCTAGGAGAGATAAAGCAAGCATCTCCGAAAGTCATTACTCTAAAAGCTTGGCTGTTTTATACAACAGAGAGCCTTTGTGCAATGGTAATGAAATGATTTAAACCCCAAAGTTTTGAGCACAACATCTTGAATCACTTATTCACATGCAGGTAAAGCTTTTTTTTTTTTGTTCCATGGAGTGTTGTGCTGATGTTTTTGTTTTCGCTGTCAGAAAAGGGAGCAGGGGAACATTTTCTCAATAGTCACATGGGGCTGCTTTCAGATTTACAATAAAGTACAGCAAGACTAAATTGCTCACAGGAAAGTTCAATGACAGGAAATGCTCCAATTAGCCTCATAACATGTACATATCCTCTGCACATTGTCACCTTGAGGCTACAGAAAAACATGAGTGTTCAGAGGTCAAAGCTCACGTGGAACGACAGGAATGCAAGCAGGAGTAGATAGACAGGCGGGTAGGTAGATAGGTAGAAACTGTATATAAACATAGATAGATAGATAGATAGATAGATTGATAAGGATATGCAGATGGGATAACTGACCGAAAGAGGGTTAGACAGGCAGATAGACAGATTGCAAGAAAAACAGAGAGCAGGATAGAAAATGCAGATTTATTGGATGAAAAAGGGAAACAGTAAATATTGAGCTGCTACATACAATGCTATATTTACATTCACATACTACTTGATGATTTCTTTTTATTTTGTTAACGAAGGATCATTGTAAAACCCCCAAACAGTACATGTCCCAGTATACGTAATTTAATCTAAATCCTAATAATTAAGTCTTGATAATTTAGTTTAATTGGTATGCAAATTTTGGTATTCAGATTCTGCATATATTCTGCATTTGTACTTCACAATTTACTCAAACACAAATCTGCATATTTTGTTAACAATACTGTGATATTTACCGAAGGTTTTCAAAGTTCATGTAGAAGACGTGTAAAAGTGAAAGCACTCCTCTGCTGGTTTCCTTGCTGCCTCTTCTGTAACCTGCGGGCTGTTTTATCTCCAGCGCTGGCCTTCTAACAAAGCCTGTCAACAGATGTAATAATTTGTCCCATATCTTTCGCGGCATTGTACACATGACTTTCATTGCGCCTGAGATCGATTAACAAAAATGCAATTACGCAAGTGAAAGACAATATATGTGGCCTCGACCTGCACTCCTTTGAGTAATTACAGGAAATACGCTAAACTAAAAGAACACTCTCGGAAGGCCGGGGTTTAATCTGAGCAACGTGTTCTACCACCTGTTGACTACGATACGAGTGTTTTGTCTGTTTCTCCTGCGCTCTGTTTTCTTTCAGTGCATCACAGAGTGGCATTTACGAAAGGCAGAAGAAATTCAGCCCATCATCATCATTCTCACCCTGCACCTTTACAGCACTAACAGAAATGTTCCCCCTGGACTAACACGCGACGGGAAATTTTTACGAATCTCTTACTTCCTCTAGGGTGGTCTGAAAAAGGCAACAGGTATGCAGACGGATAAACAGAGGTCCTATATAATTTCTTCAACATTCGTGAAGATTCACATGTCCGGCACGTCCCTGCTTTTGATACCCTCGTGCCTGAGTGATGTCAGCGTAGCAACCGAGAGATTCCTTTCCTCTCAGGCAGCCTTGGCAGGATGTGTAAAGAAAGGGCCGAAAGACAACACCGAGATTAGGCTGCTTTTGTCACGGTTCTGTGGCAGACTTTAAAGGCCTTGGCTCCACTCCCATCTTACAGATTCTTTTTTTCCTTCGATATCTCTCTCTCGCTCTATTTTGTTTCTTTTTCTTCCTCTGTTTCTGCATTACCCTCTTTCATACAAGCAAGGTAAACATATAAGGTGAACTGCTTGTGCACATTATTACAAAGGGGGATGTTTTTTTTATTTTTCAGCCTTTTAAGCAGCCGCTTTGTTGCAGAACCATTCTGCCTGTTTGAAAGAAGACAGAAATGCAAACAGAGGGCTCATTCTTTGAAAGGAGTGAGCAGGTATTCCCAGGTGTTGCCATCACAGACGCATAGAGTTTCCGTTTCAGCGTGAATCAATGAAGGCGCTCGCTCGCCACTACACGAACGGCTGTTCAATGTCAAAAAGAAAAAAAGAAAAATGAATGTTGTGCAATGTAGAATGACAGAGACAATTAAAAAACACAACAAGTCTTTGATTATTATTTTTCTTCCTAGTTTGTTATATTTCTGATCAACAGAGTTAATAGTTTCATTAATTCATACTCTGTTTGGGCACAAACGAATCATAAAGAAGAACAGATATGTAAGGAAGAAAACATGACAGGGCGTGCTGTTCTGGGACAACAATAAATGCCAGGGGTGTGTGATAGAGGTCTTAGCCGGATGTTATTTTTCCATCACAACACATCCTGACCTTTTATTCCTCTCATAGAACATAATTTTACCATTCATTACTATTTTAAAGCTTGTCACTGCAAATATAAATCATATTCTACCAATGGTGGAAGAGCGTTGTCACAAGTACAACTACACTTTACATATAAATGTAATAATGCTGTTTATGCCCATTAAAGACAACTGATATTCTTTAGTGGTGGTTAGATGGATGGGGATGATAGGAAATGTTATCTGAATTCACTCAATCCCTTACTTCTGCCATGCAAATAGTGGCAACCAATAGGCAATCTCCAGTTCTGAAAAACAAGCCAACGTTTTTATTCTTCATAGCAAGATTTCCCATTCAAAACAACTGTGCAACTATATTAAGCCATAAAATTAGGGGTTTGGCCAATTTGAGTGACAGCTGCATTGAAGGTTTCAAACCGCTAGCTGTCTGCTATGCTTCACTTTAGAGCCAGCTCCTGCTAAGATGGCGATGACCAGGGCTCCCATAGTTTCCCTCCACTCTTGAGAAAATCTCTAGGTGATGTCACAGAGGGTTTGTCCAGTTATTTTTTTTGGTTTACAGTCTATAAAATTCCCTCAATCCCTTACTTGATCCCTCGATGCCACCTAAATAGATTGACAACATTAAAATAAGACAAGTCGAGCCCCCAAAAAGATTTATCATTTTATTGTCAATGATAAAATGATATCAAATGTAACAAACATAAAGTTTTTTACCACATAAAAAGAGGCCTGACTGTACAAGATTGTCCATACATAGATAACTAATTACTAACTTTTTTAAACTGCACATATAAATATTTTACACTTAATAATATGCTACATAGCTTACATTGCAGCTATAAAAAAAATAAAAATAAAAATAAAATCATTATCTATCGTTTCATTTGGTTCAAAACATTTATGTAATGCCCAATTTCATCACAGAAATAATGCTAGCAAATAAATTAAATCAATCTGTTAACTTTTAGAGTGATTTTGAGTAATTCCTAACATAATGCCACCCTAAATGTTCTTACCACTACAATTGAAACTGTGGAATAAGTGCGTTAATATAATATAGATTCAAAATTTGGCAGTGTGGTCTGCACTCCTACAGTTGGGTAATTACAGATAAAACAGAGACGATGGATTGGGATTAAGTCTGATTTTTAAAGCCCTAGCACAGAAAACCCCAAACAAATAAAAATAGACATTGGGCTGCCATTACTTGAGCAGTCAAAGGCATTTTACACAGTTTTCATATAGTGGTCAAGCTAATAAAAATATGTCCAAAAGGCAAACTAGTTCAATCAAAAGGGCCACCTGAGACGAAGGAATTTGTATCGATATCCCGTACCTGAACTTTATAACAGATATTGCTAAGTTCTGATAAAACAACAACAACAACAAAAACAGGCACTTGTGTTGTTTTTTATCCATTAAGTGAAGATACACTTAAAAATAACTACATTTGCAAAAGACTGATATATTGAAACATTCATGTACTGTACCAAAAATGAAAGCCCATCTGATATGTGAAACCTCACAAAATCAGCAAAAACATGTACATACAGACTCTCATGCAGTCAGGTTAGAAGTAAAGGGCTTATTAGTGTCTAAAAATCCAAATTTGGCATATGCGGATTAAAAAACAACAACAAAAAAACTGACATGAAATGATAATCCGGTTGAGGTTGCAGCAACAAAAATATTTTTAATGTAATTTGGTGCTAATGCGAAACATTCCTTTTGGCCATATCCAGTCGGTCTGTGAAAAAGTATTAAAGCTGAGTGATCAAAGAGGAGGTGGATCACAAGGCTGGAAAGACCAAGCTCATTGTTCATAATGAGTTGTAAAAGAGACAGTACATTCACTTTTTTCCCATTTACCATGTACATGTTCCAGAACTGACCTGAAAGTGTGTTTAGTTTTGTATGAAACAATTGCATCTTGTCTATTTTCAATTGAGGCTCATTTTGTGTCATTGTCTCGTTTATTCCTTAGCCATATCTCATGGTTAACTTGGGGAAGTAAACTCCTAAATCCCGTAAAAGAAAGCAGTTTTATATGAAGCAACCTGGCTTACGTCTTTGGAGTAGTGGTGCAGCTTGGCCCGAGTGTTTGCTTTTGCTTAAAGTTGGTTGAATTTCCACAAATCCAAACAAAGCAAAGAGCAACTGCAACTGTTGAGGTCAGTATTGAGGAAAGAACAGGAAGCTCAGACCTTAAACAGGAACCCTGTGGGAAATCAGGAGGCTAACATTGGTAGTGGATGTGCTGGTGTTGGTGCACCTTTCCGTCCACGTGTGAATGTGTGTGCGTGTGGATGTCTGTTAAGATCTTTGGGTAGATCTTGGGGCCAAGAAGAAGCTGTTGTTGTTGCTGTTGACTCATGTACTCCTCGTAGCTTAAAGAGCCCATGCAGTCCTTATCAGCTCCGGGCATCGGGCGCTCTCGAGGAGGCTGCCGATGGCCGTTGGCCTGGGCGGAGACGATGGCTCCTGAGGAACAGTGCTTTTTCGATTGGCAGAACCACAGGAGGATCGTGCCTAGGATGAAGACTACGCCAGCAGGAATGCCAATGATGACGGGCCAAGGAAGCCCAGGAGATGGGACGACAGGGGCATGAGGAAAGAGGCGCTTGGTGTCTGAAATACAATAAGATCAAACCAAACTTTAAAATCTTTCGACTGTACATCTACATCTGTAATGTTATTGAGAACCGTTAACAGTCCATCCTATAAAATTTCTCTCATCTTGACTTCTTAAAAGCAATGCTTCAAAATTTTTTATTTTAAAAGTTTAAAGGACACAAAATCCTTTATTTTAAATCTAAGACAACAGAACAACAGTGATACAGACCAGGCAGAACGGTGAGGAAAGCACTGCGGAAGCTGTAGCCCATAGTGTTGGCACCCAGGCAGATGTACATGCCTGCGTCTTCTTCCTTGGCACGGGTAATGAGCAGCTTGTTGAGGTAGGAGCCGTCGGGCCGTGACCACACCTCCCCGGTGGGCAGCACTACGAAGCGGTGCTCTCCAACCTCAATGGTTGAATTGTACTTGTTCTCATCGCCAGGCTCCACTCTCTTCAACCACTGGATAACGGGTTTGACATCGCTGCGTACTTTGCACTGGAAGGATGTGGTGCCACCGTAGTCTACTGTTGTGTTTACAGGATGTGTGCCGGTCAGGATGGGCTTAGAGTTGGTGCGCTCTGTAGGTATAAACAGAATATCTAAATTCAAAATCTGTATTAGGTATAACAGAACATCTAAGATGCCATATATTGCACAGGCAAGAGCGAGTTTCACATCCCCCTTGCTTGAAGCACGGCTGTATGGAAACGTGTGTTTGTAAAGTCAGCAGGCACAGCTGGGATTTAATCTATAGCAGATGGTAAATGAGATGGCTACAATCTTTCTAGCTCTCTGAACTTACCACCAAACAGTCACCTTGTCATAGTTCTGCACATTAAACCAGTCTAACCACTCAATAGGAGCAAAGCTGTTAATAAAGCCATAAGACTCTTTACTAAACAGCAGCTTACTCCAAATAATTACTCAACATCCATTATTCAGCATAAACTGCTACAGAACAATCCAAATTCATCCCACATTTATCACAAACTCCATTACACCACTCATATTCCATTCTGGCTGCTTCATATTAAGCTTATTTTTATGTTCTCAATTTAGGTGACAGAAAAAATAAATCTGTTGTGAACTCAAGCAGGCCTTTAAAAGGCCTTTTGTTTCAGGGCCAAACAAACAAATGAAAAGCAGATACTGCACATTAACCAGGCACCTTTTCTCTGCTAGGTCTATTAAACTGACACATCATGTCTGACACATTCAGAGATGAGCACAGAGGGGAGAATCAGATGACTTACGGATAACTTCCACTTTGTAGGTGGCGTTGATTTCTCCGGCGCGATTGGATACGTGGCAAGTGTATTTGCCGCTGTGCTCCGGTGTAAGGTTTTTCAGGCTGAGCGTCCATTTCTTCTTGCGGCTCTCACCAACCTCCTCGGGTGTGAGTGGTCTGCTGTCTTTTAGCCACACAATATCAGGTCTAGGGTTCCCACTAGCAGTGCACTTTAGGCGCACTGAGCTGCCCACTGGCCGAGCTATCACCCGCTTTCTCATTTTAGCCGGCTGGGTGAACCGGGGACGCACTGTAAGTAACAACAGAAAAATATGCTTTAGAATCTCAGGAAAAACTAATTTCATGTCCTTTTTATGAGTCGCATGCATTTTAGAAACAATGGAACCTAATACATGATAAAGAAAGGCTATGGCTGCCTCTAGCAAATTACTAATCCACTTACTGGACTAAAACTGTAATATGAGCAAAATTAAAGTCAACACTGGAAATTAGCTACTCGACTATCAAAGCCCAATATAATATCCCTATAATGCGTTTTTTTAACACCACTCCCAGTGCCAATTCTGCACAATGTGTGCAAAGTGTTTTTGTAGGGTCTGGGGTTATAGACTTTCTGAAGGCACCATGTAATTTTTCACAACATTGATGATGTTACAATGAAAATATCTCACACAAGGGCTGAAGTTAAGCTCTTGTGGAGGCCAATATTATTGAGCAAAGCGCCACCACATGAGGGCAATTTGACAAAGCAAACAGCAGCTGCTCTGAAGTTTTAGCAGGCCGTTGGTTGCTGGCTGTTTATACTCACAGCAGAGTCCGAACAAACAGCAGGACAGAACACACAATAGTGAACTCGGCCTGTCTCTCTATTGAGTGCAGGCGGCGCTCAGTGGGCGCTAACAGTTCAGACCTGATATCGAATTGGATGGTGGCCGTTGAAGAGGAATGGAATGCTTCCCCCCTTGCATGATACTTAAATAGCCTGCACTTTGGCTTGTCGAATGCAATCGCCAAAGAAAAACCTGAGTCTATAGTTGGAGAAGGGCGCGATACCAGTGTAGGGTAGGACAAGAATGGCTGTGTTATAATCGGTCAAGCTTTATAGAACTTGACATTTTGACTGAACATAAAGAAGCAACTGCATACTATTTCTGTTTAAAGCTTAGAAAATCTTACTTTCTTGCATATGGTAAATGATGTGTATCCTTATATACATGGAAAAAGGCCACTTGCTTATAAATGAAATTAGAACTAAAAAAATTTTAACTAAATTTATGCCTGCTTATTTCCTTGAAACCACATTGTATCAACCTCAAGTCATGGTATACGACTCTAAGCCTAAAAGAGATGCTTATAAAACTCTTGGCAAATTCCTTTTTCATCTTGGGAAGCAATTACAGCTAATAGGGCTAAAAAGAGTTCAAAGTGAATTTCAGAGAGCTCTAGCACCTTACCCAGTTTTCCTGACGGGTCAGGGGAGAACTCTGCATCTCCAGCTGGTCTGGCACCGTCCTTCCCCGTGCTCGAGTCATCTGCGCAGCGAGAAGACAGTCTTTGAAGCTTACATATCAAAGCGCATCTTTGCATTTCAGTCATTCCTGGAGACACCACTGTTTCTGCACTCGCGCAGATTTCATCTTTAACAGAAACGTAAATCTGGCTCAGGATAAGTCGGGCGAGATGACAAACATGATACAGTAGCTGAGAGCAGCGCCATGGCTGACTTGTGATTCATTTGCCTAAGGGTGCCAAATGAAACTGTAAGACTCTGTGTTAGCAAAAACTATCTGAGATGATTTATGCGCTGAGACCGAGGTGCTTTTAGGAAAAACAATATGATCTGGATTAAATGTTGCATGCTGCTGCTGTAGGGGAAGAAAACTCTGTCGAAAAGACAGTCAAATTATTCAAGTCAATGCAGTAAAAATAAAGAACATCAAGACTGTAATTAGTGTGCAGCCAATTCAAAGGCCACTATTCTTTGGGGTACTTGCTCAACTTTTTAAGAGTAAGCTTCAAGAGGGATGGAGAGAGAAAAGTGCGAGTGGAAATTCAGGGCTTTTCTGCTCCGGTTACATCCCCCTCCTGCCAGATCATCCATTCAACACATGACTGGCATTTTCAGAGCTGTCAGCTCTTTGAACCTGTCGGCAGGCTGGTTTGATCTGAGAGTGTACACAGTTTAATGCTGCTGCAGGAGAGCCTCCAACCTGGGCAGAGAAACGACTTGGCCCATTACGCACCCAGCTTCATTATTATACTCTCCAAATCCCAGTCTTCCCCTTTGCTGCGCCTCATCAGCACATAGCTCTTTTGTTCGGGTTTTATACTCATCGGAACAATTACTCAGAAATTTTTGTTGGATCGATAACAATGGATTCTGGGCTTGGCCCACAGACTCGCTTTAAGCTTAGCACGTATGTTTAGTATCATTCATAAAACTTTTCCTTAAGGCCAGAACAGCAGTTTGAGGCTTTGGTTAAGAACAAGTGCCAATTTTTTTAACTTTGCAATAACATACACATCCTTGCAAAAGCTCATAACCGCTGCGAAACACCGTCTCTTTAAACGGGTTTGATTCAGGGAAAGTAGAGAAAGTGTGGGTTTTCAGGTTTCCAAACAAAATTCCGCTTTCTTTTAATTAAGTACAATTGTCATGGTGGTGAGTTAAATTTCACACATTTACCAGCCTGCAGTTCTAACAGTTCTTAGCCGAGTTGAGACGGAGTTGTTTGGATAACCCCTTCTGCGTGTTTGCTTTTACATCGGCTGTAAAAAACATGCCCTGTTCTACAGGAAACCTGAATCCACCGAGCCTTGTTTTTCTCCAAGATTATGTCTGTCAGATGTTTTAATGCTCAGGGGCCCTCAAGGTAAAGAGCTAGCTCGAGTTAGCTAGGACGTAAACGAAGCCAGGAAACCACCTCCATGTTGTACAATCCAACTTCTTGATTGGCTGTGTGGACTTCTCAGGGCTAGCTAAACAATGCTGTCCAAATCATTACATAAAAATTTCTCTACATCCATGTTATATATATATTTTTTGCAGCCACCTATAATTAACACTAATTAGGGTGTTATGAACATTATTCTGATCTGGTCAAGACAGCAATGATAAATGAATGTTTTTTTTTGAAGGAGATGTCTTTTTCAGCAGAGGCCTCTAAAGGAGCGTCAGTACGGTGGACTTGTGTTAGCTGTTAGTTTGGCTTTGATTTACTGAATTACAGCATGCAGCTTATGGAAACCATTACTGATTTTGGTGTTACACAGCCTCGTATTAACAGCCAGCTCCGAATGGTGAAAATTTATGAGCCGTGGTCACAGTGGAGACATTGCTACATTACAGACTACAGTCATACTCCGAAATGAATAACAACTGACAAGTTGACAGATTAACTGCCTGTCAAGTGTATTTACGTTCAGCTAGACGAGTGGATCCTTAAAGCGTTTTTTTATTTTATTTGAGGCAATGAAACTGTGTTATGTGTTACACCAGAAAGAACACGCTATGATAAAGTGAAGTAGCCCAAAAATCACCTCGATACTTTTCTGAAGTCAGGACACATTTTATAATTCAGCTCACCCGATACTGACAGGGTCAGAACCTTTTTTCTCTTGAGCTTGAAACATCTGTTGGATGGATACGTCATGCAGAAGGAAGAAAAAAAAATTTCAAATTCTAATCCAACTATATGCTCGGCTGGTGACTCTAAAAACCGCTGTTTCCTTTTTAATATTCCCTTCACTTTGATTTTAATAACTTGCGACTAAGTCCACAACAACTCGCAAATTAAGATACAAATGTATAACACGGCACCTGGGGAGTTTAAAAAAAAAAGGTTACAAAGCGCTATTGAAATCATTCTCCAAGTTCCTACAAAGGCTCTGACTATGACTTCTTCCATAACGTCACCTTCCTATTGACTCAGAGGCAGCATGATTAGCTACAGTCCTTCTCGCTTTGGCACAAGCCCTGACAGTCTGCCTCCATCCCTGCTACGCTGAGGAGCATGAGACAGCTTTACTAAGGCCTTACTCCGGCAAATAAGGTCTGACCTTGCATTAAGTATTTCCTTTTCTCTTTTAAGGATTACTGCCGCAGAGGGACAAGATAATGACTGTAGTTTATGCGTTTTTTGGCCTCTGGCTTTCAGAAATCAAGGTTGCATCTAGGAAAAGGGGAAAGTCAGCAAAATGTTTAGGATTTGTCTCCTAAAGGTATTATAGTACATAGTAATTGTGAGGCCCCTGAGAAAGAAAAACAACAGGAAGTTTTTAGGTTTAAGCAACCTTACCTTATAGAAGGTATGAGGTATGCAGAAGTCTGCAATAACCCCATCTGGGATAAAGCAATTACTGGAGATGGCAGATTTTTTTTCTGCAATTAAGGCATTAAATGCATTTCAATACCAGGGCAGCCTAGTAGGGAGCCTATCCCAGGAGACTTAGGGCACAAGGCAGGGTACACCCTGGACAGGATGCCAATCCATCGCAGGGCACACAGACATACACACTCACACACAATTAACCTCACCAGGTTAAAACAGTCAACCAGGTTTGGACTTTGGGGAAAAAAACGGAGTACCCAGAGGAAACCCACCAAGCCTGGGGAGAACACGCAAACTCCATGCACACAGGGACGGGAATCGAGCCTGGCCGGGAATCAAACCTGGACCCTGAAGGTGCACGTTGAAAGTGCTAACCACTATACCATTGTGCCGAATTCCTGTTCCAACTGGCAAATAAAAAAATAGAAAATCTCCATGATTTAGCAGGGGACCAAAAACATACGATGAAAAGATGCTGCATTGCCTTGGATTTGAATACATCATCCACCAGACCATTTCAGGGAAGTATTGGACTGAGGCTACTACAATAAGTACACCCAACGCCTCAGACACACATATCCTTGAGATTACTTCACAAGGAAGTCATGCTGGCTGTTTGACGTGTCATGCCGGTGGGGGTTTGATCGCAGGCCATCAGTGGTAATTATGGCCACCTGTGTGGGAATGCAAAGTGAAGCCTGCATCAGGCTTTGTTTGTTTAGATTAGCCCTTGTACCACACCACTAGTGTGCTTGTGTCATCCTTATTCCAAATAGCTTGCCCCAATAATTTGTAATTTGATAATTTTAGATCTGACAACATTTTCCAGCCATGGAAAACATCTGTATTGGAGACATACAGACATACAGATATAAATGCATACAGACAGACAGACAGACAGAAAGTTTTTTGAGCCTGGTTTTGGGTCCTTCAATGTTTGAAACAAAGATATCGTTGAAAGCATGAGGTCTGCCCAATATACAGACAAAAACTTTCTTTTATTTATATAGATTCCAAAAAGCTTACAATTTACCACAATTCTTCCAGCTTGTAACATTTCTTGGAAAGTTCTTAACTAAATTCTAATCATTTCAAATCAACTTAGTTGTTTTAATTCCAGGGCAGTAATTTGATAGGTCTGAAACTGTGACTTTTCTTTTGCCAGGTAGCGTACCTTAATCTGGTGACCAGTCCTTTTAGCAAATATCACACATGCTTGACTGGCTTACTTGATTTGTGCGTTTCATTACACTTTCTAATCACGGCCTTAGCCAGCATTGCATTAGCCACTTAAAGGCATTTTGCTCTCCTTAAAACCCTTCCCAGGGTTATGGAGGACCACATGCTGATGTTCTCACAGCAGTGTTTAAGAAAGCAACAACATGTCATCACTAGAAGGCCATGCTGTCTGAAACCTCAGCGAAAATTCACGGCAGGATCAAACGTTAGTGAGATGCGTAACAGAGACTGCCTTTTATGTTTACACCCGTCTTCTTTCAATTCCTTTAACACTGTGACATCCAGTTATCTTTCCCGTACTTACAATATTCCCTTTTATATGCATCTATTATTACAGAATACAGGATTTAACAGCGTAGTCAGCGAGCATGTGGAAATTGGGTAGTAAATGTCGACTTTGATATATTTTAGTGGTTTACACTCCATGAGTTAAGTATCATGTTCTGCACACATCCGCAGTAAAAGTTCCCGATTGGCTCGCTCTTTGCAAAGCTCGGCACGCAGCGGCACTTGGAAAGCACATTTTCTTCATGCCTTTGTTCGGCGGCTGCTTTATGTCATGTTTGCACTTCATTTTTACATGGCGAAATATTAAAACAGGGAGATTTCTAAAGATGGATATTTATGGGATGCTGAACAGAAGTGACTATAAGGACAAACTCCACAAGCCTGGAAAGTTTAGGAGGTTATGAGTGCTGTGTGTGTATGGCAGGGGAAGCTTGAATTTAAAATTAATGGCGTCTGATTTTTTTCCCCCCAAAAAATGTCTGATTCACAACATTTCCTAAACTTTCTGAAAAAAACAAGTACTGAACACATAGTCATAATACTGACATTATTGTTTTGAATATCAGGTGCATAATAAACCTATTTGGCATAAAGCAGGAGGAGTTCTAGGCATTTCTAGACGCTGGACGCTGCCCACCTGCTTTCGCGGACCCCCCCGCCCCTTTACCCTCTCGCCCCAGCTGCCCGCCTGTAACTCTAGTAAACATCAAGGGGAGGACTGAGCATTACTGAATTAACATATCTCGGATATTGATTGCAGCGAACTTCCTTTGAAACAGACACCTTCGCCTCGGCACGCTGAACTCACTTGCTCATTCTGAACAAATTGTTTAGGAATAAGAACGATGCCTGAGAAGGTAAGACTGAAGGTGTCAGTTTTACACTAACCGAAATAAATTAGTGAAACTTTAACTTCATTAAATGCTAAATTGTAGCCAGTACACTTAATGAGTCTTGGTGTGGTTAAAAAAAAAAAAAACACCGCCACAAATCTAAACAAAATAGGTAAACCATTAAAAAAGCACCCCACACAATGTTTCTTTAAGGATTTTTTGTTCCAGGGGGTACAAAGCATACAAGTAAATCAAGTACAGTTATGCTATACTTTGACAGATTAAACTATTCTGTAATGTTTTATAGTCACTGTTTAGAGAACCTGCACTAAAACTCCTAATTTCACATCATTTAGTTTCATTTCAGTTCTTGGCAAACACAAGATTGTGATTCATGGGTTATAGCCCCAAAATCACTGTAGAAGTCTGTAAGGAGTTTGAGCTACTCCAACATTTTAATCAACAATACAAACACTATTTAAAAAAAAGATTTTGCATATTAAGAGCCATGCCAATGAAAACAGCTTTGCAAAGGAATCATGAGCGTACAGCTCCAGAGAAAGTATTATAAAGAAGTCTGAAGCTGGTAATACACGATACATTCCATCAACAGATATTTTCATCGGTGCTGTGCGGAGGCACCCCGTTCCCATTTGAAGATGACAGAAGGAGTTAAGAGAAGGGGAGCTGATGCCAATACCCTGCGAGCCACTTTCTGTCTGACAATCAGCAACACATGTCTAAAGACTTACTCACGCTTCAGAATCATCTGCCCCATTCTCATATTGTACTTGTCTCAAAACAAGGGATTACACAGGGATTGATAAAACTCAAGGTTTAGACACCACATCAAAAAAACAAGGAAATGTCAGCTACACTGGTTCACCACATTGGTATATCTTAATCTTTGTTACAACGCACCATGAAGTTGTGTTGGTTATGGACTTACTACAATCCAGAAATGAGTGGAAAAATATTTTCTACCCGGCCACGATTAAACAAGTCTTGCAGGCGCAAAAAACAGCAGGGTTCATTTTCAAAGTTCAAAGCTTGTATCATTCATGAAATTGTTACAAGATTAAAATCTGTAATTAAGACTAGCCTTAATCAAAATAAAATTTATTTAATCAAAATAAAATTAAAATAAACTATATTAATGTGTTTCCAAGGGGATTCATTCCAATTGTTGGCCAAAGCAAAGAAGAACTGAGGAGATTGCTGAAATTAGTAGTAGTAGGTTAAGAAGTGTCCAACACCGTGTTAAAACCTGGAAGAATAGTGCTGAACCATTAGTCAGAAAAAAAACAAAAACAAGCAAACATGAATGACTGTGATTGCAAATCACTTTTCATTGTAAAAATTGACAGTAGAAAACACAGCTATGTTTAAAAGTGAAAATAAATGCATTTCCACACAGACAATGCGAAAGGAATCACAGTATTGGGACATTAGGTCATTTTCCTATAGTTGTGTCTATAGGAAAATGACTGCAAAAAAATAAATGAATGCAGGAAAAAGATTTCAATTTGCTAGGGACAGTAAAGATTGGACTTTGGAGCAATGGAGTTTGGAGCAACGAGTTTAGATAAACCCTATTCCAGAATGGTGAGTGCATCAGGGTAAGAAAATTATGTTGCATAAGGTTGTTGAAAAAATGGCATGTAGAAATACAGGCTGCAAATCAAAATTAAAGATGGTCCAACATAATATTCATACAAGTGACAATTTTTCCAGCCGTGCAGTTTGTAAAAAGAGACAAAACGCAAATTTGAAAAATAATGAAGTTGGATGAGGTACGAGGCATTAAACACCAGGCGGGATTCAAGTGTTGTTTATTAAGAGCAAATCTTTAATCTTTAATTGCACAAGGCTCAGAAATACAAGATGTAACTTGTGCAAGTCTTTCCGACAGCAGGGTACAAAAAGAAGCTAAACTGAGAACAGGTGTATTGGGGACAGACCAATGACCAGACAGGGGTTGAGTTAGGATCAAGAAGCAAAACTAAATTTCCCTGCAGTAGTTGGATTAGTGACTGGAAGTGTGAATGAGTGTGTGATTGTGTAGGGTGTACTCCCACCACATACCCAGGACTCTTGTGATAGACACAGGATCCACCACAACCCTGACCAGGATAAGCAGGTTACAGAAAATGAATAAATAAATAAATAGTGTGTATTTAACATTTATGTCTGAAAAGCGTACAAAAGTGTTTAAAAATGCGCCTCAAGCATATATTTAAAAATACTTCAATCGAAGCCATGTACAGTACACTAGTAAAAACATCACATCTTCCTTATACAGTTTATAATAACTGTTTTTGATTATTCTACATTATGATCAAAGCGACCATACCATTAGAGATTTTCTAAAGGAACAAACAGCAACAAATCAGCTCCTGGGGGAAAAAAAAAAGCAGTGCTCTCAAAAACAGGGACAATCATACTAAACAAAGCGCTGTGAGACTTCAAAGGCAGTCCTCTGATGAGGCAGTGTCTTCTCCTCAAACAGATCTGAACTAATTGGTGCGTCTATTCTTCCTGACCACACTTCACTTGTTTCCTTTTATACAGGTTGCACCACTGTGTAGTCAGGGCTCGATAATCAGAAACCGCCCAAAGAAAGAATAGCGAGGGAGCTGTACAAAGACCACCTCTAATGAGAGAGGATTCCTCTGCTGTACCAGTCACCCAGCACCACAGAGTAAAAGCTATTATATGTCGTTAAAAGGGTGGAAACTTGGGGTAGGTGTGTAGATGTGGGGCTCAAAAGGATATAGGCGCCACCCTCTGTGTCGGCCCCCTAGTACCTCCACGGGGAACAATGGAGGAACAAGCTTAATCCTGGCCAGCATATAATGAGCTATAAGCTTTCTTTTCAGAGCAAAAATGCTCTCGCTTCTTTGGCCGCTAATCAGGGACAAAATGCCCCTATGCTTTTCAGCACTGCAAATCCTCATTCCTTTGCAGGTTCTCTCTTCTCTTGTTTTGCGTTTTCAAGTGTCCAAGATTGAAGAGGAGAAGAGCTTAAGGTCTATGAGAATGGTCAGGCATCTGGACGCATGGAAGCTTTATGTTCAAGTGGGCCTTTTGAGGCTGCCCAAAAAGATACACAAGTTGTTCTGCATTCAAGACAAAGAAGACCATGAAGCAAATACAGAGCTTTTATACTTTTTTTTTTCATGTCTCTTTCAAACAACCCCAAATCTCATATCTAACTTACTTATGGTCAGGACATCCATCAATCATAAATATGCTATAACCTGGATGTCTTTAAGAATCAGCTATTCTCATTTTAGCCAAAAAAAAAACCTAAAGTGACCGATGGGCAAACTTCAAAGAGCTGTGAATTTATTTTGATGCATGTAATACTTTTTTGCCCTCTTGTCTAAATGTCAGAGCAATCTGTTAAAGCTAAATGACATTTAACAGGCTTTAAGACGAAGGTTTTGTGGGCTGGCAAAATTAAATGTTTCGCAAACCAAACTTCAAGTTTACAGTTATGCTCCCACTGGCACGGCCAGACCTCTTACAGATGAAACAAATGACTTCCCAATTTATCGTGAAGAGGCAATTAGGTGTTACAAATTAACAAAGCATTCCAACCAGTGGGGAGGATTTTCAACAAGCAACAGGGAATGCGAAACAAGCCTTGGTGTGTAAAGGACATGTGAAGAGCGTTAAAAAAAAAAAAAAAAAAAAACTACACTACTGTTTGTTTTTAGTCTTTGCCAGATGACTAACATGCATATGAAAGATCATCCTCACACTATGCATGATTCACCTTCAGTCAATTCCTTCACATTTACTTTGCTTCAAAGCAAACCTGATGACATTCATATTCAACTCTTATTTTCCTCCATGAATCATAGTGGACACACCTAGCCAAGAAGCATTTTGCAAATTCCTGGCCTGCAGATTAGACTTCACCTCCTGTCTCCTCCATCTCTTGCTAGACGATGAAACCATGCAGAACTGCGATATGGGTTGTGTTGAGACTCTGCCTCCCCCTGTTAGAGCCTTCATAAACAAGCAGGCGTGAAATGTAATCCCCTGCCTTATACATTTGGCCGTTCCTAGCCGCTTGAGTGCTTTGTTTGCATTTTCCCCCTTTTTCCGGATCTTTGAGTGGCTCCCTTTGCCAGGGCCTTTGAAACTCAAGCTTGCCCCCACCTGTAGAGGGACGAACACTATGTTTACATTATTGTGTGCTTAAAATGGCATCTTCATTTCCTCTGCCTTGTTTCCGGATGAGTCGGTCACTAACAATACAAAAGAGGGAGGATCTGTTTGTCTTGTGGTGGTGGTGCTTTGATGAAAAAAAAATCCTGGATCATACCCAAGTTTATTCTGATTCACAAATGAAATGTTGATTCACCGGTGATGAATATAAGGATCAGAGTGCATGAACTGTTTGGATGAAGACCTGGAACACTTGTTAAACTTTTTTTTCCTGAGGTTTGTCCGTAGCATATTTTGGAGGAGTGAAAATCAGTGCAAGTTTATTTATGATAAGGTCTGTCTGCTGAGTCTGTATCAAAGAAAAAAGGATTGAGTATAACATTGTAATACTGTAACTTAATAGCCTTTGAAATCTTTACCGTAAAAAGTCATACATTTTTACATTTGAAGGTCAGCCAGGTCTTACTTGTTTTCTGTTTTCATAAGCTACTATTTCTCGCTCTGATAAAAGGGAGTGGAACAAAGCCATGCTTTGCAGAAAAACATGGAAAACCTTCTGTTTTTGAATGACAAAGTTGGTAAAACAATGGGTAAAAAAAGTAAAAGGGTATTCTCTGTTCTGTCGCTTTCCTGCTTTTTATTCTGAAGTCCTGATCCATCTTGGCCTTGCTTCACCAAGCGTGTCACTCAGTCTCTGGCAGACCCTGATGGCAGGCAGGCCAGTGGACACATGACCACTGAAGCTGAGCAAAGTACAAACGAAGACAAATCTACTGAGAAGCCTGCCATAACAGGTTGGTTAGCACATGAAAGGAGGGCAAAAGGAGGGCTTTGTATTCCTTTTTTACGCCCATTTCCTCTGTTTTTCCCAATTCCGGGACATCCTCTACTTAAACTAACAGAGTTTCGATTTCTTTCTGAAGTGGAACCTCAATCTCTGCTTTGCACCGAAGATGTATAATGCCAAAGAAAACCATTGTATAGGAGATACTCCAATTTTATGGCAATTAAACCAAGCTTATTGTGTAACTTAACACTGGATATCTCATTGCTGTCCTCCATGAATTTAATTCCTCTGAACTGCTTTGAAATTGGTTTAATATCTAATCGGAAATTTTTAAGGGGGCCTGCGAAGGTCACCAGATTGGGCCGCCATGCGATCTGTTTTCTTAGGTTCTGCCCCAAGACAGCTGTGGAATCTGACACTTGTGTCAAGGAGTGCGTGGAGAAAAGAGATTAAGGAGAGCGCAGGCGGACTTTCTCATTCTCGTCACGTTCATCGACCCAACAGTGCAGAAGGACAACTTTCTTTTAAGTTCTCCTCAAAAGATTGCTGTGATGAATGCCGTGAAACATGAGCTTTCGGCATGTTTCGACTTTGTTAAGCATTCCGTGCAGAACGAGAAAAAAAAAAAACAGCCCTGGTGTACGGTCTCACAAAATTGCTTCCAAAGATATCATGTTGGAAATTTTGGGGTTTCCGGCAGCCCAGCGTATTCTGTCTCAACAGCCAGAAGGGAAGGAGAGTGTCGGTTTTGAAATGTCAGGTCTGTTTTTACAGTTCGTGTAAATCTCTCATTTGGTTTTGGAAGAGTTGATATAATTACATTCCAGGAAAAAATATTTCCCAAACCTAGTCCATTTCAAGCGCACTAGTAAGAAAAATAGATAAGGATATCAACTAAGTATTGATAAAGCCTTCTGTCAAGGGGTTGATAAGATCGGAATGTAGAATATATGACCTTTTAATATCTTATCATTCTGTATTAATAGTCTGCCCCCCAACAATAATAAATAAATAGAAATGTATGTGCACAAAAGCATTCAATTTCACTGCAAATAAAAAAGAAAAACTTCGCTAAGGTGCATAGAAATTGGTGAACTTGCTCTTGCAGACTGACCACCTCAGGGCATCTCAGGGAAGTCTTAAGGGAAGCACTGCATACAGATCAGCAGATATCTCAAGCTTCAGTTTTCCTGGATTAAGATCACTACCAGATGTTGGCTGAGCAGCAGCTTCTAAGGCCCAAACAAGCTCCACAAATCACTATAAATCACCAGGGACTTCTCTGTAGCTTCCTACATGTCTTAATTTTGCAATTACTTCAAGTCACGTCTGCACGAGTTCACAAACAAAGAGTAAATTTGTTTTAGCTGCATTGTTCTGTTTTAGTAGCCAGTTTATATTGGCAAGTGCCAACAAAAGCAACACGAACCATTACTGTAACGGTCTTTTTCTCAAACCGTATCATATAATGACTCTCTCTGCTGGCCACTCTCAAGGCTGCCTTTACTTTCAATAGTTTAGCCAGTGGTGCAGTTTCCTTCTCTGGTATAATAACACAAACCTTATCTGCAGTTAGCCTAAAAACCAGACTGTAAAAATATATGAACGCTGGACAAAGGCATTTCGTAAATAAACAGGGATATTTTTGTGGTGTGGGGAAAAATAAATCTGTCATCAAATGTGGATAAGATGAACTAGTGAGTGTAGGGAGTGAGAGTGGAAAAAGAAACAGATCACATTGGAGGACAGGGATCAGTGTGGAGTGGGGACCTATAAGAGGAACGAGTGGTTCCCAGAGCCAGCACTGCCAGAGACGGACGGATGCTAATGTCTTTCCCATCTGGCTTGAAGAAGGGCAAGGCTACTAATGAGTCCTATCAACACTGGTCTCCAGTCCTCACTGGGACATTTGATCACCAAGCCATAAAACACAGGGTGAAATAAACAGGCAGTCCCAGTACTTCAAAAACACATAAAGTTAAATCGAATACCCTGTACATAGGTATATAAATAATTTCAAAAACTGTTTTAGTCCCTTGTCCACACAAACTCAGTAAAGTTAAAATAAAAAATGTGTTTTTTAAAAACATCCTTCAATGTGGAGAAATTTATAATGTAAATGTTTTCAGGTTTCACATGGACAAGACAGAGAGATCTCCACCCACCGTTTCATGTGTCCTAGACACAACAAACTTGTGCTAACAAAATAGCAAAATTTAGAAAAGATTTTCCAGATTTTCTTTTCTTTTTTAATGTAGTCTTGTGGAATAGGTCCTGTACCTGACCAGTTTCAGAATTACCAGAATCATTCAAGCATGAAAAAAAACAAACATCTATCTTAAGGCATGAAGCAGTGAGAAACAGGTGCAGATGACAGATGATCAGGCCGGTGATGAGTATACTGGTGATGCTGAATGCTGAGTGTTTGGAACAGACGAGAGGGAAAATAAGGTTGCTGCTAAGTTTGTTACTAAACAACCGATCTTTAGGCACTTTGTAGCCTGTCACAATAAAACAATTGTTCCCATTTATTTAATTCAATCTACATAATTGAATTAAAATATTAGTACTGTGCAAATGTCTTGAGCCACCCCGCATTTCTTCATGTTAAATGAAATTACATTATGTAGAATAAATAAAAAAATGTATCAAGAATATCTGGAACTAATCTCAATGCTTGACTTTGTGGTTCTGAAAGTTGTACTCTAACATGTGGTTTAAGAAGTGGTAAGGAAGAGGTGATTGCTAAAACAAATTAAGTATCCTAATAAAACAAATGGGGAAAAATGAGGAATAAAGAAACAGGATTCCCTTAATATTCTTCGTGTTATGAACAAATGTCATTGCATTATGAATGCTGGGCCCGACTTGAGTGCAGATGCAAACAGATGAGCTTTTGTGTGGTAAAATATAATAAAAAGGAAAAGAAAGCTGAAAATTCTATTCTGAATGAAATGCAATTTAAGAGCAAGTGGAGACATGCGAGCGGTAATTTAAAAAAGGTGTCGATGTTCGTCTTGTGAGTGAGAACGTGAAAATATCAAAGGACAAACGCTTGCGGTTCAGGTGCGGTCTGAACTAATTACCGAGACCACCCACAGACCTGGAGAAAGGCACGGATCAACTTCCACCTCCGCATTCATGGTTTATTACTCGAATATGGTTCAATAGTTGAAAATGTGGCAGCACTTTACTTTTTTAAATGCCTTATATGTAACCAAATGCACAAGTTCACTAACTGCCAAAGTAATGCGTCATTCTATAACAATATTATTATAAGTGTGGCTCCTAAAATGTTATCCTAATCCTTAGAATAAAAAAAAGTCAGCCTATTTAACTGAACACAAAAGAATCTCGTATTTAAAATAGGATAAATATAAATTATACCTTTTGGTGGAGTCATCTGCTGATCATGTGATCAGACTGGCAAGGAGATAATGACACAATTCCCCTAAAAGCTGTTTCCATTCATTTCAATTTTAAAAGATTTTCTAGAATATGCTGCTTCAGTTGGGAGTCCAAGCCAATCTAAAATCTAAAAAATATTTTATTAATTTATTTTTTTCTGAGGGAAGCAATTGACTTGATTTGCCTTTTTTGGCTCATGGTCATGTTGCATTACATCAACTTTTAGATAATCCTAGATTTAGTTATTGTTTTCCTGTGACAACTTGGAATTCATTAGTCCTTCGGTTATTCCAGGTCCTTTAGGTCATGTTTTTGTAAATTAAAACCACATCATTATTCTGACTCCATTATTCGTTTTGTTTCTGTGCATGCATCAAAAGGAAGTAGTAGTTCAACCTTGAAATCTAATTCAGCATCTCTCTTGGTGCATGTGTTTTTTTCCCCTTATGGTAGATTGAACACAGGATAAAGAAATGCCTGTAGATCAAGGCTACTACTGTCTGTCTTTGCATTAGTTTTTGTCAGACAAAAAGATGTACTGTTTGCCAGTAAATGCATTTGAGTGTAATAAAAAAATTCAATGGTTTGGTGCAGCAAAGTGGAGCTAACTAAAACTGTTTACTTTGAGAAAGGTCAAGTTTCAAATACGACATCTTTTAATAAATGCTTAACTCAGATCACTATGATGTAATGCAAAGGGTTCACAAACTTTTCCCCTCACAGTGTAACTTAACTTAAAAATACAAAAGGTATACACTCTATGTCAGATTAGTAACAGCTTTAAACCTATACTAATTTCTACAATTAATTATATGTTGTAGCAGTGCAGATACGGATACAGAGCAAGGGCTTCAATTGACCCTCACAATAGAAAAACAAAGAACCATTCAGTAAGAGTCAGTTCTGTGCATGGAAATGCTTTGTTAATCAAAAAGATCAGAGGAGAACTGCAAGACATCAAACCTTGAGGTGGATATGCTCAAAGATTCTGTACACACAAATAAGCATGTTCCTATTAAAGTGACCATTGAGTGCAAAATTCTAATATAAAGGCAAAATAATAATAATATATATCCATATACCTCTACCCCTAACCTGGTCCTAACTTTTTTTCTTTTTGTGAAGGAGCAATTTTCTTTATACGGACCAGCCAATTATTGACACAAGGTCGAAACTGTCACATATTATTATCATTATGGGACATTTGGTCCGCATAATGAGATACCCCATCCTTCGCCACCCTCCCCACCCATCCTTACACACCCACGTGCACACAATGGTGCTACAAAGACATTATGAAATGAGTTAGAGTTCAAGGGCCCTGGCTAACCAACACGGTGGAGACAATAATGGTGCATCAAAGCCATCCTGGTTCAACATGGGCGCCCAGGCACAGCGGGTGCAGCTGCTCAGCTGAAGTCATCGCCGCAGCTGCCCCCAAAACCTCCGCTCCATTAGGGGCTCTTTGTTGGGGGGCTTAAAAGCCTCAAGTCTCTCAATACAATAAGTTTTAGGTAGGGGCTTATTTTCATTTTGGTAGCTGGTAGCTGAACATTCTATTATCTTCACACAACCTTTTTATTGATTGATTGATTTCTTTTGTTTATTGTTTTATTTCTCATCAGCAATAAAATCAGATTCCTGTTGTAATGGGTTATAAAACATTGTCAATGAAAAGGAAAAGTATTTTTTTAATGTAATGGAACAAAAGGAAGACTTTTAGAAAACGGGACAGAAAGTTTTTCTGCGTAGGCTGCACCATATTACATATTACCAACAGAGAATACTAAAAGATCGCTAATGATATACTGTATCGTGCACCACAAACAGTCTATTCACTAGTGAGGATGTGCTCAATACCCACGATTTATCCCCCTTTTGTCTTACATTACACCAGGCTTATTCGAGAAGAAAATAAAAGGATAATTAACTCAGCCTGGCTAATATAAAACTGACCCTGATAGAGGCCCACGGCAAGGCTCTCCATTTAGACTTGGCACTGCTTTCGATAGACATTTTCCGCTCCCTCAAATTAGACCTTATTCAGTCCAGGAGATAGCACAGATCACTGTAAACCCCCCTAAACAAACCACAGTCCTGTTTATCCTATAGTATTGACTAGATTCTTTGTGTTTGTGATAATTTTATGAGGCTGAAAAATGCCTATTCGTGTTTCAACACCAGGGCTGTCTTTGGAATAAAATGGCATGTTTCAAATCTCTCTCATCAAGGATCAGGGTTCAAGGAGTCAAGAATTCTGAAAGAAGGCTTAGAGGATCACAAGACATGCGCTGGTCCTCTACAGGGAGCGAGGCCTTGATTAACTGAGCAGCAGCCAGTTTGCTCATGTGACACTTTCTTGCTGTTGTTCCAAAACAGAAAAGCTCATCAAGTGGACGTCACACCTGAGCAACAACCATCAAGCTGGACGTAATGATTACAGCAAGCTCGATCGAGTCTTTTAATAATAATTGTGCTTATTAACAGGATTAAGTTAGTTCTGGCTGGCTGAAACAGGGGGGGTTGTGATGAGAAACACGAGATATACAAGTGCACTAAATAATAACATTGACTTTATTTTTCCTTAAAATGGTAATGTTAAAATAAGCTGGAGGGTAAAAGCAGTTCAAAATCTGCCTTTTATTATACCAGAAAAATAACAAAAATGTCTATTAATTAAATTTACAAGGGCCAGATGGCATTCCATTTATGGAAATGTAATGTTATAAGTTTTATTTAAAGAACATAATTTTTATATCATGCACACATACTGTACTATAACACTATCAAAAGACTTACCGATCACAATTAGTGTGTAGTTGATGTTGACGCTGCCGAAACCGTTGGTGGCTTTACAGTTGAAAGTACCAGCATCCTCAGCCTCTACTTCTTTTATGCGCAGTGCTTGATGTGTGACCCTGAAGCGCATCCATCCGCTGTGGATGTTGCGACCATCTTTGCTCCACATGATGAGGGGCGGCGGGTCACCCTCAACTGGACACTGGAGCTTCATGGTGCGTCCGATCCGCACCGTTTGTCTATGCACCACCTTCTCTGAAACACGAGGCGGACCTGAGAACAGATGTCAAACAGATGAGTGTCATTGATTATCGCCTGTTAACAGCTGCAAAATTCCGTAAAATGTCTAGATTAAAAAGGTACTGATTCTTCACTATATAGACAAAAGCACAGCTTTTTTTTCTGTATCTACCTTTACTGTCTCTGACAAATGGCATCAACTAATTTGTTACTCTTCTGGAAACAGTACCCTCTTCTCAGTCTTAACCTACTGTTGACAGATTGCTGCAACCTGAGAATGTCAGTGATGTGGTTAACATAAATATCCAGGACTGCATCGTTAAAACCCCTGCCTGTTTTCATTTTCGAATGCATTACATCCGCGTACACCAACCGGCGCACCAGATCTTACGAGTGTTGAGCTAGGCTTAGTTTTAAGTAGCCTTGGCTCGGCTCAGTGAAAGAGGTTTCCCCTGGCCCACGCACAGCCTTGCTTACTCCCTGTTAAAAAACTCAAGGCAGGAAATTGATAGTGTCACTGTTTATGTCTGCAGGGAAATTGTAACCACAGTCCCTTGTCAGCCAGCCATGTCTTCCTGGCTTGCTGTTCTACGGAGGCAGCGCTGTTTGCGCACTTCTTAGCTGGTGGCTCCTCTGTGGTAATAAAGGTCAAAACCCGTAAATACTGTCTACAGTCGTTGCTCTTAAGGCGGACTGGTGGGGGCGAGGGTCATTTTTAGTGGTTGTTTACACAAGGCTAATGCCTTACTCTGTCTGATACAAGATGTCTAAATGTTTGACAGAAAAACTGTTTTGCACAGGCACGTTTTTGCAAAAGTCATGATTTGGAGAATATTTGAAACTTTAATGCCTAAAGACGGACCTAGAATGAATAAGCAGTAAGCATAATATGCCTTAATATAATATGCTGTGCCTTCTGTTAATTGAAATTGAAATGAAAAATGTCCTGGGAAGATGTTAAAGCAATAATTAGTTGTTTCTAGCATTCGCAATAATTGAAATTCATGTATACGGACAACACACATTAGGAAAGAAAAGAAAAACACTGTAGGGCCCACGGCAAGGTGAGTGAGGCACCGCTAAAGTTAACAAGTGTGACCTGGCCACATCACACTACTGTTTCTCACAGGAGGAAGTGGGTAGCTGACATTTTGACAAATGGAGACTCGGAGTGTGAAAAAGAAATTAGTCACGGGCAAGAATCTGATGTAACCCTCCTCTCCTCTTCTCTCTTTCACTCGGCAAATGGCTTTCTCATCAGACACAAACCTCAAGTAAACCTTCCTGGTGCGCCGTTCCCCCAGATTGAATTCTCATTCTCCCTGGAAGGCTGTACACCCACTCTTGAAGCAGATTTACGAGCATTTTGCTCCCGGCCTTCTGTTCGGGAAAGGCTTGTGGGTCAGACCCAAGGCTTCTCCTCCGTATTGAGGCCCAGGGGCTGACAGCGTGGCGCGTTTCACAGATCAGAGGTGCGCAGATAAAAACAAAAGGCCCCACACTTTCACGATCTGATCCCAATTCTCTTCTTCTGTCTCTGTCCCAGCACAGCGGCGATTAATGGACAAACCAGTGTACAGCTGTCTGGAGCTACCCGTGGCCCTTTTATTCCCCTCGCGAATGGAATGTGAGACAGAAATATCAGGAGTGCATGACAGGATGAAGTTTTTTATGGTGCCAAAGTAAATCAAGCAAATCAATGAGTCTGTGGGGAGATAAACAAATACATCAAACCCAGTCAAATGCTGTATTGTGTATATGTGTATGTGTGGAAGGAATTAAGGTTGAGCAGAGGGGGGAAGAACCGAAGAGCTTAGTCTTTTAAAGGCAATCTGTTTAGTCCATTTAACCTAAACACATTCCCTTCTGCTGCAACCGACTGCGCTACAGCCTGCAGCACAATACATTAGCAGGCGTTTCTTTCCATTTGGCCTTCTGCGCTGGGGATCTGTCTTAAAGATGCAGCCTCCCATATCTCCTTTAGCCTTTTATGGCCTGCTGGCTTAAGGTAGCCAAACTTGCATGTCTGGAATGTCCACTAATGGCAGGAAAAAAGAAAGGCCAGAATCCAGCAAGAGGCCAACATAAGTAGCATTTCACCCTTTCAACTCTGAAACTCAAAGATCCTTGCCAGAACTTTCTATATCTCCTGTAATAAAAGTTTGGCCTTAAAAAAGTCTTAATGTAGCAGTAAGCCAGAAAGATGAAGCTATTTGTTCTAAAAGAAATCTAATGAAAAATATTTTTGTTGGCAACACTGTGATCACCGGAGATACACTGCAGCTCAGAAGTACCTTTGATTAAATGGTCCTTAAAGTACCAGTTTTTTCCCCACGTCCATGAAGATGCATGTGGCAAGGAAGACATCCTTCACCTTGGCTCAAATTCCTCTAGCTTTTCCATCCCCACCAAATAAAATTGCTGTTGGATTGCCAAAAAAAAACTATACTGTCCACAAAATTATTATTATGAAAATATTAAAAGCCACTTTTAATTAGGAATAGGCAATTTGGACTGTTCTGATACCTATCAAAACAAAATAAAGTCACTTTTCTGGTGAACAGAAAGCTCAACAAAAGCTTCTCAGCTAAACTCTTACATAAGAGGTACACACACTCTAACATGCATTACACCGAATCCTGAAGAAGTTACATGCTTGAAGTCTCATCCTAAAGCTGAAGCAATTACAACAAATCTGTGGTGTTTTTCCGTAGGTATGGCATGCACGTCAGGCAAAATGCAAGGGGGAGTGTAAATCAGTTCCACCTATGATTTATGATATGCTTTCAAACCATCTGGATTTGCCTGCTATGATTTCCCAGGCTGACACAATAGGGCTGGGATTACAGGAGCGCTTTTGCATCTGCAACCCTGCATGAAATGAAACCTAAGCTGAAGTGTGTGGGTCAGTAGGGACAAATCACCTTTATGTTTCCTGTTATGATTGTTTCCTTGACGCACATCAGTTGCAGTGTCCGGAGAATTCATGCAACCCATAAGTACTTGTACACTTCAGGCCCTGGTGAGTTTGAGGATTTAAATATGTCCTAAACACCCTGTTCCTTAAGCTTCAGTTACTCCAAATGGTTCACCAATGTGGGCCAAAGGTGGTAAGAAGCCAAAATCAAGTCGGGTGCAAAGAAAACGTCTCCCGAAAAAGTATGCAAGACCGAGTATGTATCTCCCTCCAGGAAGTTTTAGAATGAGTGGTTTTTGGGATGGTTCTGTGAGCCAACAGCTACATGGTCGAATCCCAATTAGACCACCGTAGAGTGCGCCAAGGGTTTGGGCTCTTCTCTTCATACACACTCCATTTCAAATAAATGCAATGCACTAGAGACCAAAACTGGTCATTACAATGAGTGGGACCAGCTATGGTTTATAGGCAGATTAAGACGTCTATTAATCTGACATTTAAAAATGCACTAGTAAAGCAAATGAAAAATGAAAATTATCCTTGTCAGTAGAGAACAAAAATAAACTCGAAAAATACAAATAGTATTTTCTGGATTTCTCTGTAGAGTCTATAATTCCTGGCCTACTGTCATAATATATTAAGAATTATTCCCAAAAATGCATTTTAAGGAACATCAGTACAGATCTTGGTTTATATGAGTCACATTTCTGGGCTTATAAAATGTGTGTGCTCGGTCTCCAGCTCCATCGGAGGAGTCCGTGATTGCTTGCTCTCGTTTTCGCTGTCCTGAGTTGGCTGCCTTTCTGCCATTGCCTCAGGTGACAAGTCCGATTGATAACAATATGCCATTTACACACGCCACACTCAATTCTTCCAGACAGGTAAAAAGCGCCCATTTCCCCTGCTGTCAATAGGTCAATTGCTACCAATTGCTAAGCATGACAGTTAACACTGCCCTGAGGCACATGGCTGGATATGTTTATACTAGCCTCTCTTCTTCAGACACCTTTCTTTGTATTAATGGCTCTTAATGGCAATTAGCTTATAAAAGGTATGTTCATTATCTCAGGCATGTTTTTTCTTCTCTATCAAAACAATACGGGATCTGATTTAAAAAATTAAGATATAATTAAGAGTTTGTTAAATGTCAGAGTAATGCATTGTAGTGAAATATAATTTTCCTTCATTTAGTCAAAGAAGTGAAAAGTCCACATCATTATTGAGACTAATCAGCATAGACCACGCCTCTATTATAAACACTAACCACCACAGGCCATGCCTCCATACCTGAGACTAACCAGCACAGCCTCCATTAGAGAAAATCAAGAAGGGAAAAAAAAAGCTTTATAAAATAAAGGTCTCGAGAAAGGTTTACATAAAAAAGTCTGCAGCTGAAAGATGAACTTCTGAGGCATCCTGAGCTTTAGCACAGACTCCATTGTTACAAAGTGTTTTTTTAAGGCGGTTGAGTGGTGGGAAAAGTGTGGTTTGGCTCGTGGCTCTCTCTGCCACTACTCCTCAGAGGCACACACTGTTCTGGGAATCTCTGGACCAGAAGCCAGTAGCGCTGGGCGCTACGCGGATCAAGTTGCCACGCTGGCCTGTCAGCAAATTCCTCAAAGCTTTTAAAGTTCCATTTGCTTTTTTGGCGTTTTGAGAGGCAGGGGGAATGTATGTGGATTGAGACCACAGATTTACTCATTCTTCTAAAACATTTCTGCGGTATTTCTTACAATGCTAAAAAAGGATGGATGGGTCGTGACTGATAGAGATGCTATTTTGTTAACCAGGTGAAGAGTAGGTTTGGTTTCTACAACTTTGGCTCTGAATCTTACTTATTCTTTTACAAATTTCTCTGTTTAACCAAGAGGTTCAGTAGTGATGCAAGTTTCCCTGTAGACATGCAAAGCCAGACAATACGTCATGCATGCCTGAAGGAGGGTGTTAAGTCATATAATTGTGTTTACATGAACACACATAGACTCATGAATGCATCCCACTAATCAACTGAGGGAAAAAGGAAACAAGGCAAAGCTGATTATCCTTCGTTTGACTCCTGGCTACAGATCTTCTGCTCAGCAGCCGGAATCTCACTTTTCTCACAAAATCAGACGTATACCTTGTAGATAGTAAAAAACAATTAGTACTGTGGCATGCATTTCTGAATACACTTACAAAGCCTACAAAAAAAAATCCCAACATTAGGGATGTAACCAAATACAAATACATTGTTTAGAAAGAACACACAGAATTCAAATATAAAATACAAAGCTATAAATAAGGATATAAACCGGAAAAAGCTTACCGGAAAGTTTACAAAGCATCATAACAATAATATCTTTTGATTTTTTACAGACATAAACAAACAAATATCTTCTGGTTGAGTCCACATCCACTTTGAGTTTAAATCCAAATACAGATACAGAAATATTGGCAGCATTAAACAGACAGTGGCTTTAAACCAACAGATTTTCTAAATGGTTATGTGTCAAGCTGCACAATTAATTACATAAAAATCAAAACTACAAATATGGACCTGTACAGTTATTTAATCGCAGAAGGCTAACACACGGTATGCGCCAACATATGTGCAAAAACAGTACTGAGACTCGGACGCGCATGTGCGTTTGTCAACAAGGCATAGCTCCAGACACACGTGTTCCCTGTAGTCAAAGGGAAGTTGTGTTGTGCATTTGTTGTTGAAAAGGTCTCTCGAAGGAGGAAAAAGTAGCCATAGTTGAGTATTATTTCCGCTCATACTGAAGTGGTCATGAATGGGGACCGAGTTTAAAAAAGGTGGCAGAACATTTCCTTCCCATACCCGTACTACTACCTTGATCTTACATCCCTGATGCCTACTTGTGGGGAACATTAAAGGAGAGTGTGTTCAACTGTGAGGATCCGCAAAGAACCGTGCCTGCGTTACGTTACTAAACCGTCTCCTTTTGCAGGAGTCTGCAGCAACTTTTGCTCTGGGAATCCGGGTTGAGAACAATAGGAACACGGTCTACAGCGAAGCAGTGCACATACACTTCTAACTGCTACATTACACATCCCATGGTAAATCAACACACTAATAGTATGTATGTTAGTTTCTTTCAGAAAAAATAAACTCACAAGTAACAACAAGGTCATTTCAGTGCTGTATATTTTGATGCAATCTGTATTACAACCTTTTAGTCCTAAAATTATGAAGAGGATTTTAAAAATATATTTAATAAATAAGTAAATAAATCATTTATGCTTTTGAGGTGATAAATAAAAATTAAGAAATATTCTCTTAATGAGATCATTGGTGCCATTATTTGTTGTTAGTTAGGATAAATACATTTAAATAAAAAATGGGCCAGGGGTAGCTCAGTGGTTAAGGCAATGGACTATGGTTCAGAAGATCCCAGGTTCAAACCCCACAACCACCAAGTTGCCACTGTTGGGCCCTTGAGCAAGGCCCTTAACCATCAACTGCTCAGATGTGTAATGAAAAAAAAAAAAAAATGTAAGTCGCTCTGGATAAGAGCGTCTGCCAAATGCCTAAATGTAAATGTAAATAAAAAATGGTGCATTTAATAGTTACATATTACAGTTTAAATCACAATCACAGTATGAGTCAAAATAATCTCAATGTGATTTTTTTTTAAATAAATCATGCAGCCAGAGTTTAAAGCTGTGCTTAATTTTAAAATTATTAACAAAGCACAAATGAATCCCATACCGTGACCGTTGTCCACAGCGGTCAAAAAAACAAACAGCAAAAAAAAAACTAACCATTTAATTCTTGTGACAGCTGTAATTATGATTTTAATAAGAATATTGAGACCAAAGTGTATTAATAACATTCTCAAATTTTGTAAATAATAATAAGAACATAATAATAAGAACAATTTATTTCATGGAACAAAGCAATATTTATTATGAAGTCATTTATTCTTCAAAACTTGTTGGATCAGAAGACTGCAGCACTCTCACTCACTCACTCACTCACTCATTCACCGCTTCCTAAAGATCATGTACAGATATTGGCCACAAAAGTTCGCAATTCACTTGTAAATAGACACCCTTGGCTTTAGAAAATGTCCTGCCACGTATTTGTTCCATCCATTAAATAACCCAGCTGATTCTAATTAGCACAACTCTTTAGCCAGTTAGACTTGAACTAATTAGTGACATCACCTGTTTTGTGCAAAAGGAGACCGATGATACATGGCATATGATGACTTAATACTTTCAGCCAACATTGTAGATTCCTAGGAAAAAAATAATCACACTGTCACAGCATGCATTAGCACTAATCACTTCTGACTGGCATCTCTTCTGATCTACGCCTAACCCACAAGCCGTGACGTCTAGAGTGAGCACAAATATATATGAAACACAGCTTTATGGTATGTTTTAACGTGTACGGTGTATAATATAACACTTGTTTTAAAACAGACAGAAAATCAGATTCCAAAACTGATTAAAAATCAGTCCAATATAAGCTTTTGAAATGAAAATGTCATGCAGGAAACGTACGTTCTGCTATGTGTTAGAGTAATAGAACTTGTTAAGAAAATGAAAGACCTGTCCTGACATCATCAAAGCTACCAACCTGACTTAGTCCAGATTTCCTTTATCCTAAAAGACGTAAACTTTTGTTCTATCTTGCATAATAGACACAGGTTCGCTGGAAACAAAGAATCATCTGTTCTTCCAAATTAACTCTGACCATAAACGTCTTGTACAGCACCTGTGTTTTTTTGGTAAGAATGTGAATTAAATAAATAAATAAATAAATAAATAAATAAGACGTTATAAGGTCTGGGCTGCGGTGCACAGTGTGAAGCCATGAAAAATAGTTTCAAAGGCATTGTTTTTTACGCTGACAAGCCAAGAACCTAGAGGAGTTTTTTAATGGACAACATACCTGCAGAGGTAATAAAGATTTTTACGGGAACTCTATGGATGAGAAACTTGGGTCTGGATGACAATTATCAGGATGTATTGGAGTGAAAATTTAAAAAATAATAAAAATAGGCTGAAACAATAGAGTATTCCCAAATCCACAATCAGTGCTGGAAAACCAGTGGAAAGATGATTTTTTTTAGGGGGCGGATGGGGGTGAACAAAGTGTTAAACAACGCAACTTGGGTTGCTCATGGCTGCTGCAGGGGTTTTATTTTACACTGAAGATCAGAATGATTTAGTGTTGATACAGGAGCGACGTTCACGTTGAGCGGACTCAACGATAGTGGCGTCAGAGATGAGGATTTTGACTCGGGTAAGAGAAATTCCAGCGTTCTAGCCTGGACGGTGTGTGTGTGTGTACGGTTGTTAAGTTTTATCTCTGGTTTGTACAAGTGAGAACAAAATGGACAAAAGAACTCTGTTAAGGCAGTACACGCAAACTGCAGAGGAAACGTCCTCCTATCATGTAAATATACTATGTCAGTGAAACACGTGTGCATGTGAGCCCTTTGGCAGTCCGGAGGCTAATTCCACTCGGCCGCTCAGACAAACAACTCACACAGGCACGGAATGTGGGGCATGAGTCTATCACACACACACACACACACACACATACACATGCTTGTCTGACTATCCTTGTGAAGACCTAAAAATGCAGCTATATAACACTACACCTGACCCTAAATAAATCTCTTTAAAAAAAATTAAAAAAAGAAAGATTTTTATAAAATTATAAAAAAAATTTAAGGCAGGTTTTCCAGTTCCCACAACGCTCAGTTAAAACTGTTTAATATTCCTAACCTTGTCGCTGGTCCCCACCAAAATATAAACACACACACACCATGTCTAGCACACAACAAAAGGCCTATAAATGGTCTCCTGTTGCACCGCAGACTGCACACTCATCTTCCGCATCGCCGTCCTGAACCCTTTTACAACCCTTTTTAAATTCCTAAACTTGTGAACCTTTACAGTATCGTTAGCAACAACTCTGTTCGAAATCAGGACGACGGCGATGAATAGCAGGGCTCACGTGGCCTGTAGTTGCCTTTCGTTTAATTTATGGCTTGAGGTTATGACAGGGGTCAAGGTGAGGATTAGGATAAATGGCAGAAAAACGGGAGCGATGACAAGAGTTTGGAGGAGCCGGAAAAAGTCTTTAAGTAGATGCCGTGTGCTAATGGAAAAAGAAAAGCTAAGAGTGGACGCCATGTGTCAGTGCACTCAAATTTCAAAACGGGTAAATGTCATGACAGAGAGACAGAGAGAGAGAGACAGAGACAGAAAGGGAGAAACTGGCAGATGAAATGTATATTAAAAGCTAAACTACGACAACGAACAAACAGTCTGGCATGCCGAACGCAGGTCATATCTCCAAGCTAATGTTTAACCGCAGCTGCCTCCTGTGCGCTGATAAAAACTGGTGTGTGTTCGGCTGCTCACGCTCCTTATCTGGCGTGCACACCGTTACGTCTCGTCCTGATAGGTGGCTAGCACCTGCAATAGCTCTCTATTGTAATCAACTGTCAATATTTGATTACTCGACACCCTGCGTTTGCCCTGCGCAAATTAAACACAGGTTAAGTGGAAGGCCTCAGCTGCTTATACAGCGGGGCTTTATCTGTGCTTAAGTAACAACCTTGAGATAAACACATGTTTGTTTGTGCCAAAGTTTCTTGAGGAGGTACGTGATAAGACTGTGATACTCAAGGTCTCAAGGTCCGTATTTGGAAAATAAGGAAACAACAAGGAAGCTATTATATGATAATGCAAAATCAAGACATCCTTACACCACTTGGTGAGTTTTCTTTTCTTTTCTTTTTTTTTAAACTCCAACGCAGTTGTAAGCATTTATATTAACATTTGTATACCTTACAGCAAAGGAGATAAAAACCTTCTAGGAAGAAAATAGCACCCAAATTAAAGTAAACAATAATCCGTTCAAGCTAATAATAGCATTTTAAGAAAACAATGACCTTTTTACCACAAAGTGTCTTACTGTCTTATCCAGCCAATAACTGATGTATAACACAATACATCAAGAGGACACCCTATTCGCACATTTTACTTATGTTCCGGTCATTAGCGTGGAATAAACCATTAATAATCGAGACGTGTAATCTGCTATGATAGAGAATCCATGTGACTGCAGTGTTTAACTTTAGGATGCGTGCCTCATCTACAGTATCTCTGTAACATGTTTTAATAAAAAAAAATATATATATATATATATATATATATATATATATATATAAATTATGGCGTATTCTTGCCATCCTAAAAGTCATAAAAAAATAAATAAAAAAAAAACATGGGTTAGCTTTTTTTATATAAAATTTGCTAATATTACACAACTGAATATATAATTACATAAGCTAGCATTAATTCCATAGTAGCAAAATACATAACTTATATTGGATATTTACATCATATTTCACTATACTGCCTGGTCAACAAAAATCATTTTAAAAGAATCATATTAATACCCTGCTTCAACCAAATTAAGCAATAAAATAACTGGAATTGGGTTAATACAACTATGCAACGTGCAACGCATTGTAAAGGCCAGAATGCATAGTGTTGAACCATCAATTTCTCGGTGATGTTCCATCATAAATAAATAAATAAATAAATAAAAACTTGAAAGAAAAAATTATCTGAGCTATGTGTAATAGTAAAAGTAAGGGGATTTCCATACGCACACAATATAATGAGCACTCACAGGTTTGGGACTAAACAACTCATCAGAAAAAAAGGGCTTGAATTTGCTGGAGGGCTGTACAAGCCTCTGTGCGGCAGTGTTATGATCTGGTGTCAGTCAGCTGATGATCTGAATGTACTGAATGACCAGGTTATCACATCTGTTAAGCGTTTTTTCCCTCCCCTGATAGCACAGGCATAATCCAGGACTAAAATTGTGAAAGAGTGGTTCTGGGAGCATGTGGAATCATTTTCAAAGCTAAAGGCACTTAAAGAAACTTTTGGAGTGTATGGCTGTTTTTTTTTGTTTATTTTCTAGGCTGCGTAGATAGTCAGCAGAACTTGGTTAAGAAAAATGGGGTAGTTACTTATAATATAAATACATTTGATAAAATGTACTTTCACATTAAATCATTCATTGAGAAAAACTTGAATATGTTGTAAAGTAGCCCATTTTTACCCTTGTGGGTTTTTTTTTAGCATTCATTTTTTTTATCTTTACTTATGACAAGGTACGTTCAGTTATTACTGAATAAGATTTTAAAACACTATCAAGACTTAAAAAAAAAAATTCCCACCCTTGTATATTCTTATTGTTGTTGTGAATGTGAGGGGCATGTGAAGCACAGCCGGGGGCAATTTGGGTTTCTAATTTTGTTCCAGTGGTGAAACTCACAACCCACCATTATCAAAGTGATTATGTCTATAATTAATGTCAAACTGGAATGTAATAGCAATTTTTAATAAAATGAATGGAAAAACTAACACAAAAATAAAGAACTGTCATCTGGATTACCAGCCAAATTACATAACAAGGCTAATATTTTTCCGAATTACTTCGTAAAATTAATCTGTCCTGAGGGCAGGCGAATATTTTTCCCCTCCCATGAAAGTGTTAGAGAACCGCTGTCCTGTTTTAATCCTGAGAAACTCTTGCAGCTAAAGCTGCTGCACTGCAGGCCTCGATGACTTTGGGGCAACTATTAAAAACGCATTCCCTCCTTAACAATAGGCAGCTAGTCATGACCCGACAACTTAATCCAATACAATTAGCCTTAGCCTTCAATGCTACCTCGGGCTAGACTGGAGAAAGTGATTTGCTGCTGCACGTAAGACTTTTAGCTGCCATTCATGCCCTCTGCCGGAATCTTTCTTCTTTCTCTTTTCTTTATCCTGCTCCTTTACTCCTTTGCTCTTTCAGCCTCCCACATTCCATGCCGTGCCTCAGCCATGACTAACTCAATTTGCTCTGCGCAGGTCTCTGTCAGAAAAGGTTTCGTCCACACGTTCCAGAGACGACTGCTGGAGACCAAAGACACGCTGTGCAGAGCTGGCTGGTGGAAACAAACGGACATCTAATCCCGAGGTATAATGTTGACTGGGACATTTGGTCATCCAGACTTGAATTTGTAACTAAAGTTATTAGCCTGGTCATGGGGAGGGCCGGGGAACGTTTAAGCATAAGCTCTTGAAATCACAAGTTGGCAGCTGTGGATAGAGCGATGACGTCTTGACACTTGGGCTGTACGCCAGGTGCAACCTTGCATATGTTCCTAATGCACGCTATAAAATGTTTAGAGGCCTAGTGTTATTTTTATTTAAAAAATGGGAAGCGGGTAATGGCAAGGTGATGCATTCATGTTTTTGGGGAAGGCATTTACAGCCCAAGGTTTCTGTAAGTGGCCCGGGATACGTGAGGTACCTGGATAAAATTACACATGTAGCTCCTCCATCAGAGCTCCGCCTGCCCCTTCAAACACCAACCCCCCCTCGTTTCGCCTCGTATTCATTGTGGCGCCACAGGAGAAGAATACCCTGACCCGAGAGCCAAGGCCAGGCCCTACAAAGTGTCCATTGAAAGTCGCACCACTCACGTGGCTTAGCAATCCTGCAAGATCGTCTCCAATGAATCAGTCGTCATGGCACTTGTACCTGTCAGTGCATGCTGAATGTTGCCCTTTTTACAGTCGTTCACCCTCCTGCAGCCGTCAAACCGGGGGTCACACGTTCACTCTTCTTTCACTCTTCTGTCCCTACAACCTATCGCTTTCTTGTCTCCCTTTCCTCTCGAAGTATGATGATCATGTCTGAGCAAGTGAGCCAGGAAATGGCTAAGTCCTTATATTTAAAAGTCACCTAGTGGTAAAATGGAACTGGGCCATATCAATGTCTCCGTCAAGTCTTTGACTTGCATTTGCTGAGTTTACGGTTTTGTTCACTGTTTGTACCTTGTGGCCATAATCCGTAACCTCAGTTCTAGTTTTCATGTTCATATTTGTACCTCGTGGGTTTAAAATGTGTGCACTCTACTTTAATAAACCATAATCTGCAGTTCCGTCCTGACTCTCATTCATATGCGACAGGCCGCATATCCCATTTTGATTAACCTAAAAAAGTGTGAAACCATGGACTATATTCTGGAATATATATATGTTTATATTTTTAGCAGGATTTACTAGCAGTCTAATATAGCATTATCAATCTAAATCATCTCACTGCATCTGTAAGCAACACAATTTTTTATGTCGAAACAACAAAATTGGTGTACTTTACACTCTTTATGATCATCATTCCAAAAAAAAAAAAAAGAAACACAAGCCATCTTGCTTTTTACTCCTGTACTAATTCAAGCAAACTGACAGTTTTGTCAGGTACGTTTATTCTCATGTCATCCCCTAGAAAGAAAAAACCCAAGGAGAGACTTCTTTTCAAATAAAGTTGAACGTGTATCGCACATGCCTGTACAGTTGTGTTTTAGCAGACAATGAATCTGAGGTTGCATAATTGACACTGGCACGTGTTGGAAGAGCGCTCATCTCATCTCAGGCCAGATCTTTCATGGGGATGAGAGACATACTAAAGTCAGCAGCAGATGAGGACTCCCACAGGTGCAAGTGCATTCATTCCGGAGCTTTCTTTCCCGGCACTGGCGGATAGAAAAGACTGCACGATTTCTGCGGATGCCATTTGTGTGGTGTGTGTGTTTCCCATGGCCAAAGTATAAGCTCCGTGTTTGTGGACTGGTAAAGCTGAGCCAGTGCCAGAACTATGCGGCTCTCACACTCATGCTTGCCATCTCGTCGGATTCCCAGGGGCCCGAGCCACTCCCACAACTCTCACACACTTTACACATTCCAACTGCTGGGCTCTGACCTCAACAGCTGGCTATGCTTTTCAATGGGACGACAGAGGAAAAAAAAATAAAAGGGACTGACAGTTGTGGTCCGCCATGCCTCACCGTGACCAGTACTAAAAATGAAAAAAAATAATAATAATAATCAAACAAACAAATAAATAAACAAATTAATGAATAAACAGCCCTGATTCAGAGCTTTAAGTGTTAAACAGAAAAGCATTTTTCAAAGAAAGACACCATTAAAACAATTACAAACAGGTGGCTTGGCATTGTTAGCGCACGTATACATGCATGAAAAAGGAAAAACACCTGGTGGACAGAAAAGTAGTTTTCAACCCTCTGTTTTGTGATGCCTGGAAATCTGCACCAGATGATCAAGGTTAATCAGCATTGCTATGCATGTAGTCTGAGGACGTACGGAGATCCTATGGCCTTGAAAAGCATATGCCTGTAATAGACGAATAATCGCATCATGGGGTTTATGACAAAAACCACGTAAAAGACATCGCGGTATCACCAGGGGCAGCAGATTACGCTTCCGAAAACATGGAGCGGGTAGTCGAGAGGGCATGACACAAGCGCTCCCCGGAGCTGATACCAAAAGACAGGTATGAGTGTGTAGTAACCGAATCTTCTAAAGCACAAATCCTGCAGAAGGTTTAACTGGGGTGTATGTAAAATGTGTGGGAAAAATCTTACATCTTAAATGTAACCGGCATCAGCCACTAGAGCCAAAATAATTCAAAAATTTAAATTTTATAATCCAAGCATTCAAATAATACGGATATCATTTAAACACATTCGGTAACACTTCGGCTGTTTACTAACATCATAGTTAAAACCACAGAAGGTTCTTCTTACTGTTAAGGCATTCAAAATTATCTATCTGCCTAGATTAAACTCAATCAATTCAGTTCAATAACAACAGTTAGTTCTGACCGAGTGATCTGATTGGACGAGACGCTTTCCACCAGTGGTGATATACGACATATCCCCTGATCAAGGACACTACTTGGTGTGTGGAATAAGTTATTGTACCCCCTTCATTTTGCACTAGCTTTCCGTTTAATGCTATTTGAGGTTCAACCGTAAAAGGCTCCCAAGTGCTTTTAAAGATATCTACTGCTTAATTTGGTTAACTGGTTAATTTCTTAATAAACTCTTTCCGCAATCGTGTTTTCAATCTATTTAGTTGACGTCCTCTCCCACAACTGTTTGGCTCTTGCTGTGTGTTTTCCTTTTTGTTCCAAGTAACTAAATGAAAGTTGAAGCACATATATCAAATGCAGATAGCGCTTTTTTTTTTTTTCACTGCAACTTTGGCTTACAACAGCAACTCACAGCTGCATTTGTGTCTCAATTAAATAAAACCACAACGGACGTTTTCATATAAAGGCCTGACATGTTTTCACAAAGACAAATCGACAAGTTGCCGAAGTCCTTTTTGTTGAACACTTGCTGCATATATTTTTTCCAGCAGAGGCCTGGAAGTCATATAGTTGAGTCCAAAGGCCCATCTGATCCAAGATCCAAAGAAGAAGAAAAAAAAAAAACCTTTGTGAACGACTGTGTGTCAACAGGGAGTGCGTTAAGGGGGAAGCAAGTGTAAGAGGTAAAGACCATCAATCATGTGCGTGCCTTGTTTTGTTTAAGGCTGGCGTGGCATTCCCTCTCTCTCTACCTCTCTCTCTCTCTCACTGCTGAGCACTCCACCAGCACATGACATATACACAGCTGCTGGAAGCGAGCAGGCCCTGACACAAACTGACATGCCGAATCCCAAAGAAAACAAGAAAAGCTGTCTCCAGTTGGACGATGCCTTTTCAACATCTCATTTGTATCTCACCCAAAAGAACAGCTGGGAAAGCGGGGGCGGGAGGAGGATGCGAGAGAGCGAGAGAACGATAGAAGCGAAAAGACGTCGATATCAGAAAACCAGAACACACAGGCGTACGCCAGGGGAGATCTGACATGTTATTGTAAGACCTCTGGTGAAGGGTCAGGCATGTGACCTAACCTGGCCCACTCTCTGGTTGTCTGCTCTGACCTATGACCTCTTCTGCAGAGGACTGGCCAAACACAGACCACCAGCCCACAACAATGAGCCATTGACACGTCAGGGCTTAACAGCAATTCCTGTATGATGGTAAAGAAGAGAGAGCCAGTGAGTGAGGCGGAGGAATGTTTGTAAGTAAGAGCTGAGGAGTTGCTGTGTGATTCTCAAACGCTCGTAAACTCTGTAACGGCTCATATGGAAAACATCGGTCTGTAGAGTTTTTTTTATTATGCATTCATTTGCAATTCTAGTTATTTTTTTGATGATTTATTAATAGTCGTTTATTCTTGTGTTTATTTGTTTTTCTGTTGTTGTTTTTTTTTCATTTCTCACCACATCAAAACTATTACGAAGAACAATAGCATCACTGTTTCTTCCACACTTTCTGAAAATTAAACTGATTTATTGTCGCACAAGTCATTGCATAACAATCACAATCACAATATGGACCTGTGCAATATACACGTAGTCTGGAATTTTTACAATAAATTAAATTTTTGTTTATCCTTTATAAATATTTTTGAAATAATAAATACACATTAGCAAACTTCCTCTTAATGTCATCATTTGTGCCATTAAGTCTAGATAAAAATCACAGTTTTTTAGCAATATTTTTTCTTTTGGTGAAATCGTGCTCAAGCTGAACCGTGACAAAAAAGATTTAGTAAAATATTCTGACAAGCCGCCTGTCTTTCTTCTGAGAGAGAACACCCCCCGGAGAGCAACATGATCCGGTACCAGCATCATTCCATCATGAGGCAACAAGTCCGGCGGAGGAAGCCTTCATCTGTTCAAAAGTCCTGACGGACCTCCATCAGCCATCAAAAGACCTCGCCATATGTCTCGCCTCCTATCACTTCCACTCAGGCTCTCTTTTAATGGCTGCTTAAAGCTCGTGCCCCACGCGGCCTGTACTTCCATTTATTCCAAACGACTTCCCAAACTCATAATCGTCACAGTCTTATCTGTCTCCTGTTGCGGTGTTTTTTCCGCAAAACCTCGGTGTAGCAAACGAGATTTCTATCTGTTAATGTTTTTCCGCTTCATTACTGAAGAATGTCCCTTGCAGTCTATTGCTAATGAGAGTAGGTGCCACAAACACAGCCCTTATGTAAACAGCATTTGGCCTCTCTATAACTGCTTTATTGGGGCCAATTTACAACAGCCTTTCCTATTGCCTTCCTTACCAAGTTTCACATTTTTCTCTCAACTTCCTAGTCATACCGGGGGATCTTGACACGCTCTACTTTCACCCGCTCATTTGCATTATATAGCAGTGATTTCCTTAGTGCTCAATGGTGCGAGAAACGCATTAGTGCTTTAACGCAATATTTCTTTTGAAAAGAATTCCCATTTTCGTTTCTTGTATTTACTGCAATAACATTTCTAGCTTAGCTTTTCTTAAATCGTTACTACTGACTAGTAGATTTATAGCGACAAATCTGTACTTTAATCACGTAAACCTCTGTAGAGTATAACATTACCAGGCTGAGACAAGTCACTACTTTGTCAGACTGGAAATGAAAAATGTAAAGCGCAAAACTTAATGCTCAGCTTTCTAGATCACATTGTTTTGACAAACCTTAAACCTTCAAGCAAAGCTGGAGATAAATGAGGCCTGCCAAGTATGACACCATGTTTCTTAAACACGCTTAAATGAACTCCCCCCCCCGACTTTTCTCTGGTGCTAAACAGTCGAGAGGAGAAAACGAAGAGAGAGAGAGAGAGAGAGAGAGAGAGAGAGCGCGAGTGAGAGAAAGAGAGAGAGAAAGGGAGGGAGGGAAAGTGAAAGGTCGGAAATAGGGGTGAACAAATGTCTACCTCTGTGTCAGGCTTTCACCATTTCACTCTATTTATTTATTCATTTCAATTCTTCGTATTTCTTTTTTTTCCCTTTTTTGTCCGTCCCATTTGAGCATGATCTGCACGACTGAAAGTTTATTTATTTGATTGAGTGCTCTGCTAAGCCTGTGATTTGTATCTCCTTAAAACATTTGCTTCAAGGGTGGTCGAGATCAGTGTAAACAAAACAACTGGCGCCTTCGAACACGCTCGAAATCTCTCGTTCGGTTTCTCACCCCTGCCCTCTGGCTCTTTCTGTGTGGGGAAAATTAATGACTGCATGTCTGGCCTCAAATTCTGAATAGAAACTGGGCTTTAAATGATTACCAACACAGCGTGTAAGACTGTCACAACACAAACAAGCTCAGATTGAAACATGTCCTGCTTTAAAAACTTCGCCTCGAAACGATGCTCGATTTATTGCGGTGTGAACAAATTGCTAGAATTCCATGTGGGTCTTTTAAACATGCTTCTGGGGTGTTTGGCCAAAATGTGACTCAGTTGGGATTTGGATACACACACTGCGCACGCAAACTCACGCTAACAGGAATAGCCAGTGGATAGAGTCAGAGTCTAATTCGTCCTGCTTGAGGATGCTTGAGTCCGGAAGCGTTGCGTAAGCTGAACGTTTTTTTCGTGAGCTTCTAACGGGAGCCGGGAGCGAACCGAGCTTCCGCGTGCGAACGGAAAATGTTAGTCATCTGCAACGATGTGCATCAGTGTTCATGTAGCAGCAATAAATTTGAATAAAATGAATCATTTAATCAAAAGCTTGGCAACAATGCTTGACAGTACAAGGGTTTGTTTTCACCAAGCAACCCAGTCACGTGGTTAGTGATGCAAACGCCCTACAGGAGACGAATTAAAAGAAAGAAATAACCTTTATAACATGCTAATCGGGAGAGATGGAGGGTAAAAAAGTTACATATGGCGATTCTGACACTAAAATCTTTTTTTTATATTCAATTTTTATATTTATATATGTTTGCATTTTTGACGTTTATATGTTGCAGGTCCTCTATAATCCTACAGGTTTAAACTAGAAACTATTGACACATTGGCAGGCAGCACAGCATCCTGTGTGAATAGAAATCGAATCTGCTCCTAGGTATCGTGATAATCTTGTATCTGGTCTTCCCTGGTGAATTCCATTCATACTAATCAGCCTCCAGTTATATGATTTGCATGTAACAAAAGAACTAATAGCCAAACCACAGCTTATAATAAAATACTGGCCAATGATTTCCTTTCCCTTATTCTGTATTAATGCACATAACCACTACTTAAACCGCCACATGACTGAGCTTAGACTTGAACCTTGACCTAGTAAATCTCTAATATTAAGACACGTAGCCAGGCCATTCATTAAGTTTTAGAAAAACTTTAGAAAAAAAGAATTATAGCTAATGCGTTATAATGTGCATTAAGTCAGACTTAGCTTTAGATTTAAAGTTACAACAAACAGATGCTGATATTAACTATGATTATGTGTCAAATTAAACCTTTACTTTAAGTCAATTCATCTTGTATACCCCTTGTCCAGTGTACAGGATAACGAAGGCCTGGAGCCTATCCCAGGAGACTTTGGGCATGAGGTGTAGTCCACCTTCGACAAGTTGACAGTCCATTGCAGGGCACACGCACACACATTATCGGCAATTTAGGAACGCTTATTACCCTAATGTGCATGTCTTTCGACTGTGGGAGGAAACCAGAGTACCCGGAGGAAACCCACCATGCACAGGGAGAAAATGCAACCTCCCTGCACACAGACTCAAGGCAGGAATCGAACCCTCGACCCTGGAGTTGCAAGGCCACAGTGCTAACCACTAATCGTTTTCTTGCTTTTCTTGTTAACAAATTTAAATAAAAAAAAAGTCCAGTAAAGATTTGAGCCTCTGTGCAATATAGGAACTGTTCTATATAAGCCTAATCTAATGCCTTCCGGTTCCTTTGCTTGACAGTGTAAGAATTTGTGAAAACAATAAAACCAAAAATATGAAGGAATTGAGGATTGCAAGATCTTCCATATTCTCACATCTGTTTCCCAGGGCAACATGGCCACCATTTGGTTGGTGCATCAAGTGATAAACAAGCAGACTTTTGTCTGTTTAGTTCTTTTCCCATCTCCATATCAAATACAAAATATCAAAGGTGCCCACGGGTACGTGCTATGATACGATCAGGGCAACAAGTCGCAGCTGATTTACAAGCCTATCTGTCCAGAACCTATGGTAAACAAACATAACTGCTTAATCTAATCACAAAGCATGTGACATTTTTGTTTATTTTAGAAGATGCATCCCGGTGAAGACTGTGGCGCTATGACCGTGAATGCCACATTGTTCTGGGACGCAGATGCAATCTACTCTTTTTCTCTCTCTCTCTCTCTTTCTGCTCCTTCCTTAGACCCCCCCCCCCCCTTCCTGACCCCTCCATCTCTCCTCTTCCAGTCTCGGCGACAGGCTGTTGAGTCTGAGACGTATGCTAAGGGCAAAAAAAGAGAGAGAGGCTCGGCTGCTCACGCTTCACCTACAGCCCTGATGGAGTGGAGTCACTGAGCTGTGCTATCTCCCCATCAGCAGCCTGGGCCTGCATTCAGCCACCACTGAATGGAAACGATGGCTTGTTCGAATGCAGAAGAGAGAAAGAGAGAGAGAAAAAAAAAGAAAAGCCGGACGGAGACTGGCTAATGTGAGAGGATCGCATTCTGTGAAACAAAGCCAGTGACGGCCTTTTGAAGGCCTCACGGCTCCAAACCTGGTCTTGACCTCCAGAGACAGGTTCAAGGAAACCTGCATGGTTGAATTTCAATGTAGTGAACTCACAGGGGTAAGACTCTAGGACTCTCTTTTTTCTTTTCTTTTGCTTTTCAGAACTATTAAAGACAGACAAATTCAAAAAGTAACAAAGCAAAAGTTTCAATTTAATGAACTTTTAAAATTGGACCTTGTGAACAAAATAAAAATATTTAAATCTTGCGAATAAGGAAAGCTTTTTTTTTTAAACAGCTGTCTAATATATAAGTTTTTAACGATTTAGTGTCAGAATATTTTTTTCCTTTCTAGAACTTTTCGTTAGTTTTCTTTACTCAATACTTCTCACATTCAACACAACTGAAATACACTACAATTCGACTTTAAACAACACAACACATGACCATGAGCTTGCTTTTCTATTTGTGACTTTTAGAAACTCCAAATTCTAGAAGTCGAGGAGCGTTCAATAGTCGGCCAAACTCAGGCTGTAAAGATGTTTTAGACGAAAAAAGATTTTTTTACTCACCCCGAGCACAATTTGTCATGTAAATAACATCAAAAAGAGCAAGAACAATCCACAGAAGCTCCATGATGTCTGTAGGAAAGACCTTAGGTTTCTTGAATCTGTGTGAAATAGCATGAGTGAGAAAAAAGAAAAGTGCTCTTGTTAATAGCTAATGCAGGGTGTACTTTATGGCAGTTCCACTCAAGATAATGACTTGTACCAGATTTTTTAAAGAAGCATTTTTAAAATAACAATATTAACGTTATAGTGTCGTTATAACAAGCTTGACTAAAAGATTTAGAGGAATTTATTAACAACAAGGGATTAGACTTTAGGAGAACGAATGCAAGTAAATATTAAACTTTTCTGATACAAAAACAGGCATTTCTGTTCCAAAGGAAAAAAAGTTAACTAAAAATAACTATAAATAAATAAACAAAATAAAAATTAAAAAGACCTACCAAGTGTAGAGAAAATTCACGAATTTCTTCCTTAATGCTGATAAAATCTCAGGCTCACATCTTTCCAGGCAAATGAAGTTTGGTGTGTTCAGGATTTACTGCCAGGACAAGTATCCCCCCAAAAAATAAAAAAAATCCAAGCAACAAAATAATCCAAAGTTAAAGCGCCTTCTTGTCGCGCGTGAGCACCAACAGAACAACCACTTTGTAGCCCTTTTTAATGTAAATAAACCACGCGCTGATATTTTTGGCTGTCAGTCCCGCGCGCACGGTAACCGGAGGCTACAAGCATGCAGTTCACTCCTGGCAAAACGTCGATCCAAACTTTCCTCTACTTTCGTTCTGTCTTCTCCTGAAAACTAAAAAAAAACCCTAATAACTGCGATAACCACTCTCCCGTACAAACGGTAAGAGTTAGCACGAGACCGCTCTAACTGAACTTACCGTTAACTGCTTATTTAGCCCTGCAGCAGCACGAGCTCTCCCGTCACACTGCATTGTAAAGTCCGCGCGATGCCCCGCCCCGCGGCCAACTTTTAACCAATCAGAGCGCTGCGATTTATAAACACGTTATTTATAGTCGGTAGTAGAGTATGACCGAATCCCGAATCACTTCCTATTGCAAAAGTGATGCACTGCACAGCCTTAAATCACATCTTTTACTTTTTACACTGTATGTGTAAGGACAAATAGATTGCACACTGTTAAAGTTGATTTTCCATTAATTACTTTACAAGTAATTATTTATATACAGATGCACAGGGGGATAGAGAGAGAGAGAGAGAGAGAGAGAGACCTTGCATCACCACCTTGTACCTCCATGGTCGGGGTTCGATTTCTGAGTTTATATGGTCTCTGAGAGCCAGTTTCATTATGGTGCTTGATGGGTTTTTGCAAATGCACATGACAATACTGTTCTTGCAAGAACTATTTCAAAAAGACTGACCACGGTGTCTTAAAATAACAACTGACTATTGTTGTTGTTACATAATTACCTAATTCCATATGAGTTATTTCATAGTTTTATATATAAAACTATGAAATAACTCATATGGAATTAGGTATGCAGAGGTCTAGTTATTTCCACTCACATGCACAGTCACACACACTACAGACAATTTGGAAACATCAGTTAGTCTAATCTGCATGTTTTAGAACTGTAGGAGGAAACTGGAGAACCCGAAGCGAACCCACCAAGCACAAGGAGAACATGCAAACTCCATGCACACAGCCCTGGTGTGGGACTTGAACCCAGGACCTGGACGTGCAAAATAGACACTTTAACAGTTTTTATCTATGCCCTTTTTTAAACCTTGAAATGAATTATAGCAGCAATGTGTAGTATTATGTTTCCTCTTAAGATGTCAGAAGTCGCACCATTGTTTAATTGTGTATACATTTTTTTGGCTGACTCTATATGTATAGTCCTGAGACACACCTCATTTGTTTTTAGCATTGTACTTTTGGGAAATTTAACTGTTGCACCTGTTTTTGTTTTTTTTTTGTCTAAAAAGTGATTGCTTATATAATATGCTGCTTTCTTTTATGGCATATAAATATTTTTCATCTTTCAATTTTGTGGTGAAATACTGTTGTTTGAAAATTAGAAAAGTTTTTGTACTGATTAAAAACAGTCATAAAATTAAACTAAATTAATCAATAACAAAGTTTGCACTAAAAAAAAACAGGCTGCCTAAGACAGTCTTTCCTTCCCCCCCCCTCTAGCATAAATTCATAAAATTAATTTAAACTTAAGGTGTCACATGAGTAAAAGCTTCAGGACTTAACAGCTTGATGGCTCCAATAAATACAAATATAATCACTGTATACATTTCAGTATACAAACATAATATTTGAATAAATAATGTCATATATTGTCGCCTTGCAACCCAGGGTCCGGGTTCGATTCCCGACCAGGCTCAATTCCCGGCTCCGGCATGGAGTTTGCATGTTCTCCCAGTGCTCGGTGGGTTTCCTCCCACAGTCCAAAGATTTGTAGGTCAGGCTGATTGGCGTTCCCAAATTGCCTGTATGAGTGTATGTGTGTGCCCTGTGATAGATTGGCATCCTGTCCATGGCGCACCCTGCCTCGTGCCTTAAGCCTCCTGGGATAGGCTCCAGGTCCCTGCAACCCTGAATACAGGATAAAGCGATATAGAAGATGAGTACCACACAATTTTTTTTACACGAGGGCCCGTACACACTGTGACAGCATAGGGATAATGCTGTAGAGCTTGGGCCCTAATAAATATGTGTATTTAGGCATGCAACACAAGCAGAAAAAAAAATCATTGTGTGAAACAAAGAATTTTAGCTAGTTTTTTAGAAGTATTATAAGTTTTCTTTTTCTGTTCATCCCTATTACACCTTACTGTAATACATTAGAAGAAAAAAAAAACATGTAAAGATGGTAGGAGTGGAACTTTGGATTTATTTTGCCAAAACACACACCGCCATCTTGTGGAGATTCCAAGTATATACATGGCTGCCTGCCAAAGGTGCATGTTCAAGGATCAAAGGGAAGGTTCAGCCTGAAACACATTAAAAGTATTTACATTGGAACATTTGTGGTGCAGATGGAAATACTGGCAGTAATTTGTTGATTAGTCTGTATTTGTAGTTTGTTCCTGTGATAAATTAGCACTTCTGTGCTGCATCGATGCCACAGGACACTGCTAGTGCAATTACAGCAGCATTTAACAAAGATTTTCACTAAATTTATGAGGTAGTGATGGTGAGATGAAGCCTCATTTGCGTGTCGAGGATTTCCAGCCAAACGTTTTACCAAAAGGTTCATTTAATGAAGCCTCATTTAAAGGCTCGTTATACTGACATCTAGTGGACAAACCTCGTGTAGCAAGCGGCACAATAAATATGGACATGCAGCTTGAAGTAATATTGCATTCATCACTGACAGTTATGTCAGGTGTGTGTACAGTATGTTGCTTAAAAGTACACTGTTTAAAAGCAAATGTTTATGCACACAATCACCCTCTGAATCTTTGAGAATAAATGAAGATCTTGACGTGAACGAATCAGAAATCCTTAACTTTCTTTCCATTTCTTTTTTAAATTATGAACATGAACACAATCAAGTCACTGTTTTGAATCCTTAAACAGATGATAAATATAATTTGCCATTCATTGATGGAAAGAAAAAAAATGAAAGATAAAAAAACTAGATACAATAACACGAGTTTATGAGATAGTGAGGTCATTAATATATATAAACCAAAAGTTTTTGATTTTTACTTTCTTCATATATTGGATAAGTAAAAAAGATTTAGTTTTCCTGAATCCTCATTTATGAATAAAAATCTCCAATATATTGATTGACAGCAGTGACACTCCATGTGGCCGAGCCTTTTCTTAAACCAGCTCAACACAAATCCGTCTCAGGGAAGAAACAAGGGCAAGATGACCACCTTCTTAATTTACCAGTTTGCAATGAGGTTCAATACCATACTGGTAAGTGATTCAACATAAAGTTGAGAGAAACATTGACCTCAAACTGCAAAACAGCTATTCAACAATTGTTCTGTAATACAGTATCAAAGAGACTCAACTGTGTTGACTGAGGATGGTAGTATTGATGGTGAAACTTTGGAACACGTTGCAGTCGACTAAAAGCATTTTGCATTTCCATTTTTAAGCAACCATAAATTCAAGTGGTGCCACCATTAGCAGGTAGTTTAGGAACCAGTTTGCAGAGGTAAACTAAAACCTGTTATGTAAGTGAGATACACAAGTCAGTTACATTCCACCTTTCAGAAACAAATTAACAAGGTTTACCATTTCAAATATTAAATTAAAATCAGGAGTGCAGAAAATCTTGCAGTCCTTTCCTCAGCTCATGTGTTGTTCATTAAAAACAACAGAAGGCATTGTATTGTTTTATTGGAATAAGTTTATGCACTACACAGTCCTTACTATTAACGAGATTTTTGTACATTCATACAAACATATTTACAGTGAATGCAGTTATTTCAGATTGCAAATACATAACTTAAAAGCAGATGTTAAATTTGATCCATCTGATGAAACAGGTCTGAGATCTTACATGACATAGCAATGATGTAATGACCTGGACAGTAAGCAAGTGTGCCTCATTTTAAATCATTCTTTTTTTTTGTCTTAAGAACATATACAAAACACGCCCTGGCTACAGATTCCTCTGAAATACAGTAAAGCTCATCACATCAAGTCATGTTACGCTAGCAACCGATGTTTAAGTGCTTGAATATGCCATTAAAAGCATTACTTTAAAGAATTTCGAGGCTTGCTGATTCTGAGTCTTTGATCAGAATATCTTTGTGGAGATTAACCCACTAATGTATGATACTAAGAAGCTCAGGTGATGTACCATGCCAGGTTTCAGAAAGGAATTTTCGTAGACAGATAAACCGTGGAAGTGAAGGTCTGGTTACACAGAAAAGTGAAACTGCAATGTCCCTTTCAGTCTCAGATATAGATTGGGTGATACTGCTTATAAGTGAGTTTCTTCCTGCATGTGGGGCAGTTGTGAGCCCGGGCGAGGGAGTCTCGGATGCACTGGCTGCAGAAAAGGTGGCCACACTTGGTTGAGACCATGAGCCGTCCGCTCTCAATAATCTAGTGGGGGAAAAAAAAATAATAATAAATTCATATGAGAACACTAGGTCTCTTTATTAACAATTTGTAGTTTTAGCAAACACTGACAGTTTTTGAATTTTGGCAAATTAGCAACAATATTTACATAACAGCCAGGTGACCTGAACACTGATCAACAAATGTATCAGTAAACTGGTGACAGGATCAGGGACTAAAGTCACACCTATGGCCACTGGGACCAAAGGCCAGCCTTCTCAAACCCAGCCCACAGAAATACCATTGCAGCACAAATTGCACATGGCCTAGCAGGCAAAGAGCCCAAGACCACTGAACCAAGCCTCCAAACTCCCCAGATCCTAATCACATCGAGCACTCATAGGAAGCACTGGACAAATTTGATCCATAGAGGTTCCGCCCCACACCACCCATAGGATCCGCTGTAGACATCTTGATGTCAGACACCACAGCACACGCTGCATGGATTACTACACCTTTATAGAAATTGAAGTTGGAGGAGTTAAGAATTGCGTTCATCTTTATATTCCCAAACTTGCACACAAGCAGAATACGAAGGAACACTTGTCCATCAATGCTAAAATCACTTATCTAAATATCTTGTAGCCAGCTTGAGCAATAAACATTAAAAACTGAGTCCAAGACACATGACTAGGGTACCATAATGCACATAAGCAGTATCTAAGGGTGATGTACAGAGGCATTCCTTTTTAGATGCTGCCAAAAGCCAACACGCAAATGCCAGACAGCATATGATATAATAACCTAAAATAATGACAGACTATTTTAGTGCAATAGTGTAAAGTTAGACACTACCAGTTAACAAGATTTACACTATTTTTACTGAAAATACTAGCACAATGAACATTTTATATTTATACTACAAAAGTATAAAAATAGCTCAATAGACCTTCCGTGTCATCAATGCAGCTAAATTTGACATCAGTGTTACCTCTGCATATGCATCCATGCACACAGGGCAGCTAACCGCTCCAGGTGTAGACCTGTACAAGGGCAAAAAAAACTTTGGTTATTCTTATTCTCAAATTGATTTTTCTTTTATTTGACTTAAATGATTACGTGTCGATGCATGAAATTAATTTTTACAGGATTCCTCACATCTCTCCAACAGTGTGTTAAATCTGGGGCAAAAACTATAGCACATGGTGTGACGTCTGGCTTTAATTATCTGATGCCTTATTTTGTTCATGTTGGTCTTTAGAATCGGCCATTTAGGTTTTGGCTGCGCTTAAATTATAAGCCACATTTTTCAATTCCAACTTTTGGTCAGATCGGAAATGCACAGCATGACTGCTTTGCAATCACAAGTGACTGATCTGACTAATGTGAATGTGTCGCGCATCGGTACGTCTTTCATACCATCTGGGTTAAAACATTTCAAACAATGGACACAAGTTTAGCAAAAATATGCTTGGGAGTCTGCTCTGGACGACAGCAAGCAGTCAGTTGGATAAATGAAGAAAGCAAGACACCTTGTTTTAGCTGTTTGAGCACCACTATTGCTAGAAACACTATGAAATAACCACACTGCCGGTGATGACTGATAACATGAATGGCTCTACACATGCGCATATTCAAAACATCAAATGAACTCTGATCTGCCCATTTAAGTCTCTAAAGCTACATACGAATGTAACTCAGACCTGTCTGAATATGAAAATTAAACTTTGTGCATTCAGACAGCCTTAAAATATCAGATCTGTCCCATTAGGTTAAAAGAAATTTGGATTTGAGTCACTTCAGGCTAGTAATGTGAACGTACTATAGCCTTTTGCCATTTACATGAGCTGGTGGAAAATTTGGGGAAGCCATACACATGACTGAAAATTCTCATTTCTATTACACACAACGTTACCTGGCTCTTGCACTCGCATGTAGTGATGACAGAAGAGCAGGGTTGAGACTTTGACTCGGATCCTCCTCGTCATCGCTGCTCAGCACGTAACTCTCTGTGCCCTGCATACGTCTGGCTTGTGTACCTTTTAAAACAATAAAATAGCGTGGCTAAGTCTCATCAGGTAACTGATAAAAAGGTATGCAATTTCATCTAATCATGTGGCCAAATGTCTAAATAATTTTAAATAGAAATTGATTTTTATTTTTTTAAAGCAAGGAGATTAATTACCATCATCCACAAGCTGGGTTTCACACGATGTTCGGAATAATTAAACAGGAGAATAAAGGGGGGGGGGGGGGGTGGGGGGGTGGAAACAAGGCATTTTAATAGATAAAACTAAAGTAAAATGAATTACAAAAAGCTCCAAATACTTATTTAAAAAAAAAAAAAAAAAAAAAAAAAAAAACTACAATCATACCACAATTGAATCATTGTTTGTGAGATCAACCACAGCTGGCTCTGATCCTTCACAGGTTAAGTCTACTACCTCTTCACCTATGGATACAAAAGAGAAAAAGAATGTGAGAAGGGATCGTAAGAATGGACAATGTCCAAAATACATTGGTGATGCACTCATACTTATATATACACACACTTTTTTTGAGGGGGGTATATTTTTGGCTCTTATTAAAATATTAGCACCCAAGTGCTTTACTTCTCTTATACAACAGCAAACTAAACATTCTATACTTCATCATGCATTTTACTTTTTTATTCTTTTCCACTTGAGTTTAATGTCGCAAAACATCTCAAACACATTCATTCTGATCTTTGCATTCACTATAAAGCTAGAAACAGAGAAACCTAGGAAGAAGCGGAGTTCAAAATCCTGCACATACTGGGTCTCTACCATACACTAGGACATGTATTATGAGGGGCATTCAAGTCAAACAGGGACTTTTGATTGTACAGAATAAGTTATGAGACTCTATATACATATGGAATACATTTATATACAGTACATATCCCTATAAAGTTATGAGGGATTTTCCCTACATAATCCCATGCTACACGAATGCACTTATCCCAATGTTTTAACAGTGCTTGCACTCAGGCTGTGTCTCACATCTGAAATGCCGACTTCCGGTGAAGTCCTTAAATGGTCCAGAGATTTGGAAATGACTTGGCGTGAGATCAGGACTGTATAAGGATGCTGAAATAACTCCCAGCAGAGATTCAGTAATGTGCAATTGGTGTTGGTAAATAATTGTCTCTATTGCAAGCTGGTGCCAAGTTATCCATAGATTTTCTAGGACCAAGCATTGCACAACATTTACAGGAATGACTGCAATGAGCTCGGGAGCAAAATCACTGGGATCTTCCAAATATGCACCTTCTTCTTCTTCAAAACATCTGTACTGTTTAGAAGTTTTAATGCAGTTGGAAGTCTGATCATTTTAGTGTACTTGAAGTATTCTGTAAATGTCTATCGTTTCTACGCCTTCATTCCCGAGTTGACTTAAACACCTCTCATATTGTTGTAGGGTTAAGCACAGAAACTTAAATCTTGCTGAACAGTATCAGACAGGCTGGAGTAAGTGTTTTAGAAACCACTGATTGTCTGTGACAGCCATTACACACAAATTAATTTATAATTTTGCCCACTACACTGTTCTTTAGAGTTAGTGAGATAGTGTGATGTCTGTCAGACCTCCACCAGATCATGGTGTATTTGACCAAATTAGCATTCCAGTAAGCTAAAAAAAAAAAAATCCCTAAACCTTTCTACACCCCAAAACCCACAAACCAGTAGAAACTCCACTCACTGCTTAATCTGTCGCTTTCTATAACGTCAATGGTTTCCACTGAGGCCTGAGACATTTGCGTCCTGCTTCTCTTACTGTTGCGTCGCGAACATGAAGTGGAAGTCGTCCGTCTTTTCCTCTGAGTCTAAATAGTTTGCGTTAAGTTAGCAGAAAACACAGGTGAGACAAAGGCCGGCCGCAAGCACGTCTTAAATGTAATCAGCACAGGTCACGTGATTGCCATCAGGTCACGTGGATCAGAAATGGGGGAGAAGAGAAATCACTCACCGCGCTGCTCATTATGGATGTGACAGGAAGCTGTTAGGACGCACAGGGGAAACTAATGGTCATTGACGCTATCAAAGCTGTCCAGGGTGGATAATAGAGTCAGCAGCTATAAAGAAAACAAGTGACAGTGCGACATTACCCACGATTACACAAGCTAGTCGTGCTTATTAGCTAACAATGACTTATACCTCGAGATATATATGTATTTACTCTAACGTCCCCATCTAGCCTAGCATGTCACATTCACTCAGCCTCAGACTAGATGATACTAAACATGGCTACATGTTAGCAGGATAGCTGAATATGCGTTAGTCAGGAAACACACAGGATAGCTAGCTAGATAACGTACTTCGTGGTAAATTATATTACCTTAGACATTTATGTAAATATCAATAACGATGTCGAGTTAACTCCCTGTTCAACAGCTAACAATAACGTAGTTCTAGCTGAGCTAATTCTTCAAGCTAACATGTTAGCCTGCAAAGCTTTGTCTCGTTTCCTGGTTTATTTTCATTTCGGAAAATTTCTAGACTTCCGTTTTTAGACATCACCGGTCAGCTATAAATTAAAAGACACATCTGATTGAAATGACAGTAAAGTTCTCTCTTCTACATACTTTAAAATCATCGACAAGACAAGCCAGCTTCTGTTTCAAAAATCAACAGACGTGTAGAGTCTCAAACAGACGCTGTTCCCTACGCACTGTTTACTGTATAATACAATAGAGACTAAACCCTACGTAGTGTACTTCATTAGCAATGTGGCAGCTGTTTAGGATACAGGCCATGTACATAACGAAGAAGTCGTACGGGCTTCACTGACATCTATCGGTGTGGAGGATTAAAGCGATTAGATCATGTCATTTGCTAAAGCCGTATTCAGATTGAATCCGAAAGGGTTTCAGAGACACTCTTCCCAAAATAAAAAGACTTACTCTCTGAAAAATGTCATATCAGATAACCATTTAAAAAAAAGAAACAAAATGCAATATTACATGAGAAGGTCAAATATCTTAAGAAAAATGAAAAAAATGGTAATTTATAGAAAGAATAGTAGTGGTATTGGCCTCGCACCTCCAGGGTCAGGGGCTCGATTCCTGCCTCGGGTCTGCGTGCGAGCGTAGGGTTTGCATGTTCTCCCCTTGCTTGGTGGGTTCCCCCCCAGTCCAAAGACATATATGGATAGATATACTTTATTGATCCCGTGAGGGAAATTATTGTGTTATAGCAGCAGCAGGTTACACAAACAGTAGTGTGCAGATTAGGTTGACGTGTTCCCACAAGGCCTGTGTGTGTGTCCTGCGATGGATTGGCACTCTGTACTCAGCCTTGTGCCCCAAGTCTCCTGGGATAGGCTCCAGGCCCCCAGTGACCCTGTACACAGGATAAGCGGTATAGAAGATAAATGAAAAAAATTAAATACACTATTTGATATTTCTGAACAGCTTTAGAAGATTTTAAGAAAAAAGTCTCAAAGAAAAAATATCCAAATATCCAACTCATTCTTTATACCATTACTCTGTGCAGGGCTGAAAAGGGGCTGGAGAAAAGTCAATTGCAGGAAAAACAAGCGCACACACAAAGGGGCCAATTAGCCTACTTTGCATGTCTTCTGACTGTGGGAGGAACCTGGAATGCCCGGAGGAAACCCAGCAAGCGCGAGCAAAACATACAAAGTCCAACATCGGCCCGAGTTGAAAATTGAACCCTCGACCCTGCAAGGATCAAGGGAGCAAGGCAACAGTGCTAACCACTATGGCAATCACTTCAGGCTTCATAAAGCCATTAAATAACTTCATTCCATAATATTTCAAATATTTTGACCATGTACAAATAAATCAATCCAGATGTATTGTCATTTTTTAAATATTTATTCTTTTAAAACAATGATAAAATTTGTTTTTTCAACCTAAATTCCAACATAATCAACTAGGGTACAATTTCATGAATAAGGTAAATTAAAATGAAAGATGTTTCTCGTTACCTCACTTACTAGGGGGAAAAAAATAACACAAGAGGTTGGAAATGAGGAGTACCATTTGTGACACTGTCCGTGAAAATTCCATTTGATTCACTGTTCAGTGCATGAAATCATATGCAGAATGATTTAATGTAGAAAACAGTGATTCACATTAAAAAAAGACTAGCTGGGTTTTCACAAACAGGATCACAATTATTTCTGACATGTGAGGTGTACTAGTATTCTGATTAAAACAGTGGTTACTCTGACAACCTTTCTAAACAGGCAGCTTAACATTGCTACAAAAGGCCTGAAGGATTAAGAGGGAGAATGAACCTGTGGTTTTAAACAGATAGCACGTTTCCCATCTAAAAGCATTCCTTGTCAGCTCTGCTAAAGGGACATGTAATTAAATAGTAGATTTAAACCAAAGTGGAGTTTTCAGTAAACAAAGTGCACAAACATTTCCCTTACCCTGAAGAAGTTTTTCAGCACATTAAATTTGTATATATGGAAAAGAACCTGTATAGATAGTTACAGTTTTACAGCAGTTGCACAAAAACATATCTATTATCATTCAAACATTTACACACAAATGCGAGACATTTTATGAAACTTTCCTGCCGCAACCTATTTGGTCATATCTGCTTATGTATCTAGCTTCAGCAATCTGAAAATAAAGTTTAGTGTGTCCAACTCATAAATGACTTCCACACAATAGATGTATATAAGCACACTGCCCAGTAGAGATGAAGTCAGTCTGGAGGAGTGTGTCGCTGGTCAGAGGAAGTGTGTGTGGTGGCAGGAACATCCAGTCTGCACCCACAGCAAGCTGTTTGCAGTGCAGGCCTTCATTAAGCCACGGTCCACTGTCCCTCTGTCCAGAAAAACAGCTCCAGACACCTGCACGTGTAGGAAAAGACAATTAAGGCTCATACTACTCATAATGACATTACTATTCACCTTTTAAAAATATATACACTATGTTCATAAGAGTGAAAAAAATACTGTATTAATGTTTTATTTTAGAGTAAAACTTTTTAACATTTTATTTCTACATTATTATACACAGATTAATACAAGGCTGGTTCTGAACAAACTTTATTACATAATTGATTGCTAGCAGATGTCAAATACCAAACTTATAAATCTAAATTGTACAGCATCATGCGGAAGCCTTTGATTTACACCTCTTGTGTTTATTCAGTGCTTCTGCAAATACAGATGCATCTTATCTAGGGACGCTAGTGATCAATCGCTGTAAAAATTTTTAACTTAAGATACGCTTTTTCAATCATATTTCTCCATAAACTACAGGTATATTAACTTGCACACCACAAGAGGGCGCAATTCAGACAGTGCATGATATTGGAGATGGCATTGCTTCTGAATGCAAGCAACCAGAGCACAATTTATGATTGCATTGTTTTTTTTTTTTATGTTTGCTTAAATTATACTTGCTTTATTAAAATCTCTCTCAAAGCTCATTTGTTAGGATGCTGTTGGGGCTGTTTAAATAAAATGTTTGTCTTATCATGATTAATCTATAATGAATCAATTATAGATTGTAAATGTGTAAAAGTTGTTGATAAATATGTGAATTTGCAAACCCAATCCCATCTGTATGATCAATGTGATATTTATAGCCATACTTATGCATTAAAAGCCAAAAAATAAACTATTATTTCTAAATATATTATTTATGCAGATTGTGTATATCTTTATGGAATTTCCTTTTTTAAATAATAAACAAAAACGTGTACAAAACATGTACCTCATACTACTGACAGATCTTCTAGATGAGCATGTGTTTGTTTCTACAAAGACTTAATGCTTTTTACACTAATAACAGTGCACCCTAAAACAGTTTTACACATGGAGATAGGAGAGTGCGCACTCCTCTGCCCTCTAGATGACACAGCTTTAATTTTTCCTGACGCACTGGGTGTGCAGTCAAACAGGTAAACGATAAGAGCATGCCTTATGTTTATCACAATATCAGACAAACCATCTTCAGCATGTGCTGAAAAACAGGAAGCAGTACTCGCTGTAATGCCTCTAACACTTGCCTCTCTCTTGGCTTGAACAGCAGCCCTACGGTGTGGCGAATTTAAGGTTTTCGACCTGATTCATCTTGAGGTGGTTGTCCAGAATGTGGAAGAGCTCCTGAATGTTTGGTACATACCCGGACTGCAGCTTTGACCAAATGGGGACATCTACAATAGAGTGTGAGAAATAAAAAAAAAAGGAATCAATAATAAAATAAAAAAAAATACTGGTACATTTCGTCCTGTAGTGCAAGAAATGAAAGGCATACAAAGTGCATTCTAAAAGCTTCCTAAGTCTGTTTCCCAGTGACGTCACTTACTGTTAACGCGATTTTTCTCACTCCATGCAGAAAAAAACCCCAAAACACACATTCAAATGCCTTCCAAAGTTCAGCTAAAATTTATAAAAAGCTTTTGCAGTCCATTGAGATAAACTGAGTTGGTTTCTTTCACAGTGTGTTTAGTAAAAATTTTATGGTTTTTGTTCCCGAAAAATTGCTGGGCATTTTTGCAGGTAATGAGGGTTGTGGAATTTGGCCCTGATTAACTTTGGTACGCAGAGCAGAATAATTTACGTCTATGACCAAGACTAGCAATGTACTAATATGCACCTCAAAGGTCTTATCATAATAAATTCTCTTGCTTTAAGACATTTAATTTAAGACAGTTTTGAAAATATACCCTCCCAAAATATTTTGAAAGCTATACATCTTTAAATTAGATGCGTTATAGAAACCTATACCACAGCACTGATGATTTCGCAAATCTGTTTTCTATAACAGCAGAAACTTCACGTAAAATTTTAAATGTATCCAGACTTATTAATTAATTATTTACTAAGTAATTAAGTATGCAAGTAAAGTGATATAACCTCACAACCTTAAGGGAAGGAGCAATTGGAATTTCATGAAAACAGGGAAGTAATCATAATACAAGAAGTAGGGATGCACCGAAATGAAAATCCTGGGCCGAAAACGAAACCGAAATTTTTGGATGCACTTGGCCGAAAACCGATACCGAAACCGAAAATGGCTTCATTAAAAAACATGTTTAAAATATTTTCTTTTTGTTTGTATTAAAAAAAATGTTGCATATTGCAATTTGGTTGTCCTCATCTGAAACTTTGAAGTGCTTCCAAACCGCCGACATACTCCGTGTTTGATGCGTAATGACAGCGCGAACGAGACAGGAGGATGGGAGAGGCGTGGCGACAATTTCGGCTTTATTTTCGGCGCTTTCTTACATTTCGGCCGAAACCGATAATGCTATTTCGCCCGAAAATTTTCGGCGGCCGAAATTTCGGTGCATCCCTAACAAGAAGTACAGTGATTTGTGTAATTACAAAAACTGAACTGCTCAGTAGGGATGCACCGAATGTTTGGCAACCAAATAAGTAAAAAGGCAGAATAAATTTTGCCGAACAATGACGTTTTTATAGTAACACTATAAAAAATATTTTTTTATTTTACTAATTTATTTATTTTAAGTTATATTGTGCTTTGTTTGTATAATATCTGCTGGAATGTTAAAAAAAAATTTCAGTGTTATAAATAAATAAATATTTTGAAATTGTATTTTTGTTATTTAATGTATTTCTTTGAAAAGCAACACAAAATAGTAAAAAGCAAATTTTTACTATTTAATAAATAATTAATATAAATGGAAAAAAATGCAAAACACCGCGTTCGGTATTCGGCCAAGCATTTCATTATTATTCGGCTTCGGCCAAGAATTTAATTTCGGTGCATCCCTACTGCTCAGAATAGCTGTGGTGTAGGAGTAATAAAACTTTGCTGTTACTGGGAAAAAAAATCACTTTAGCATGGGAAAACAGTTGTTCCATGACCTGTGGTCGAATGGTAAATAATGTTTATAACTGTTCTATAAATAATGACTATATCCTTTTATAAGCATGAAAAAACAACAACAATATATACCATTTAATGTTATTTCAAATGCTCCTGTAGACAGGAACTGGGTCTCCAACATGTTACTGAGAAAGAACACCATGAGACATGAGAATATCTGAAATAGAAAGGACAGTAATACAATCATAAGACATACGCATGTAAAAAATGGCAACATGCTCCACCAGGCAGCTCCATGTTTTCACATAATAACAATAACTGCCTCACAACCCACTGTGTGTACAGGCATTAGAGGCATTTAATCTCTTAGCTCATGTGTGTCACTTTAAGTCTTGATATTTTACACATTTCAGGGAAAAAAAAAAAAGGTATGAAGATAGTTCCTTACTTGCTTATTGATCGAGAAATTTCTTACCTTGTTTTCTTGACCCCAGGACCAGACTCTTGGTGTGTCTGTTCCAAGCATTTGGAAAGGATTTTGTCCAGTGACAATCAGGGCAATGGCAAGCAGTTTAAAGTAGGAAACAAAATTTGCGATGTATCTGGGGAACAAGAAACAGAACAGCAAATGATTCAACATTTACTTGCTTGATAAGGATAATTAAGGCCAATCAACAAATTAGAACCAGAACCACTGATTTCTGATTTTCACATTTAATGTGTTTCATGGTTCATTAGAGCTAAATTTCTGCGGTGCTGTGTACAATGTGGGCAGATGCATTTAAGTTGCAATAGTTAATATTTTAATGTTTTACTTTTAATGTGGAATATGTGGAAAAGTATGATCAAATAACATGGAAACTTTTCATAACTAGCAGGTTAGGAAACCTACTGTTTGATCCTGAATCTATGTTTCTATTTGGATTAACATCTTGTCAGCCATTTTACAGCCACACCCCCAATGCCTTTCCATATCCTCTTAAATCATCATGAGGAAAAGTAGTGTCAGGTGTGTTATGTGACAAAGGAGTAGCAACTAGAAAGAAAGAAAGGTGTACAAAACAGTGGTAAGACCAGCGATGCTCTACGGCTTAGAGACAGTGGCACTGAAGAAAAGACAGGAGGCAGAGTTGGAAGTAGCAGAAATGAAGATTTTGAGGTATTTTTTGAGAGCGAAAAGATGGACAGGATCAAGAATCAAGAATCAGAGGGACAACCAATTTTAGATGTTTTGGAAATTAAGAAAAGCCACATTGAGGTGGTTTTATACATGTTCAGAGAAGAGATTGTGAGCATATTGATAAAAGGATGCTGAGGTTAAAACTGCCAGGCAGGGGGTCTAAAGGAAGACCAAAGAGGAGATTTATGGATGCAGTGAGAGGACATGAAGTTAGATGGTGTGAGAGAAGAGGATGCAGAGGATAGGGTCAAATGGAGGCTTAGATGGACGCTGTGGTGACCCCTGAAAAAGGAACAGCTAAAAGACAAAAAAGTTGTCTAGTTTGGGGGCAAAGCTTTGTGCATATAGATCTCTTGAAGACTACATCACATCAGTCACAACAGTGGACGGTGGAAAAACCTTAACTGGTTTTCGGCTACTAATACTTTCTTTGATAATTATGGAAAAGGTGTTTTTTACCAGGGGGGGCAAACACAGACCGATTACCCAGATGATCACTAAGTTCTTTGTTGCACAGATAAGACGAGTAACCTAGCAATTCCTTACTTCTGTTCTGCTGATTATTTCCATATGCAGTATGTTGTGGTGGACTTATTCAAAAGAGAAGCAAGCGTATGGTAATGGATTAAGAAGGTAATAAGGGTATTTATTTGCAGAAATCTGATTTATCATAATGTGCTTAGCTTAGACGGTGTACAAATATGAAATTACTTCTAGAATTAGTGACTATAGTCAGTGTTAGTTAATTCATTGCTTATGTTACAAATGAGACGATGCTATGGAATATGCTGTGCTTTATAAAATGTTGTTCAGGTAATGTTACCTAATATTGGCATTTCAGCTTATTAATAGCTAACTAACTTTTTAGGAGGTTGAATTCTAAATAGCATAAAATGGAAGGCATAGTGCACTGTAAAAGGCCCAAGTTAGAGTCTCTTGCTCCACACAACAAGTAGTGCGCTTGTTCAGGGGTTAGAGAAGGACTTGGGATTGTATTAGAATTTAATTAGTTTGGTTCTTGTCTTAGCCAAAAAAAAAACAACAACCATATAATAAAAGATAGACAGTTCATAGGAAATTCTAAATTTCTTTTCCTTTTAGCAATTACTAAGGAGACAGTGGATTGTTAAAGATGACAATGTTAGCAAATATGTTTTCTTTCTGATGGTGGTTCCTCTGCTTGTTTTGCATGTAGCATTTAGCACTGGCATCTGGTAAGTAACACTCTTTTTTTGGCATCCAAAAGTGGGTAGGACCACGACATAGACGTTGTGACGCCAGGTACAAATGGTCAATAGATGTCAAAAGTAGTGAGCTCTGATAGAAAACTTATAATATTAAACATAGCGCAAAAAGTATACTTCCTTGTTCTCTTCTTCTCTCATGTTTAATGGAGGCTCACAGACCAAGAAGGTGCATATTGCCACCTGTTGTATCCAAGGGTGTAAATATGCAAGTGTGCCCGAGAACGGTGCACAAAGAGCAACATGAATGCTGGCCATCGAGGGAGTGTAAAAAAAGGAGCAATCGTTCCTGAGCACGGTTCGAAAAATTAGGCCTAATGGGAAAACTATGTAAAAATTGACTGACAGGCAGCAAATCCAAACAAAACCAAGCGTTCCACAGCGGAAGTCAGTTAAACTTTGGTCACAGCTTATCCCACCGTACATATAAGCAACAATAAAACTACTGCAGCTGTAATACAATCTAGTGCGCTCTGGTAGAGAAGACTAACTTGTTGATGAGTTTGGGAGGGTAATTTTCTCCCTCAATTCGGATGTCCGGGTACAGCTGGCTGATAGACCGGGAGTACTCCTGGAACACCTTACTGTACCCTCAGGAAATACTGCAAAACAAATAATCAGATGTCAGCATTACGTTATTACAAAACACCCCTTTAAGCATTACAGTCACTACTGAGTACCATTTTGCCTGCTAGTATATCATGTCAAGGGAGCGAGTTAGCATATTTAGCATGTAGGGTTTAGTCTTCTATGTATTCTTTTTCTTTCACTGACATTTCCATGCTAATCCTTTATGCAAAACCTTATAAAGAAACACAGACATGTTTAAGTACTAGAACTAGGACACAAAATAAGCCTTAAGCTAGGTGTCTCTCAGGCTCAATCCCAAATGGCTCCCTACTTCCTGTACAAGCACACCACACAGGGGAGGAAACAATGGCGACTATACACTAGGAAGTGTTTTATAATTTACACGGAGAGCCATTTGGGACACAGCCTCCATATTCGCTGACAAAGTGAGGAACAGCTATGCTAGCATTTTAAAGACGGACTTTATATTGAAAATGTACAAACACACTGCTCTGACCAGTACTGGAACTTCAGTGCCGGTCCTGTGTAAAATTTCGGCTTGCTCTGCCTCTGGGTGCTGCTCTCCGGCTCTGGGAAGCCGCTGGACGCCATGCTGCTCTTCGCGGCCTGCTTCTCCAGCTGCTCAGTGGCAGTCCGGCCCAAGTAAATATCTCTCACCGTCACCGCCGTGAACAGCAAAAGAGCCGTCAATATACCCGTGTGGCTATATTCAGCCATGTCAATGCCGAACAGGCGAGGGGACCTGCATACGACACAACGCCCCGGTCATTAACGGCACTAACTGGCTCACTGCAGGCTCTCTGCCGTCTTTCACCGGGTTGCCAGATTGGCGGAGCAAAAAATCCCAAGAGCCATGAATTTCTTAGCTCAGATTTATTTGCTAGTCATTATTGGTTAGTTAAAAATGAATACCATACAGTAGGAACCTAAAGATATTATGTAAAGAATAACACACACACACACACACACACACAAACCATATATATATATTGTGCAAAAGTCTTAGGCACTATATTATCTGTAGTGCAAATGTTATTATATATGTATATATGTATACTATAATAACTGTCAGTATTTGGTTTGAAAACTCTTTGATTGAAAATAATCAGTAGTACTGTAATAGATACCGACTGTAAGAATTATTTTATATAAAATGTTATTTCTTTCAACTTTCAAAACTTTACACCGACTTGTGCATTTTTATAAGCACAACTGATGTTTTAATAAAACTAACTATTCTCTGGTAACATGCTGTGGTTTAAGTGGAATAAAACACTACCAGTTGCACCGTTATTGGTAAATAATCAGCTGCAATGTGGTAACGAACTCTACTGTTAATAACTTTATTAAATGGGATGGATCCGAGGTACTAATGCTTGCAAGAACATCATTAGGATTCATTCTAACAAGTAATGGATATTGATTTGCTTAGTCTATAGATGCTGGAAAAGTGATAACACTGTTGCTCCAAGCTTAAAACACACTCAGCTACGCAGAAGGCACAATAACGATGACCTCAAGCTATGTGTTACACATAAAAGTCTAACATATTAGAACAAGTGTATGAATATAAACATTTTAAATACTCTCAGAGCTGAAGTTATAGAACAGACGCATAGTGATCAATCAGTCTTGAGAGTTTTGTGTCAAAGGCAATTACCATTCATTCAGAGCACTAATGCTACAGTATGTATGTAGGGTCACTGGGGGACTGCAGCAAATCCCAAGAAGCTTGGGATGCAAAGCAGGGTACAACTGGAATGGGATGCCAACCCATTGCAAGATATAGGCATGCACAAACAACACACACAGACACACACACACACAGACACACACACACACACACACACACACACACACACACACAGTCATACACTATGGGAGATTTTAACACACCATTTTTTTTTTTTTTTTTTTGCAAATTGTTGTTTTTACGATTAATTAGCGGACGTGGCAACCCTCCTCCTTAACCTCAGGGGAAAGTTCCGGATAAACAAGTTTCAAAATACGAGCCCTGGTAGATCGCTTAACAATGGCGCCCTCTGCTGGTGACAAGGTAGTAGAGGTTATTGAATGACATTTGGGTTTAAATGAATCTACAGTATAAAAGCTTGTGAAAAGTGAATGCATTTTCAAGTCAAAATTACAATCAGAACACCTACGTTTTATTACTCAATTTTATTTTTGCCAATTACAGACTCAGTGGTCTATAAATAGTCACACAGTGTTGCAGGTAAGTGTATCTAATTTACCTATAGGCATGACTGGGCAGGTTGGCGGAAACTGAAAAACCCGGACGAAGCCCACAAAGAAAAGGGAAAACACGTGAAACTCCACACAGACAAGTACACAAGGACAAGGTATAACCGAGAACGCTGCCTCTGCTCCACTGTGAAAGCCATGTGAAATCACAACCTTAAAGCAAATGTCAATTATCCTTATTCATTTATTTATTTAGATTACTATAAATAAATAAATGAATAAGGTAAGTTATTTTTTTTTACCTTTGACATGAATTTGAAGACGTATTTTCCTTGGACAGTGTGTCCAAAGTATTCGTACAAGCTGATGAGCTATTTAAGCTCAACATAGTTGTTGGATTGAACGGTGGCCAAATTGTAAAGTTTAAGATAAATTAAAATAATTATTACTTGATGTGTTCAATGTATCTTAATACGTTTACTGCCCAGTGTTCCAAACCAGGAGAAAGGGACAAACACACACATGGATGCAAAAGAGTATATTCGTCTGAACATGGGCGATACGAAGTGATGCCATATAACGAATCGGAAAGTGTAACGAGGACTTGCTTGTGGGCATAGAGGCATGGGCACGTTCACATCATATGAAAAAAAAAAACATACAATACTCAAACAGAGGACAAATGAAATGTGAATCACAATGACTTGACAGTTTTTGGATGGCATGGAACAAATTTCCCTACAGCACCCCCTGGTGACAACCACCTGGTACTGTAGTATTCTTTGTTATTCTTACATATACACTTAATAAGCACTTTATTAAGAACAGTATACTACTAATAGGTAGGGCCTACTTTTGCTCTATTAATTATGAGTGGCATGAATTCAACTAGATTTTTAAAACATTGTTTTGAGATTCCATGTTTAGACGATTGAATTCTTCTTCTGATCTTTTTCAGGTGCATTTTCATGCTGGGAATTTTCTTTTTCAGTAGTAGTTAAGTAGTTTCAGTATCTGCCATCCAAAAGCCTGTGGCATGTAAGTAATGACTGTTTAGTATAGACAGGCCCAAACTATGTCAAGAAAATATTCTCCACACCATTACAAAACCTTCAGCACGCTGGACTGTTGACCCAATGCAGTGTGTGTCCATAGATTCATGCTGTTGGTACCAAATTCTGACAGTGTGCCTCAGTTCAAATTCTGCCAGCAAATGGGTGACTACAATGTTTTGGAAGTAACTGAAAAAAACGTAACTACAGCACCACCTAGTGACAATCACCTGTTACTGTAATATACACTCCTTAAATCATAATGACCAAAGGCGTGTTTTACCTTCAGGATGCATTCATACAGTACTTCTCACTATTTTGAGATCTGTATGATTTATTTTTAGCACCGTCACAAGAAATCAGCACCACATATTAAATATATTTGAAGATTTAATTTAGAGCTTGGAACTAGACAGGAACACATCGCTTTGCAAATGCGGGTGTCTGAAAAACATGACAATTCAAGAAAACAAACACAATGCATCATAGAGAATGCACAGGAAACACTGCACAGTGCACAGGAACATAGTCTGGCTGAGGTTATACACATGGGTGCAGCCATCACTTTAAAATGTCTGCAGTAACAATACCTTAATCCAGAAACATTTCCATGATCACAAAAAAACTCATCTTTGTTAAAGAAACTTTTTTTTAAAATAATTTTTTTGTGATTGGTACAGATCATAAGGAATCATTTTCTATAACAGTGTGAACCAGACAGTGCAATGTTTATATCAATGTGATTCTTTTCACAGATGTTACTGATTGGAACTTGTATGGTGGAAGCTCCACATAAATGTGTATAAGAGAAAATACAACATGCTGGTAAGTAAATGGCCGTTTGTAACTGCTATAACCTATATAAGTGACATGATGTTCCACATTAAATATAAATGAAAAAAAAAGTAAGACATGTCATTCTTAAATGAATAAAACAAATTAGTCCTTGGTTATGTGCTGTGGTATAATTGGAATAAAACACTTCTGTTTGCACTGTTAAACACAACACACTTCCCTGATGTTGATTATTTTGCTACAAAAGCATGTGTTGAGTGATTAATTCCTTATTAAATAGAATAATTGTATAATATGGGATGTATCCCAGTACTAGTGTTTGTAATAACATTATATTAGGATCCATTCTAAGGAGTAATGGATATTGAGCTGCTTGGTCAGCAGGTATAAATAATGCATCACACAAATACTATAGATGCTTGAAAAGAGATAACGCTATTGCTCCAAGCTTAAAACACATTTAGCTACGCAGAAGGCACAATAACTATGACCCCAAGCTATGCGTTACACATAACACGTTTAACTTTACTTCGAGTGAACAATTAACATATACCATTTGTACACAGTTCTTTGATGTGCAAAGAAAATAATTTCTCAGCTTTTAAACTGACAAATGCTGATTCAAATACACACAATCTGATAAAAAAGCATCTGGGCTGTTTCTTAAAATGAATGCTGTTTTAGTAATTAATTGTATGAGTTTGAGAATTCACCACACAGGAAAATAATCGGATGTTAGATTAGAGTTATTTTTTTTATCCCTTTTATATATGGTTAAATGTTGTTGATCACACATTTGGAATCATTTAATGCTGCAAAATATTAATAGGATGTGACATAACACATTGACTGTTAGCTTGGATCGTGATCATATTGCTCCTATCTCTGCATATGATCCTGTCCAAGGCATGTGCTGATGTGGAATTTCAGCATCTCATTTCCTTTCAATTATCTCAAGCGTTTGCTGTCCTAATATTTTTTCCTTATGTTGGCTCACACTTTAGGCATGCAGGGTAATCATCATTGAAAACACAACATGCAACTATTCAGGATGTCTACTACTTCCACTACTGGGCGAATGCGAAGAACTGTTAAACATCAATATGAGCCGTTTTAATAAAGCATTTAAACAATTGCATGGCCTCCATGACCCCCACCCTTCCAATCTGCAATTAAATACACAGCTCATGTAAAACCTAATTAAGACCAATAAATAAGTTTATATTCATTTCACGAGTGCAAACAGATTAATAAATAATTATGTGTGGTGCGATACATCATATGCCTTATTGCAGTCAATAATCTCTCGAGCTGATTGGTGCTGGGAGATGAATCTGTAACAGCGATAAAACACAAATTAAAACACATGGATATTACTGAACTAAAAGGTCTATTTTCAAATATTAGCTGAAATGTTACCATTAAAAATGAATGTACAACAAATCAAACACTACATGGCAGTGTAGTTTGTGGATAACAAGGTCCCTAGGTTACAATGTGATTGATGAGATAAAACAGACAAGCTACACAAGGACAAACAGACAATCCAAAGCCTCAATGTAAAATGTCATTAGTTGCAGGCACATGTTTTTTGCAGCTATCAACATTAGTCTCAGTTGGTGTGGAAAACAGGATTAAGATTATTCTAGGCTTCACAGGTCTTCAGCATGGACAGTTAGTCTTGGGATTAGGTTCTTGGTTGAGCCTCACCCTCCCATCCTCTCTTTCTACATTCCTATAGATAAGAGATTTTTGGGCTTTCAAACGACATGCCAGGCACATGAAAATAGAGTCCACATTCTGGCTCTCCTTGGGGTCTTTGGCGGATGTCTCAAACAGCAGCATGTTGTGCGCATCAGCAAATTTAAGCGCCATGTTGGACGGGACCTGGATTTGGTCCACCAGGTCGCACTTGTTACCGACCAGGACTCGGGGCACTGAAGCAGAAACACGATGCCCGTTGCACTCCTGGATCCATGTCTTCAGGTTCTCAAATGAGGCCATTTTGGTGACATCATAAACGAAGACAACAGCATGCACGTTGCGGTAGTAGTGTTCCACCATGCTTTTGCGGAAGCGTTCCTGCCCAGCCGTATCCCATACCTGTACCTGTACACACAACCATGACGAAAGAACAGAAACTCATTTATTCATGCATTCATCTCTAGTAAATGCTTTATCATGGAAAAGATAGCAGTGGATCTGGAATCTTTCCCAGGGACACAGGGCATCATGTGGGACATTCAGTCCACTGCAGGTTACCATACATATACTTACCCAGACACCTGGAACAGGTTATACCAAACCGCTTACTAAATCAGAGAACCTGAAGGAAACTCATAAACATCCCAAAATAAGACGGTAACCTGAGCTCAGGATCAAATAAGGGACCCTGAAGCTGTGAACTCCCACATTCACACCCTTTCAATTACAATAACAGAGCATTTTACAGATCCCTATACAATGTAAAGATTTTACGTTATATTGAAATTTTTCAACTTTGCTTGACGGCTTGTGTGCCAAATAATATGCACATGTGGTGTATGAGTTAAAGTTCCAGTTCCTATAGTTACCGTTACAGTTTCTTAAAGCATAGTATTATTATTAGTGTTATATGCGGCAAAACAGTGAAGCAGCATATAGTCTTCCTGCCACACAGTTCCAGCATCCCTGGTTCCATTCTTAGCTTGAGTTACCATCTTTGCATCTTTGTTCTTCCGGTATCTGATTAGTTCTCTTTGAGTCTTTCTACCTCACAAAAACATCCTGTATACCGATTGGCTGATTGCCTACTCTTTCATCACAAAATTAATAAGATGAGATGGTACAAAATGTTTGCGTATGTATATATTGTGGGAAACCCATCTGGTGTGTATCCCCTTTACATCCTCTGTATCCATCACAACTTTTGACCAGAATGAAACGGTTACTGGACACAAATGAATTAATAAATGAATCGATGTGATTTCTCATGCTGACTCGAGCTGTGACACATCAGGACATCAGCAACGATCTGATGGCAACCTAAATCGATGAATCACCTCATGCATTCTGTGAAATATTCTGTCAAAGAGATACAGGATCATATAACCAATGGTATATGACCTATGGTATATAGGTTATATATGGTATATAGGTTATATATGGTATATAACCTATGGTATATGAGTATCAGCGCCTATTTTAATGTGTAATTTTGTGAGATATGCGCCTTCGGATGTACATGATTTTCACCCAAATGTGTTTCATAATCGTTAAGGGATAATGGAGAGCAACAGAGATGGCTCACTGACTGGTATCATTGTTGGACTTTCAGCTGCTCCCATCGAGAGGTCTCGGTACAGCGAACCATCAGATCTGCACACAACTTGGCACAGGTTTAACACCGGATGCCCTTCTTGACGCAACCCTGTCGTTTCGTCCGGGCTTGGGACAGGCACTGAATCCAGCGGCTGCGGTTTGGACATTGGGAGGAAATCGAACCCGGGCCTTCCCCATGGCAGGCGTGGAACCTACCACTGAGCCACCAATTCTGCTCACTGTCAGCAATCAATGTGTAAAAAACATCATACTGGGAATACATTGCTATGCATTTTATTTTGGTATATTAAAACCTTTGATATAAGTGTATCCATCCTATTATATGGTTTAAGACAGGACAGAGAGGCTATTTGTGAACGCGCTTCTTTGAGCACAAACAACAATCAATTATTCAGGAGCGTGACACGAATCTCAGTGTAAACATAAAGGGAAGAGTCAGACACACTTCCCGGAAGCGCACATCCAATTCATTGCCCTGATCTGGAACGTGACGTAATATAAAATTCAGATTTGAATGTATCTGTTTATTTATTTTTTTCCATGACCCACCTTTATTCTCTCACCCTCGATTTCGACCGCCTTCTCCCTGAAATCCACTCCGATCGTGGCCTCCGTCTTGGCCGGAAAAGAGCCGCCGGTGAAGCGAAACGTTAAGCACGTCTTACCCACGTTCGAGTCGCCGATCACGATTATTTTAAAGATTCGCGTTTGCACGCTGCGCTCGAGAGACGTGCTCAGGTCCAGGGAGTTGGACGCGAGACCGGCTTCTTCTCCGCGCCCGTGCGCTTCGTTCGCCATCGCGGCGAAGTGATGCTCGCCCACACTGGTACGCACGCGCGCTGCGCCCGCACGCGCTCGAGTGCTCGTGCACGGCCGCTCTTCTGCTTGGAACGGAGGAAAGGGTTTGGTTTTGCACTGTTGAGGACTTAACTCAGACAAGTGCATGAGCATTAGTGCAATGATGCAAAGCTGTGATGCAAATAGCCCTATGTTTAGGACACAGCTTCCCAAGCCTGGTCCTGAAGGACCCCCCTGTGCTACACATGTTTTGAATCAGGTGTGTTGGTAGCAGGGAAAACAATAAAATGTTGCAAACACACAGTGGGTACTCAAGGAGCAGGGATAAAAACAAGTTCTATTGGTCAACGCAGTGTGGTTCATATTTACATTTTACATTAATGGCATTTGGCAGACACCCTTTACCTGAGTGACTTATATTTTTACCTCATTATACATCTGAGCATTTGAAGGTTTAAGAGCCTTGCTCAAGGGTCCAACACTGGCAATTTGGTGGTGCTGGGTTTTGGACCTGGTACCGTCTAATTAGTATTTTTTTTTTTTTTGGTGTCTTCTTTGTGTCATTATATAAATAGATATACAGTACAAGTCAAACGTTTGGTCACAAGTTTGGATTTATTTTTCTACATTTTAGAATAAGTTTTTTTCTATTTTTTTTTTAAACTCATGGCAGCTGTTACTTTAAGACACGAAAGTTAGCTGTTCTGGAATAGTTCTTGCAAGAACAGTGTTGTCAAGTGCATTTGCAAAACCCATCACAAGCACTGTGGATCTCATTCACACCATCCCTGGAAAGCAAGACCAAAACTTACCTCTGCTGCAGAGAATAAGTTCATTTAGAGTTACCAGCCTCAAAAATCACCAAACTGAATTAGCTTTATCTGTAATCCCTTATGCTTTAGAACAGTAACAGTATATGTAAGTATGAGTTATCTGAGGCTCATGCTTTAGTTATTTAACCAGAATGCTTATAATTATAAATATAATTATTATTATAAAACAATATACATGAACTGCACAGGAATAAGTAACATTCAAGGGTTGGCATGACAACATTTACTTAAAGTTAAAGAAGTTGCCACCTACAGTATGAGACTGCCTCTCTAATTACGATCAGTCAATTCTGCTTGGATCACTTCCGATGTCTGATACCAGAGCTGTGAGTGTTTTCTGATTGTTCTTTAAAACATTCTAAATATTAATCAGGCTCTAAGCGATGATAGTACAGTACTAGATAAGGCAGCTCAGGCCATCTCGCAAAAATGACAAGAACATTTATATAAATAAATCACAATAGCAGTAATAAAACATACAATTTCACAAAAAGTAGAACATCAACTCAATTACTGGTTTTAGGCTACACTTCAATTTATTCATTTAGGGTTATTAAAAATATGTCCATCAAAAAACTTTTTTTTAGGCAGTAGCAGTAATTCTATTACAGAATTTGCTGTTTGTGTCTAGTTGTTGGTAAAACTGTCAGAACAATGGTAACATTTGTGCCTACAAGGCTCTCTTTCTACTCCACCCATGAAAGGCTGTGTTGTTGTAGATGGTTTACATCCAGAGGCTAATTATTAGACATACATTTACATTGCATAAAAGCAGCAGAAAATATTAAAATGAAATCTATTGTGGCATATAAAAATATAGATTTATGAATCTTTTTTTTAATTTTCGAAATATTTATGTATAACGGTCTAACTGTCCATAAATTAAGTACAAAAACATTTTTATAATAAACAAATGGGTTCTCCAGAACATTAGTATGTTGATTTCCAACCCAAGGCTGCAACAATACTTGTTAGTCTTTTAAAGAAGAAAAGAAGGATAATGCCCATTTGTGATTTGCTGAGAATTTCCAGAACAAGTAAATGCAGTATTCTATTTACACTGGTTTACAAGAATACAGTGTCCATGTCTTAAACAATTTTAATTAACACACATTAAACACATATCTTCTTAATTTAACACATATTTTCTCCTTCACATGTTCAGTTCACCTGAAGGTATGTTGCTTTAAAGTCCATCCCCAAGGCATTTTTGGCATTACACTTATAAATTCCAGAGTTCATAAGGCTAGGCTCCTGTATGACCAAACTACCGTCCTCTGTCATGTGAATTCCACCCAATGAAGTGAAGCGATTATTAGCCACAAGTGTGGTCCGCCCAGGGAGAGTCCATGAAATGTCTGGTTTAGGAGTGCCAGTAGCAATGCATTTTAGTGTCACTGGAGACCCCTTAGCAACTCTTATTATGGAAGGGGGTGCATTAGTGATCTGTGGTGGAAGTACCATAATAGTCACAGGATAAGACAGTGTTGATGATCCAAATGTGTTAGTAGCTTTGCAAATGTATGTACCCCTATCAGATTTTGCAGTTTCTCTTAGCTGAAGGGTCCCATTTGATAAAAAGGTGACTCGTCCAATAACCTGAGGCCTGTCCAATACTAATCCATTTGGAAGAGTCCATGTGATCGTTGCTTGGGGCCAGCCTTCAACTGTGCATGGCATGATTAGTATCTGTCCAAATGAAATCTTCATAGGTGTAGGTGTCCCTCGAATTTGAGGCTTCCTTCCAGGTTCTAAAGCATAGCGTTTCTCTCCTTGTCCTGCAACATTTTTGGCCAAGCAACGATAAACACCTTTGTCACTGGGCACTGGCCGAATAATATGCAAACTGCCATTTTCCAAAACGTGAATAAACCTCTTTAGACTCATTCCTGGAACCAGCACTGTACTGTTGGGCAAAATCCAGACAACATCTGGCTTGGGTTTCCCTATAACCTGGCACTGTAAAATTATGTCATCTCCATCAGGTTTGAGGGATAATACCTCAATATTTGGAATAAGAAAGCTTGGTTTTTCAGCAAGTGAGGCCACTTCAAGGTCAATTGCTAGACTGGCCTCTCCCAAGTAATTTCTGGCCAAACACAAAAACTTTCCTTCGTCAGTTTTCCGGATGCCTCGCAATTCAAGAGTACCATTCTTATAAACTTGAAATCTACCTCCAACATAAGGTGTAGGCAGGGACATGCCAAAAGATGTTGTCCATGTTATCTGAGGCTCGGGCTTTCCCTCAGCTTTGCAGTGCATCAAAACAGTCTGATAGGAAACTGCCAAAATTCTACTGTCACTTCGTCCACCTTTTCCATTGATATATGGCTCACTGACCTCAACTTTGAGCTTCACATTCTTAATGTCATCACCAGCTGGGTTCCTTGCGACACAAGTATACTTTCCCTGGTCTGCCAAAGTGACCTTATTAATGATCAGTGTTCCATCTTGGAGTATTTGATGTTTGACTGAGGAAAAACTTATCATTTCATTGTTTGGTGAAATCCAGATAATTGTAGGTGGAGGTTCACCAGTTGCATCACACTTCAGCTGGGCTGACTGGCCAAGAAGAAAATGAAGAGACATCTGGTCTTTAGAAGAAATTCGTGGTGAATCTTGTACAACTTGGACACTTACTTTCATTGCATCCTCTCCCAGTGTATTCTTTGCATAGCATGTGTAATCACCCTCATCACTTTTTCCCATTTGTGGCAACAAGAGTGTTCCATTGTCAAATATGATATATCGGCGACTGCGAGTTCCACTGTCATCAGATTGGAGAGCATTGTTTATCATTGTGCCATCAGGGAGACTCCAAGACACTTCAGGGTCTGGAAGACCTGAAGCTACACAGTCCACAAGGAAGTTCTCTCCATTTGTTATTTTCTTCTGTTGACTGCCCATGTTCTCTATTTTAGGTGGCTTCATTAGGACTTCAAGGTCAAATAGTTCCATCTCCTCACCATTGGGCCTTTGATACATGCATAAGTAACTCCCTTGATCTTTTTCAGTTAGTTGCAGGATCTTGAGGGTGCCATTAGGGAAAGCATTGATGTGTCTGTAAGGACTAGAAGAAAATCAGAAATCAGAATGTTAACATGTTTATTATTTGAAAAACTTCTTATTTTATTAACCTGTTTTGTAAAATGATAAAAGTAAAAAATATGTCAGTCTGATACATGGATTGTTTCAAGTTCTGCGATGTGAAGTTTAACTAAACCTCATTAAATATTGAAATTCCTGTGTGCCACATCATTATGTTTTGTCTGGATCAGCAACATTTATTTGGGTTTTCTGTCTGACACCACAGATGGTTTAATGTTTTTAGACATTGTTTGAATTACAATAGTGATGAATAGATCTCTCGCTATATAAGAGTCAGGTGTGTTTTTAATTATCTCACACCAGCTGTGTTTTGTGCCTCCTATCTTGGTGGGTCCATAGCTGTAAAAGTCTTTATGTAGAAAATCATATTAAAATAAAATCACAGTATAATGTAAGTTTAAACTCCAAAAGAAATGTTTATTTATGTTTGCAATGTATAAATACCTGTAGTGATGTTCCATCAGTGTTTTGGATGGCAGCCTCCAGACTGTACCTCTGTGATAGTCGGCCGACTCAGGGCAGTGTAGGAAAACTGTAGAGCCATACATGGCTGAAACACTATGTTGCTGAGATGGACCTTTCCAGGGTCCGGGGGATTCTTGCTTGATATCCAGCTTTACCACTCTTTGCGCCAACCCAACCACATTTGTGGCTGAACACTCATATATTCCTGCATCCAGAGGAACAATACTTTTGATATAGAGTGTACCATTGGGGAACATAAAGAGACGCCTTCCAACGAACTGTGTAGGTTTTAGTTGTGAACCATCAGGAAGAATCCACTTAAGAAGTGGCTCAGGTTCTCCCTTAGCCGTGCAGTGTACATAGATACTTCTTCCAGTGGTAATATAAACATCCTCAGAGGATACTTCTTTGATTGTTGGTGGCAGGGCAGCAACATGTACCTGATAGGTCAGAGTGTCAGCACCTGCTGCATTACTAGCAATGCACTTGTAGTTCCCTTTAATAGAAAAGTTTGCTGAGTGAATGTTGAGTGTTCCATTAGGATAAAGGGAGATTGGTCTGTCAAGAGGCATTGACTCCCGCACAATAATCCTGTCTGGAAGAATCCAGGAGACCTGCGCCTGGGGCTTGCCTGTTGCAATGCACTCTAAACTGAGCGGTTTCCCCAAGTACACAGAGACATCTCTGTATTTGGGGCCCTCTATTTTAGGAGGTTCTGTCTGTACAGTAAGAGTGACCACCATGCGATCTGAGCCAAATTTGTTCTGCGCAGTGCAAAGATACTGGCCTCTGTCCTGCAGCTGTACATTTTTTATAACAAAGGAGCCATTTGGAAGAACCTCAAACCGTTGTCCATGTTTGGTGCTGGCTTGAATTGTAGCACCTAAATTAAAAAATATATAAAGAGTAATTAACAATATATGTGTCTGTACAAATATTTGCATTCTAAGCAGACACCAAATTTTAAATAGCTTATATCATGGATCTAAGTTTTTTTATTTTACTTCTTAGTCTACCAAAACAGCAGATTATTCCATTAATCCTTTATTCTAATATCTGTACCAAATATCCTGTGTAGGGGTGTGATGGCCTGGGGCATATCCCAGGGAATGAACTTAGAGCACAAGAAAGGGTACAACCTAAATGAGACACCAAACCATCATGGGGCACAAGCACACACACTTACACATTCAATTACACACTACGGGCAATTTTACGGGCAGAAGACCCAAAGGTAACCCACCAAGTACAGGGAGAACATGCAAACTCCATATCAGGTATACTTTAATAATATACACCTCCCATTATGGTGCCTTTGCGTTTACTTTACTGACATGGATAATGTGTTTAAATTTATACTATATAATGGGTCTGTGCATTAGATCTTTATACAATTAATTCTGACTCATTCACCTATCATCCATACCGCTTTATCCTGTATTTAGGAGACTTACGAGGTGGGGAACACCTTGGACAGGGTGTCAATCCATTGTAGGGCAAACACACATATATATACACACTCACACACTCATTCACACACTCATTCACACACTACGGGCAATTTTGGAATGACAATTAACCTAATCTGCACGTCTTTGGACTGTGGGAGGAAACTGGAGTACCTGGAGGAAACCCACCAAGCATGGGAAAAACATGCAACATTTAATTCTGTATTATGTAATTTTACAAATGTAAATTTAAAGTATTTTTCTGCTCTGCAATTTTATGAGCAAACAGTAGTCTAATATATAAATGAAAATGCATATACTTTTTGTCATAGACTATGTATTGTGTACATACTACATGGCCAAAAGCATGTGGACAGCTGAGCATCACTTGCATATGTGGGCCTTCACCAAACTACTACCACAAAATAAGAAACTCCCAATTGTATTCTTTGGAGTGTCTTTGTGTTCTTTAGCAATTAAGTTTCCCTTCACTGTAATTAAGGCACATGTGCACAAAATTAGTGCCTGGAAGAAATGATTTGCTAATGCTGGAAAGCAATAAATGGAGTGACCTTCTTAAAGTCCTGATCTTAACCTCACTAAACGTCTGTGTGATGACCTGGAAAGCTTTCTTCTGCTTCTTCTGGCCTCAGAATCTAGTGGATAACCTTCCCCTTCAACTGACAGTAAAAGTGGGACTTATTCTGGAATGTTATACTCAAATGTCCATACGCATGTGATGTTTAGTTTTCCACAGACTTATGGTCACACAGTGTCTATAGTGTATCCATATTGATTACCCACCTGTAGAGACTTTTGTCCATGAAATTAAAGGTTTGGGGTCTCCTGATACCTGACATCGCAAAAAAACATTCGTCTCAGCCAGCGCAGTCACAGTGGATGAGTCAGCTGTCATTATTCTGGGTTTCACACCACTCCCCATTAATTTTGGAAATGGCAGAGCAGTGCTTAGTTTCTTTTGTCCGAAGTTACTGTAGTGCCAACGACTTCCCTGTAGTATGCTGGCTGTGGGGTGTGGCTTACTAGTAGCTGCTATAATAGAAGGGGATGTTACAGGCTTATAAATGCTTGGAAAATTTGGAGCTGGATGTGGTTTTGGGGTGGGATGGTAAATTCTTGGTTTAGGAGTAAGTAGCTTTCCGGACTGGGCTAAGCGATGAGTCTCCAACTGGGATTGTCTGTATTTGTTTCGAAGCCTGTTGAAGAGAAAGTAGTCCCTTACTTGGGATGAGCCACCATGTGGGGCTACAGTTCTAGGGAAGGAGGTTGAGGCTGACCAAGCGATGTAGGGTGTGGGGTTCGCTGTTTGTGCTGTGATTTCAGGCCGATTAGTGAAAACTGCATTCCTTTCATTTGGGTGCAAAAAATGCAAGGTTCTGTCAATTGATGAGTGGTGCTTTGATTCCTGGATTCTTGGCCTCATTGGAATGCGGTTGGTATATGTCCATAAAGGAGCCATGGTATAAGGCCTTGGTGTAACTGGGATTAGTTTTTTTCTCTGAGTTAACCAGGGGTGGATAGGCAAACCAGGAATTTCAGGTCTGTTCACTGAGTTGTCCAGTCTGTGTCTAAAGTTATTAGACACAGCTGGTTTCTCTGTGGCTAGTGGTTCTTTGTAAGGTACTAGAGGTTTAATGTTAGTGATTTGAAGACTAGGAGAACTTGTACTTGTTACCCTCTGCCTATTATTTTCTTTATTTGTTGTCTCACTGCTCCGATTAATATCCTTAATGACTTTTTGTCCAAACTGCTTATCTTGTGTTGGTGTTAGAATTGCAGGGGCCCCAGAAGTCGTAAACGTATGTTTTTCCTCTTTTGGTAATGTCAGTTTTTTGTTAGCTTGAGACTTCTGGGTTATGTCTACATTTAAACTGTCTCTAAACTCAGAGTCATGTTCACTTAAAATATCTAAACCTGTGATTGGTTTTCTTCCTGTTTTCTTATTCACAGTTTCAAAATGAATTTCCCTGGTGGTGAAAAATTCTGGAGTGGTTGTAGTTAATGAAGGGAATACTACTTCTGTTGTGGTTGGTGGGGGACGTGTAGGCCTCTGTGGATGTAACCTTCTTATTTGAGGTCTTCTTCTGTATGGTGGTCTTCGTCTTGGGTTGGGGATGCGATTATTTGCTCTTATTTTCTCATCTAATAGCTGCCCATCTATCTGTTTCTTAATTTGTGTCACAGGTTGCATGTTTAAGCTTATAGTAGATAATGTGGTTGAATAGACATTTACTGAAGGCATTGTTGTCATGTCTAAATCATCAGACTTGTGATGCAGATGTTGTGTTCTGTGTGGTAAATTGTGGTCTATAGGCTTTTTGTTATGGGACTGTACTGGCAGCTTAGTATTGAAATCATTTATATGACTACTAGTAGTAGCACTGGTAGTAAAAGAAAGAGAGACAGGAGCAGGAGTGGTTGTAGTTGTAGTTGTAGTGGTGGAAGTCATAACGATTGTAGTTGCAGGGGTTGTGGTGGTTTGTTCTGCTGTTGTAGCTGCAACTGTTGTCATAATTGTTACTGGTTGAATAGTCGAGATCTTAGCATTGACTTTTGCTAACATTTGTGCCCATCGGTCTGGGTCAAGCTGTTTGACGGGTTTATTTGGTTTCCTTACTTTTTCATTGATCCTTTTTCCATTAAAGCCCTTTCGATAAAGTCCACCTGTACTTCTATCTTTTCCAAGTACCCTGCGTGGTCTTTGAGTAACAGCCACATGCTTGATTTCTTGATATCCAGAGCCCTCTGCATCCTCCTTATCAAACAATTGTAATTCACCCTTCATTACACTGACATTTGTGAGCTCTTCCTCCTTTTCACCCGTTACAACCACCAAATGAGACAACATGTTTGCCCCATGAAGGTTTGCTGATAAACAACTGTATTCCCCAGCATCTTCTTGCTTCACTTGTTTTATAATCAAAGTATTATTTTGTGACACATAGATTCGTCCCATTGCATTGGATGCCTTTAGAAAATGTTGATTCGGTAGGAACCATTTTGTTTCAACTGGCTGTGGTGAAGTAACTGAACAGGGCAGACTGAGGGATTTGCCGTTGTCCACATACATTTTCTTTCCATTTAGGTCACTTGGACTGAGGAGGCGTTCCCTAACCATAAGCCTATATGAAATTATGTCTACTTCAGTTTCAGTACGCACAAAGCAGTGATAGAGCCCACTGTCTGATAGGGTTGTGTTTTTGATAAGTAATCTATTATGATCTGATGTAATTCTTTGGGAATCCGTTTTGTCCAAAGTAGTTAAATCTGGAAGCATCCACTCAACAGACAAATGCCCTGAACTCAATATATTGCAGTTAAGAATGGCCTCAGAGTGCTCCAACACAATTTGAATTCTCCCCTGGGTTCCTCTTGGAATTAAAGCCCAAGAAGAGACTATATCCTCTTGTTCTCCTCTTCCGTTGATCTGCCTTGATATAAACGTAGAGAAGTTCATTACCAGCTTTTTTGATGTTGTTTTGCGTCTGTTCAACTGAATAGTAACCTTGGGTTGTAGCAACCAGGCTGGTTCTGCCATTAAATGTCCTTTGAGTTCAGTAAAGTAAGGAGAGCCTTCACTTGTGACCTGGGAGTACTTAAATGTCACCTTTGAAGTGTTCTCATGTCTGTCACCTCGTTCCAAGATAGCTGGGCTTTCATAGTAGTATGCAACAAGTCTCCACAGGTGCTGGAGAGCATCCCTGTCGATCTCGCAGTCAAGTTCTGTAAGCAAGGTTACATTTACAGCCACCTCTTCTGACCTTTTCAGCTTTTCCCATAACATGGATGTCTCTTCAACTGGACGGTTTACATCACAAGCCACATGGGCCCTGTTCCCATGGCTATCAGATAACATGAAGGTCAAGTGGCCAAGTGGATGCTCCAAGTGCTTGGTGTATGGGAGGTCTGGTTCCTGGTTCTCCAATGCACTATACTCACCCAGCTTCAGCGGGGACCCTAGAGAAGGTCTGTCACAGGAAAGGTCTTTTACTGAGAGCTGGAAAATCTGGCTGTTGTTGAGAGGTTGTGGTGAGGCACAAACAGCACAATTCTCACTGGATGCAGAGTCCCGTTCCTTTTTGCACTTAATCACTCCTGTAAAGAGGCAGAACACTAGTAATTAATTTTTTTATTAATCTTTTTGTGCTTGTTGATCTATTGATCAACAATAAGGTTAAGAGTCAGAACATTTGTTGTACCATTTTGTTTTCATGGTTTGATGAATTATCAGTGGTACAACTGTACTAGTATTAAATTAGTGTTAAAGCTTTTTTATGAAAGATATTTTTTATGTAACTTTCAGCAAATCACATTATATAAATGAATTAGCTACTAAAGTTCGAGCTGAATTAAAGACATTATGATAATTAAGGTAGGTATTAAAAATCTCACCATCATGTTTCTGGTTCCACTCTAAGAGCCAATGGAGCTGACAGTCACAAATCCAGGGATTGTTATGAAGAGAGAGGACTTCTAGCCTGCTCAGGTGCTGAAAAGTACCAGGCACCAAGTACTGTAGCTGGTTGTCTGCTAGATAAAGGTGCCGTAGGCTTGAGCCCCAGAATGTCCCCAGGAGAGAAACAGTCGTGAATGTATGTGGATGAAGGTCCTGTAACCTGTTGCTTTCCAACTGAAGCAGCTTTAGTGATAGTAATCCAGTAAAGGAGAAAGGCTCAATAAAATCGATTAAGTTGTGGTCTAGGTGAAGACGGACAAGGTTTGTTAGGCCCTCAAACATACTGGGATTTACTCTTGTTAGCTTGTTGTAGCTCAGCTTTAATATCTGTGAAGGAAACAAAAGTACTTTATGAAAAAAGTTCTTTTCTGTGGTAATACCTAAGGCAGGGGTGTCCAATGTATTCATAAAGGACTGGTGTGGGTTTTTATTCCAATTACAGTAAGCAGGAACCACACCTATGGATGTTTGCAGATAAGACACCCCTGACCTAAGGCATAATGTGTAGCTTTTTGCACATTAAACATATTAATGGCAAAATTGTGTATCACTTCTGCATGCACAGACATATACACAAATGCACATATGCATATACATGCACACACCTGGAGGGAACGTAATTGGTAAAAAGATCCCGAAGTCACAGTGCTGATCTCATTCCCATGCAACATAAGCATCTCTAGCTGGTGCAGATGTCCGAAATCTGAGGTCCCCACAGCTACAATGCTATTATAGCTTCATGGGAAATATGTTACATCATAAATTGACAATATTTCTAATAAAAGAATGCTATGTTACAAGAAAGGTATGCAGAATAAGGGGGGGGGGGGACATTAATTTCAAATGCAGTGTTAAAGTACTATCACTGATTACACTTGAAAAACTAAATAAGGCTATCTTAAAAAATAGCAACAACTTTATGTCATAAATATGTCTGCATTCATATATATTTATGAATAATGTTAGCAGAGCTACCTACCCCAGATTGACTCTCTCTGTGTCCTTGGGCAAATTCTGTGGGGGTGATGGGAGATGGCGAAACGTACAGTGCACCTCTTTGGGGTTGGGGCAACTGCATGATCTTGGGCACGCACACAGACAAACAGGCAAAATGAGGAGCAGCAAATACAATGCTGCCTTCAGCCAGGTAGCAGAGACACCCAGAGGAGCCATGTCTTTTTCATGCCATCCTCCAACCTATGGACAGGAAATCTAGTTAACCATACATTCTAGTACAGCTTAAGAGCTCTAGCATCATGGCAGTGGTAATGGTATAATGGTATCTATTTACTAACTGTGCTAATGTGTGTGGAGAGCCACAATGGGAAGGGTGTCAGTTGAAATGTCAAAATCACAAAATATAAAATGGGTATTTAATGTATCTACTAAATAATTACAGAATAGAGAAAATGGAGTTTTGCATATTTTAAAGAAATACAAAGTCTTCTGTTGAAATATTAGTTTATACTGAAAATTCGTTCAAAATACAAATGCAACCTCCTCATAAAGGTAACATACTGTATTAGAACAAGTGAATTGACAATTTATCACCTACTTTTGGAGCTGCTGTTATATAAAATTTCAGGTTATAATTCTTTATAACCAATCAGAACCTAGCTTGTAAGGGTACTGTGGTATAAATAACATATTCGATTGATTTAATATAATGTCTAACAAACCTCCAAACTGGCCACATTTATGTAATCATAGATACAGTGAATAGCTGTGTCCTAGAGTGCCTTTGTTTTAATTGATCTTCATTGTGGCTCTATGCTTTGTTTTAAGCCCTGCATTTTAATCAGAAATAATTGCCACTTCATTGTGTTAGCAGTGCTGCCTACTCTAAAGCTGCCAGTATAAACAATACATCTGGTTTCTTTGCATACTATTTTGTGCAAGAGTTGGTGACATCCTTATTAGAGTGTGACTCACTAACCACAAAAAACTCTCATGACACGGTTGCTTAATTTGCATGGTGTCACGCGCCAAGGTCCTGATTATTTACATTTCAAAATGAAATGCTTAGAAGTCTTTAAAAGGTTCGCTTTATTTAACCATGCTGATAATTGGTAATCAAGTCGGTGAATTCAAGGAAAGTATTACCCCTTTCAATCTCCTTCACATTTATCCTGTGCATTACACAATTACAGTGAATGAGGGGGTGTATTACAGCTTTCCACCCCCACAGTACTGCTGAGTTCTCAAGAAATAAGTCATTGCTCAAGTGTTTTCCTTTGCAAGCACGCTCCCGACAGCCCAATTACACCATCAGTTTCTACAAGGATATTTTAAGACGAGATATTTAGACTGCAGGGTAAAAACTGTCAGTTAGGCCTATGTTCTTTGCTTTTATTGCTTATTCACCAGCTCTAGTTGCTTTAGATTGTTCTTGTTTCATTGTGTGAGGGGAGAGAAAAAAACAAACGTGAGACATGATTTATTTGTCTGTCAGAGGTATGATAATAACCGTTGATGGTTTTGGGAAATGGGCTCCTCCAGCTACCCTGGTCAGATGCTGATGGAATTACCTTGTGGAAAAAACCACAACACAGGAAGAGCAGTTGCTTACTTTTTTTTTCACTCTAACATTTTTCCCAGCATCTAGAGGGAATGCATTCATCAGTACTTGTATTTCAGTGCTATATCATTTTTTTTTACCTTTTTGTAATGTAGCTTGGATTGAGTGCCTAAAAAGTGTTAGAATCCCTAGTTCATTAAACAATGCAGCTACTGTTATATACCATGCTCAACCTTTTGGGGAAAATTGGCTAAAATTTTAAGTTTACCCTGACACAATTGTGACTTTAGTGGTAATGTTTAAAAAGCAAAAGCTTCTTTTTCTTATTCTCATTTATTATTTCTCTATGACATTTGAAATCAGATTAATGAGAAACCCAGCACAGAAACACCGGAGACCTTGAATGCTTGGCTCAAAGATCCAGAATGCACTGGAGTTGTTCTAAGTTATGACCAACACTCGGCTTGGCTTGCTGGCATATCAGGCATGATTGTGTTCATGATGTTATTTTTATAAAGCTTTGGAAGCTGCTCTGTACAGATGAGGACATAAGAACTGGATAGATTGAAGGACTGAAGCGCTGCTGCATCACTCACTTGGCTATAGATAAAAGCAAAGGCTAAATACCACTGGTGATATCATCAGCAGGTTGTCATATGGCATTTTGGGCAAAGGGAAGGAAGTGGAAGTAGGAAGTGGTTCACAATAGTAAAATTATATTAACATGTCAATTTTATTACTAAAAAGAAAACAAAATAAAAACATCACTTGTTGGAGGACACTGAAGAGTAATATGCAAGTTGTTCAGGATGAATGCTTTGTTTAAAAACATTTTTAATCTTTAATCTTTAAATTGACAAAGAAACAGTGCACTAGTGAAATATATCTGTTTTCTTTTTCATGGGGTTTATGGCCAACATATGTAACAGAACTCAGTCATATGCTTCTCATATTTAGCACATGTAAAGGTCTCCTGTTATATAAATATTCCACAAAAGCTCCATTGAACTTTTGATGTTGCTGAAGCCAAAGGTCCATCTTTTTCATCTTTGCCTAATAAAGAACGCTGGCCATATTTTAACAATGAATCATCATCATTTTCTTTGATATTTTGTTTTGAACCTTGAACTTGAGTCACAAACCGATTCCATATGAATTCATAGCAGTGACATCACAAAAGAATATCAGCACTCTAATTGAGAAAACACTTCTTGCACCTATATAACAATCTTACCATTGTTACAAAACTATCTCATTTTATTTTTTAATATGCAATATACGGAACTTTTAACAATGAAACTGACATCTAAATGCATTGAAATAAGTTGAAACCAATCTTAGTATACATCCAAAGAAATATTCAAATCTCTGCCAAATATGACTTACCTTGAGATTTGTGGATGAGAAAAAAAGGACTGGCTGCCAGCGTGTACACAGTGAGAGGCCACGTTGTTTTCTTGTTTCTCCTGGTTCTTAAAGTTTGATGTATTTTGTCTTGTTCTCTTTCTCTCTGTCTCTGTGTGTACGAAGTGATGTGTTAGCTGAAGAGTTTCGGACCCTGCCTCCTGAAGTCCAAGCCTTCCACATCTGGATAAATGCTTAACTCCCCCCTCACTCTTGCTTTGAGCCGGCCTGTGCGGAGGAGGAATGTACTGCTGACTTGGCTTCCATCCACTCCTTTTCCCTCTTTCTTGCACTCTTTTTCTGTCTCGTGCTCTCGCCCTCTTCTTTCCCCCTTGCTCCTTTTTTCATTCTCTCTCTCTTTCTCTCTCCCTCTCTCTCAGGTGCTTTAACTTTCCCACTGTTACCCGTGGCTCCTGAACGGTGGATCCGTAGCTCTCGCTGCCTTTCGCTCCCTTGCACATACACACAGCTGTCTTAAAGGTCACATGTTGTCTCATCTCATCCAACACCTGGTTTTCTCTTTCTATAGGTGGAGGTTGATGGTGCTGTGCTTGAATTCAAGGCATGACATAAAGGTCAACAGGGCATTTGTAGCTTTGCATGTGTTACAGATTAAAAAAATGCTAATGACAAAAACATTAATTGAATGTTTGGTTTATTTTTTTTTGTAGCAATAAAAGTAATGATAAATGATGATAACTGTGCTCAGATGGATCTGCCAGGTTAAATTCAGATCTGTTGTCTCTAATGGAAAAACGTGCACAGATTTAATATGCATCTTGAGTGTCTACTCAACAAGGCATGCTCTAATCTCTAAATGAAATGAAAATAAATCAAATCTCAAATTCAGATGTTTGTATTTTAAGATGTACCAAGCTGAAAAAATGTGATGTCAATACATGAAAAGACATGGTTACAGCTGGCAAAAAATGGCACACTGCAGCTCTGCAGTCTTCTGTGTATAAGAGGTCTGTAAAGTAAATTTATTTCCAATGTTGATGTACATTTTTTCCCTTTTCCTGGGCTGCACTGCTTGTTGTATCTTTTTTCATTTTTTTGTGCTTAGAGTCTCCACTCTTCTCATTTTTCATGCCTCGAACTTAATGCAGTGCAGGAAATGCACACTTTATTTAATATTCCAGCCCAGTGTTTAGGCCGCAGCTGGCAAATTAATTTAAGTACTTTCTGCCCTGTTGTTCAGTGCTGTGAATACGAGTCCAAACCCTGAGGCCAAAACAAATCAAACACCTTAGGAAGACCTGGAGAAACCTTTTGGCACCTTAGGATATTTTGAAGATACTGCACAGTTTAAAGCCCTCTCGATAGAAAAGCAGGACAAAGAGTAAAATAAAATGTAGTGCACAAACAGATTTTTTTTTTTCTGTTATACATTAAATTTAGAAAAAAAACAATGAATAATATTTACTTGTGTAAGGTTTTGTTGTGCACACTTTTATATAGCACATTCTGTATAGCATTTTAACAACACAATTTATTTCCTTATTTCAGTCACATATAATAATGAGCTCTGTGATTTGTTTGAGTTGTTAAGCATCTTATACTAAAATACTAAAAAGGAGAGTGCATATGGAAACAGGAGCTTACAAACATTTCCATGACTGAAGCACCACTTTCAGCATTGATGAATAAATTTCAGATCGCAATAGTAACACAGTACTCTGATCCAGAGACAAGCTGAGAAACTGTGCGAATCCATACACTGAAAACTGTAACAAGTTGACTTTATAAAAAAAAAAAAGGGAGGAAACCGATTGCTTTAAAATTTCTTCTTAAAATTGACTTCTTAAAAGAATCAACATCTGCTTAATGTAAAACTTAATTGTGACAAAAAAATAAAAAAAAAAGGTAGAAGGTTCCTGGCTGTCTTCTGCCAAAACAGTCAGAATCCCAATAGGGGATAGAATAGATAAAATAAAATAAAATAAAATCCGGGGTATGTCACATTCACAGACCTGAAAAAAAAGTAGGTTAAAACAAGAATGAAATTAACATAATTTAGTGTAAGAAAGAAGCATTGACAAGCTTACCAAAGATTTAATTTGCGCAAGAATTCCAGAAAGTATTCTTCCAATTCCACCTTTCATGGCTTCAAAAATTTCTAAAACTCGAGAGGTACAGTTTGTTCGTGTTTGTGTTACATGAATGAAGCTCGATGAAAATTAAAAATAAAACATTAAAATAGTAATTAATTGAAAACATGCCACCAAAGATCACTGATGCTAGACTGTTTAGATTAGCACAATCCAACACATTCCTACAATTTGATTAAAATAACATCACATCCAATGTTGCTGTGCATTACTTCCATGTATAATATGATTATTACATGATTGACTGATGTATAATATGCAATTAAACATATGACAAACATGAGCTGACTCACTATTCCATGTGTTTCTCCCATCAGAATAGCATTACGTTGCAGATCGACTCCACCTATAGGTGGAACTCCGCATGACCACTCCAAAACTTCTTATTTTAAGTAGATAGTACAGTAAAACCTCGGATTGCGAGTAACACGGTTTGCGAGTCTTCCGCAAGATCAGCAAAGATTTTTAATAAATTTTGACTTGAAAAATGAGCAAGTCTTGGTTTACGAGCACCAAGTATCAAGTATTGCGCTTCTTGTTTTGACGCCAAGTGTCACGTGATCACAACTGAGCCAATGGTTTTTCTCTCTCTTGTGCTGTGGAATTGTGGGTAATCGTCTCCCCTGCTGGGTCTTAGTGCACGTCTCTTACTGGTATAATCAACATCCGTGCACGTGTGAACTGTTTACTATAACACTGTGACCACGTGTGTGTGTGTGTAAAACATACTGTATTTTGTGTTTGAAAGCGCATGTGTACAGCGCGTGTACTGTTTCTTATAACACATGTGTGTGTGCGCGTGTAAAGCAAAAGAAAGTCTCATTAGAAGTTAAGAATCCATTTTCTCCCTCTCTGTCGTTAAATGTGTGTGTTATGTGTGCGCGCGTAATTTGACACCGTACCGGTTCACACATTCTCTCTCTCGCTCTCTCGTCTTTACTGTGGGTGTGTTATGTGTGTACATTATGTGTGTATTTCTCTCTCTTGCGCTGCGGAGTGTATGCGTTGACACTTTGACACTTTGCCGGATCACACTCTCTCTCTCTCACTCGGGTCACACTCTCTCTCTCTCTCCCTCTCTCTTGCCTTTATTGTGTGTACACACACACACACAGGACACTAAAGGCGAGAGAGAGAGATTGTGAACCTGCACATGGTCAAATTACGCATGCACACACGCATAACCTACACACTCCGCAGTGCAAGAGAGAGAAACATACACACAACGCCTGCGCGCATAAACGGAAACACTCGTCAGGATTTATTTTTACTTTTTTGAAAGGTTAAGTGCAGGTTAATTAGTTTTATTTTGACTTTATATTTTGTGTATTTATATTTTTGGGCTGTGGAAAGAATAATTTGAATTTCCATTATTTCCTATGTGAAAATTTGCTTTGGTAATGAATTATGCTCGTAATCCAAGGTTCCACTGTACTTCTATTTGGGTTAATAATTTTCTGTGCTACTTCGTTAAATTTAGTAAGGTCAACAAACCTATTATTAGTCAGATAATTAGTTACATTTTACAGTGTAGACATTATACACTTCTGAGAATTCCAGTGGTACTCAGGCTGTTTAGGAAGAACTGAGAGCAGGGTTTTTATCAGTTATCACAAATTCTCTGCTATGTTTAGATATGTTTTTTTTTTTTTTTTTTTTTACAAAGCACAGCTAGTGTTTATGTGAAGTCATCTGTTGATGATAAAGAAAAAGATAAAGCATAAACTTTTCAATTTTAATATACTACAAAAAAATGCCATGAATTGATCTGAGATATTCTCAGCTTAACTTTACACTTTATCTTCTGGGCAAATGATTAATACATAATCTAATAAAATTCTTTCTAGAATGTATACAGATCATGCTCTGCAGTAAAATCTTGTTATCAGCAAACATGCTTTGTTTGTGGTTTTGGCTCATTTCCCTTTCTGGCTTTTTTCCCTTTTCCATCTGTTGGGCTCTAGAGAATAAATGGTTGGAGCTGATTGGTTTTAAACAGGGTGGAACTTGCATAAGTTTGTGGTAATGTTAAAAGCACTATCCACATTCTGAATTAAATAGAATCCTGTGACTTAAAGGCATCTGATGCCTTCTGGTGATGACCTAGTGGTTTTCTGTCACCATCAGCACTGAATAAGCACAACACAAATTTAAAACATGCAAGTCATTCTATAATGTGGGGTCCTTTAAATATAGGTATGTAGATAAGTATTTATTGTCATACACATAGGTATATACATTAATATACAAAATAACCGAAAAATGTTGAACACACTTTTTTAATTAATGTTTTTTTTAATTGTTATTTTATACTTAAGACACTGAAATTATGATAAAACAAATATGGACTTAGGTAGTCAACAAAAATGTGTTAAATAACCGGAGTATGTTTCCGTTTTTTTTGCTCTGATGACAGCTTTGCACACTCTTGGCGTTCTCTCAGTCAGCCTCATGATGTAGTCAGGTGGAATGTTTTTTCAACAATTTTAAAGAAGTTCCCAGAGGTGTTGAGTACTTGATGGCTGCTTTTTCTTCACTCTCTGGTCCAACTCATCCCAAACCATCTTAACTGGATTTAGATTATTTGGATAGGTGATACTTAGATAGTGGTGAACTATCATTTAGGAAGAAATGTGGTCAGAAAAGTTTTTAAATGATCATTATATGAGAACAATTAAATGTTTGGAGAAATCAAAATGTAAAACACACAAACAAACAAAACAAGCATATAAAAAAAGCAAAACTCTTGACTATATTTAATAGTAAAAAAAAAGAGCATTTTAACACGCACAAAGTAAAAGATGACTACTTTACCTTGATAAAAAGTTTTTTTTAAGAATTTAGCTTACATAACACACACACACACACACACTCACACACACCGATAAAGATACAAGTAGTTCCCTCTTGCGCTTTAAAATGTTCTTACTTTCACTAAGTAACTAATGGATTCCTCACCTATAACTTAAAAATTATTTGTCCCAAATCAAACGATGTCATTTTTATCTTTGGCTTACAGTTAAAACAGGGTTCCCACATAAAAAAAAAACATTTTATTTATTTTTTATCTATAATTGCTAAATTTCATTAATTATATTAATTGACCATCAACTATGTTATATCCACTGTTATGAATCACAGATTCTTTATGACTTTACTTCAGTTATTTGTTTGTATGTGATGTCATACTGTTTATGAAAATGAGAAGTGTCAATAGGTCAAGCACTAAAATTATGGTTTAAAATAAGGAAATTGTCAACTATGTTTCCTGTCAACTATGTTACCCAGGAGTGTACATAATCATTCATTGTTCTTACATTATTAATGTTATCAGTCTGCATATGGCACAGGGCACATTATTCAAATGGTTACCCATTCACTTTTTCCCTCATCAACACATTTTTAAAATCCAATTGTTTTCAATAGATAAAAAGTGATGATACAGGACTCATTGGACTGCTGATCCTGCAAGGAGGGGAGTATATCTGGGGATGCATAGAGAAGTACAGTACAGGTGTGATCAAACTCTATGCCACAGAACAAAATCACATAATTTGATGCTGGTCACTTTGCATTAGGACAAATCATTCTGTATTTGAATTGCAGCACAAAGTTCTGCCAGTAGCTTAGTTGACAAACTGAGTAGTGATACCAATGTTTACCTTAAAGAATTTTTTTTTAAGCTTTACGACTAGCAAGTATGTTGCACCGAAGGAATTTACTAACCTGAATCACTGTTTGTTGTTTTTATTTACTATATGTGAAGTGTACCCCTGCCCTGTGACCCTTTCTGGTGTTGCAGAATGATATATAAATACTATAAAATGAGTCTTTTCGATAAATCAGTGCATTTTACAAAAGAAAAAGCTAGAATTTATATGCATGTAGCAAAAGGCCTAAAATCACAGAGGTCTGATAATAATAATAATAATAATAATAATAATAATAATAACAATAATAACAACAACAACAATAATAATACTAATAATCATCAATATAAATAATAAACAAATGTTCCTAACATGTACACATTGGTCCCCTGTTATTAACAAGACCAATGATTGTAAATTCCAAGGTCAAAGATCATCTGGTCCTCCTTCCTATTAATGACCACTAAGACCAAATATATGGTTTAATATTTCATGTCCTTTTCCTTGCAGTAAATAATTTTTTTCCATTTGGTCTGACCACTGCTTTAGCTGTTCTTCCGGGTGTACTATAGCAAGGGTTAAAAAAAAGGAGTAATCATAGATATTGATGAATATTTATGAGGCTAGCTCACTCATTTGCTAGCTTACTCACTCACTCACTCACTCACTCACCTACCCACTCTCTCTCTCTCTCTCTCTCTGTACTGCTTTATCCTGTATACTGGGCTTTGGACTTTTAACAGGACTCCTGAAACTGTTTTAAGCTTTCATGTTTGTCTTGTTGTCATTTTTCTTTTGGAATTGATTTGCCAATCATAAAATATTTATTTTCATCCTCTTTTTTTTTTGTTGCAAAGTTACAGAGCAGCTTAAATGTATATAAGTGCTGTGCTGCCTTCCTGCTGTGACTGGATCTTGTTCAATGATTATTTAACATGAAGATCCCTATTGCTTCTCCCTGGTGCACTCTTTGGCTTTTATTCTCATTTCCTATGGTCTAATTACCACTGATCATTACAAATCCGATTAGCGTATATGAGGGCAGCAGGTTGCCTTTGCCATCAGCATCCCCCCAGACTGTGCTTTGTAACTAGTGAGGGCTGTGTTGAGGTTGAGGACTGTTGGAAATTTCTCAGAGCATATTTAAGCATGTGAGACACGCTGGGGGCAGATGGTGTGGGTTTGTGGGATGCCTGCCAAGCCTCCTCTGGCTGCCACCATGCACTGAGAACCCTCGGTGCTCATTAGACCTGATTGTTGGTGCTGATCTTTACCAGCATCCTCTCTTGCACCACTGAGTCCAATTCTAATATCACAGGAAGTTCAGCTGATCAGGAGCCAGATGGGCAAACCAGAATAACATCCTGATCACAAACCAGATGGGTAAACCAGAATAACATCTGGCCAAAGATGTTGGCGGTGTCAGAGTTGTGCTAAGCTTATTTTGTGCTGAAGTTATGGATATGCCTATTTGTTCTGCATGGGTACTCGAGGACACAGACGAATTTTGTCAACAGTGGTATCATTGGGATTTTCTTCCATTTTGTCCTTTAGATTATGTGCTGAAAACAAGGCTTAGGGGGATAAGCAGCGAAACAGAGTCCTATGTTATGTTTAATGTCTGACATTAATGTGCGGCAGACCTCATGTCCTCATGTCAAGATAAGCACGAGTTTGAAAGATTGAAGGCATTAAAGAAAAGGCATTTTAAAGATTAGCAAATAGCAGGGTCCCTCAGTGGTTTCATTCTGATCATCATTAGAAAAAGGCTCTTGGCAGAACCAGGCTGTTTTGCTTGTCTTGGAACGTCTGGTATGGCTTGGAGGCAAATTCTTAAGAGAAATAACATTTAAATGCATGCATCTGAAATTGGAAGGAAGTCTCTTTCTCCAGCCTTTTCTCAGCCCTTAGCTTTGACCAGGCATTTGTTTTGCATGCTGTTTCACACTAATATTCTTATTACAGCAAGAAGAAGAATACACCATAGATCATACAACTATTGGACCTCATTTATCAACTTGCATATGAGCAAATTTATTCAGAACTAATTTGCAGGAGCAAACATTTACAAAATAAATATGATACACAAATTTGCTAACTGTACATACAGACTATGCCAAGTTTAAAGTTCTTATTTTTATTAATTACTCAAGGAATTGAGGATCAATATGAGTGGAACACATAGTAATGAACTGAGAGAAAGGAATTTAAAACAAATCCACAAATTAAGGAAACTAGGGACTCTATAAAAGGAGGATTTTATAGGAGGTTCTATCTTTCACTGTTAAGTCAACATTTTGTGGAATTTCAGATATAAATCAGCTGTGGTCTGAAAATGCTTGTTTTTATGGCTGATTGACATTTATCAATACATATTAGCATCTTTACAGTATATGAGCATGAAGGGTAAATGTGGCAAGAGGTTTTAGCTTGGTTTTGCACAAATATTTACACACATCTTTACTAAACTGTTGATAAATGATGCCCATTATCTGAGAATCCACCTACCCACAGTGCATTTGCCCTTAAATACTGTACACTTGTTTTCCATTGTTAATGATGTGCGCCTAAAGATATTTTTCATATTAGAAAAACATTTATGCACATAAAATATGTATTAGCCACAGTGACGAGAAAAAAAAAACAGTGACTGTGTATTAGATGACTTAGATTTACGATGAAGGTCCTTTACTGTTCTAAGTTACGTCCCAAATACTTACCTCTCTCCAGTGACTAAAGAGTTTAATTAGGATGTTAGACATGAGTTGGCATAGTCAATTTTGCTGGAGGAAACAAATTCAGAGCTCAAGCTAGAGTGCTGCACTTGACAGCTAAGGACCGACTTATAAACCATGATAATTCATGTCTTACCTACTGAAGTACATCTATTACACACTTACCAGGCTCTTCATTTGTTTCCAAAGACTGCAGGCTTCATCAATTTTCTATTCTTTCAAGTGTGTGGCATGTTGATTTATAACCTGAAGGAACATGCAGCAGGCCAAAAGTTCCAAGAGTAGTTTTCACTGTTTTTATTCAATGAAGAGAGATCAGGATTAATGCTGGCACTGTTTTTAATCTTTTGTGGAAAAAAAAAGTTGGAAGGGAGTGATCGTATAGGGACTCTTTAATCTTGGATAGGATTCACCATGTTTATAAGACCACATTAATTAATCTATTCCTGTCTCAATTTGTCTAACTAGTTTCCTGTACAGATGAACATACTCCTTTTCTCTTAAACAATGTTGCCAATATGAAGTAATACTGGTTTCTTTAAAAGAGGAATGGCATGCATTTACTTGTTCTACGTTTAGAATAAGGGCTAAGTTCTATTCTAATTAAGTAGTAGAGCCTTTATGACGCTTTTTCTTTTTTTTTGCATGCAAACAGTAAGGCTCAAATACACATTTTCACAGACACCTTATGTACCAGTCCAGTGCAAGTCGTAAAAATGTTTCTATCATCTATCCGTTTTATGACCATTTTATATTCACTCAAGAAAACACAGTTGCAGAATAAGACTAAATATCACAATGGTGTACTCTCAACTGCTTAGATGAGATGTTTACAACATTTTTATATACAAAAGATTTCTTAAAAAAAAAAAATTCAGTATAAACAGTATTCCTACAGGCTTATAATTAAAATAATGTATTTCCTAAATTCAGTCAGTTGAATCTCCACACATCGCACTCTTAAGTTACCAGTGATCCCAACCCTCTGCCTGGTCTGCTGCATCCTGGTGCTCTCATCACATGGAGACAACTACCTGCTGCTGAGGATAGCTCCATATGGTCTGTTTGAAGATTTCTGTGATAATTGGGAACAGTTCTACTTAAGAACCATGAAAAGGCTTGGATTGGATTGATACAAGCAGTTTCACTCTTAGCCTATGACTGCAAATGCTTGAATAGTTTGAGGACTAAAATTGAAATTACATTTAAATTTAGGCATCTGGCAGATGCACTTATCCAGAGTGACTTAAAAAGTTTCCATAATTTGATCTTTAATTACACTGGGCTACTATGTTAATAACTAGTCAAAAACTGTTGGGAATGTTTTTTTTTTGTGGTTACCCTGAGCAATCGAGAAAACAAAGGTAACCTTTCCATTTAGGAATCTTTGTAGTCAAACTACGGACTGTGGAGGCCAATGAACTCTATGCACACAGATCCTGAGACGGGAATAAAACCCGGTCGCTGGTGGGGCCACATTTACAATATCGAATTTTACTTTAAACCTCAGAACACACTGTTATAGGGGGGATTTATTTATGATTATGCTGGGATCTGGGATTACCCAATTGTAGATGGTTTCTTTTTTGACTCATCTGAAGGTTTCTTGTTCATCTCAGGGAGTTTTTCAATACTAGCATTGACTCCTGACTTCCTCATTTTTTACTTTTGTAAACCTTCTTTATGACATGGTTCATTGTGAAAAGCACTATACAAATAAACATTGGATAGAGCTGAATTGCATATTAAAACAGTGGCTTAGAGTGGCTTGTTATGAACACGCCAATTATCTACAAAGTTTAGGCTAAGTTTTTAATAGTGTATAGACCAACACCGTGACCTTAATTTAAAAAACACCGACATCATTTTGTGGAAATAAGACACACGTCTGTTTTAGACAAACTCCATCTAAACTAATTAAACCTTTAATTTAAACCTAGCATTTAAATCCATAGCTATGTTAAATATTTAAATTTTTTTTATTCAACTTGGAATACAGCCCCATATAGATTATTGTCTACATAAATATAACATGCATTTTTAATATAAGGCACTTTATTCCTTTACAGAATATTATAACATACTGCTTTTTCATAGCCACTTTGACTGTGGTTGATGGATTAAAATTATTATTTTTTTTAACACATGCCACTTGTTGATCGTCTTTTGATGACTAATGAAGCCCAGACAAGCAGTATAAATCTGAACAAATGATCCTCAACCTGGAGAGTTTGACAGGCTGCCCCAGATTCCCCATTTTCACTAAACTGATCTCAGGCCCCTAAGAAATTGAATGGGTGTGCATTTCCCATGCTGCTATAGTATAAGAGAGTCTTCATATATATACACCTAAAACTCCAGCCAAGTTTCCTCCTTACAATGGATTTTCTGCAAAAGAGAAAATCGACCATGTGCTGATTTCATAATCCATACATCACAGAATTTGACTTCCATAGCTTTATTTGGATGGAGCAAAAGGACATGTGGGAATAGTTATACATGATTCATACATGGTTTTGGGCATGACGTTTTTGATAAACAGTTGACAGTTTATCCAAGCATAGCAAAACAGTGGATTTTAGGGCTTTAGCCTTCTAAAACTGGTGTTCTTCATTAGAACCCCATGATACCTAAAGCAAAAAGTGGGGTGGACATTTTTTTTCTTTCAGGGCACAGCATCTGTGTAAGCAGGTGTTACTCAGCTGCATGGCTTTTCATTATTCACAAATAAAAACTGTCTGGCATAAAAGATGTCTGGCATTTTTAAAAGATCTCACCTGCCAGTCTGGATCCGGACTCTTCTCTCAACCACTGCAACTTCAGCCAACTTTCAAAGCCGAGTTTCAATCAAGGCCTATGGTGTGTCAAACAAAGTAGGAGAGAAGAACATGATGATGATTAGTCTCTAAGAAGCTGGAGCCATACTTTGGCAGTTCTCAAGATCTGAAGGTCTCATGAGTCTTGGAACTAAGTATGAATTTCATAGAGTTGGACAACTCAGAGAATGGCCTCATGCTGTTTTATGACCAGAGATACTGTGATAGGAATAACGACGCTAGCCTTGGTCATCATATTTTACACAACAGATTAAAGGACTTAGCATAATGGTCCCATGATGGGATGTGGACTAAATAAAATAACATTGCCTTAGGTGGAGCTGCATTATAGATGCTGTCAGGGGTTCACTGCAGAAATACTGTTTTGTTTTAACAGCATTATTCTTGGCTGAGGATTAAGCACATTATGGTGTGAAAATAGACTTAATTACAATGAGAATCCCCGAAGGAAGTCTCTGTAATATATTACTAATTTATAAATAAAGAAGCAGTGCAAGTAGACTTGTGAATGTCAACAGGATCATCTAAATGTCCAAAATAAACATATGGAATCCAGACCATATTTGAAATCTATATCATGTTAAATGCTGTTGAATTGCCTGCTAAAGGGTAAAAGTAAAAAAAAGTAAGTAAGTAAAAAGAGAACATAATTAAAAAATTAACAAAAAAAAAATAATTTAAAAAAGCACAGTCGCTATAGCATGTGATAACCTGACTTAACGTGCTTCACAGATTTTCTAGTAAATCTATTTATAAACAGTAAAAGCATAATGATTTATTGCATACATTTTTTAATGAATCGATAAATCACAGTTGTACAAGAAGAATAAGAGACTGTGTTGTTATGGAAAAATACCTGAATTTGTCACACCTGGGTATGACACAATTGTGGCATTTTTTCTTCTAACAAAAGAGTCCACCATATGTTAAGCCTTACATATTATAGTCTCATTTCACTACAGGGTTTAATCATGAAGTGATCTTAATTCAGTTCATAGAGGTATGATTCATTCATAGAGTCATAGTAATGGCATGGCATTCTTATAGTCAGTTGTTGAAAGGACTAGATGGCATTTGCTGTAGACTGGCCAAACATTGATTCCAGCTCCGAGCTACACCTTGTTAGAGGATGGATCTTTGGGAGCTTTGAAATCAGTGTAATCAGAGTTTTCTGAGACCTGCTGACAGAAATAGAATGCCAGCACTCCAGCACTAAGACGACATCAAACACATGGAAAAGGCTTCATTAGAGCTTCTAGGTCAGTGCAGCTACCTGACATTTCTCAGCACTGTAGTGGAAGATGGCCAAAAGCATGAAGGGTCATCACAGAGAACTAAAGCAGCTGCATAATACAAAGTCTAAAGATGGGAAGAGAATCGCAGGGCAAATGAGAGAGAAAGGGCAGGACAGAAAACAAGAAGAAAACATGTCATGTTGACATGTGTGTCAAAATACCTTGTTGACATTTGGCTGAGCGATTTGAGCTCTGTAGCAGGAACCTGAGGTAGACATCAATACATACAGTACACCAACAAACTGTATTTGATATAAAGCAATCAAGATTAGATTGAAGTGTAGATTTTCTGCTTGAATTTAGGGCATTTAGCAAAAATGTTGCTTAAATATTTTACAAATTACAACTTTTACAATTTAAGGTTTCAAATAAATTGGACAAACAAGGAGTCATAAATACTAGAATTATTAATTAAAATAAATGGAATCTGTGAACATCAGAAAATGCTGAGTTTCCTTTATAAGCTTTGTGTTCGGTTGGTGCTTCGTGTGCCTCTGTACCTCAGTTTTGCATTCTGTGACATTTTAATAACATTCCTTTGCTTTGCACCTTTGAGTGAATCTGAGCAGAAAGTATTGCTCTGTACACTCCAGAATGTATCCTGCTACTTCTATCAGCAGTCCCATCACCAATAAACAGGGGGAAGATAGTTCTGTTGACAACCATTCATGCCCATGCCATAACACCACTCTCATCATGTTTGATGATGATGTGGTATGCATTGAAGCATTAGTCTTTGTTTTTTCCAATCATTTTGGTACAATTTAATATTGTCAATCAAACATTTCTGTTTTTGAATTGGTGAAGGAAAAACCCTTCACAACATCAGGCCAAGTGAAGAACACACTGAAATAGGTTGGTGTATTGTTGACTCGGCCTGATGTGGTGAAGGGTTTTTTCTTCACTAATTCAAGAGTTCTGTTATCCACTTTTGTTGTCTTCCATGAATTTTAATGATGGTGCTAAGCTCACCAGGTCATCTCTTCTTTTTAAAATATACCAAATTAATAATTTGATCACTCCTAAAGTCTGACAAGTCTGTTTTTTTTTTTTTATCTAATGATGGCCTTCTTCACTGGCATCAACACTTCTTTGGGCTGCATATTGAGAGTTCCTGTGAACATCTTCAAAATACAAATTCAACACTTGGGATCAATGCTACAGTTTTTTTAATCCTTAATTTGTTATGAAATGTTTTTTTAATTGATTAATTACTTTTGAGCCTGAGAAAATGGAAGGATTTGGCTGTAATTATTAAAGAATTAATGCAATCATTTTTGTTAAGTACTTTCAATTAAAGCTGAAAGTCTACATTTAATAGTATTTTAAATAAAACATTCATAAATAAATAATAATAATTAATCACATAGTGCATAAACAAATTTTGATTACATATATTAATATTTATAGGTTTCAAAGGAATCCACCTTTATTTAGAGGTACCAAGGTATCCTATATTTATAGGTATATAGGTATCTTTTTTTCCCCCCAGTTTTCTGTGAGCTCAGAGCAAACAGGCTGTTTTTTTTTTCTCCTCACAGGCATAATTGAGGCTTGGCTGCGAAGTTCCTGTCCTCTTATTCACATATACAGGAAAATCGCAAACATGCCGGCATATATGTTTATGGAGAATGGGAGGAAACTAGAGAATCTTGAGGAAACCTGTGTAAAAAAAAGGAGGAGGACACCTAGAAAAAAAAACACACAGACAGAAATCACAGTGTATTTGTAGATGTAATAATACCACTGTGCCACATTTGACTTAACTCAGATCAACCTAAAACAATTCAATTCAATTCAATTTTATTTTTATTGTATGTATAGCGCTTTTAGCAATTGTTATTGCCGCAAATCAGCATTGACAGATTTGTACAAGTTGATTAGGTAACCCATTACAGTCCCTTATGGATCTTATGTGTTTTTCATCGCCATATCTGCTACATACCACAGGGTCATTACAAAATGATAGACGCCCTTTGGGTGTTTGCACTGGAAACCACAATCCTCACACTACTCTAATACCATTGTGTTAGGACAAAAAAAGGACAAAAGCACAGCAACATTATATTAGTAAACTCATGTTAGTTTTCCCTCCATACATGCGTATTACAGCCAGAGGTTGTACTACATACATTATCATTTACCATGAAAAGAACCCTTTCCAGGCTATGGCTCAGATTAAATATATCATTTAAATTCTTTTGGGTCAACAGCATCAGACAGTGCCGCTTTGCTAGACCTGGATTTCATCAGATTTTTTTCTAACCTGGTCTAAGGTTACAGGATAACTGAATAGTCCAATGCGTATAGACCTCAGTGGTTTCTATAACTATTTGGACACAAACCTAATTTGCTCTTATACAGTATTATGGCTGAATTGCTAATACGATTGTGTGTAAGTCAATTTGTTTCCACCTTGATTGATGGCAGCGTGGCATATCAGTTGTACTTTTGAGCTTTCTGCTGTCCAAAATTGTATTTTTCTATTAAATCATTTAATCTAGTTTCCCAACAGCCCATTACACCACATTTCCTCTTTGTATTTGAGGCGCAGTATTCACAGAGGGACCCAAAAAAATGTAGCCACAATGGAATAGTATAGATCAAAGCATGTTCATGTGTTAGAATGGCCCAGTCAAAGTCCAGACCTAAATCCAATTGAGAATCTGTGGCAGGACTTGAAATTGCTGTTCTCAAATGCTCTCCATCCAATCTGACTGAGCTTGAGCAATTTTGCAAAGAAGAATGGGCAAAAATTTCACTCTTTAAATGTGCAAAGCTAGTAGAGACATATGCCAAAAGAATTGCAGCTGTAATTGCAGCGAAAGGTGGTGCTACAAAGTAATGACTCAGGGCTGAATACAAATGCATGCCCTACTTTTCAGATATTTGTAAAATAACTTTTTACATTTTTTTACCATTTATCATTTTTCTTTCACTTTACTGTACACTGTATATACTAGATGTGCCCGCGACTTTCTCCGCATGGCATACTCACAAAAAAATGTACAACGGCATTTGTTAAAGTGTGAAGAATGAAGATGTGACTACGTTTATGTAAATTTTAATTGCACACTCATGAGCGAGTATAGAAAATGTACAGTACAGCACCACTTGTTGAATTTTGCGATGAACTAATGATTTTTTCAAGGTCATATATATATATATATATATAATTATATAAAGCGTTTCCCATTTAAATATCAAATTAGGATAAATTCTCTTGTTGTGGGCCGATTATAATAAAACAAAGCCTATATGTTACCTCAAGCTCGGCTAAACACACTTGTTAAAACCCAATTCAAATCATTCAGTCGTTTTCATGTGATGCATGCACGAACAGACGCAAAAATTCCAAAAGCCATCTCGATGTGTTCTATTACTCATTTTATGTCCCGCCCAATTTTTTTTGGGCAAATATCTTTTACTATATATATACAGTATATAAGATATATGTACAGTAAAACCTTGGATAGCGAGTAACGCTGTTTGCGAGTGTTCCGCAAGACGAGCAAATATTTTTTATTAAGTCTTGGTTTACAAGTACCGAGTATCATGTATCACGTGATCACAACTGAGGCAACATTTTTTGTCTCTATTGTGCTGCGGAATTGTGGGTAATCGTGCGTGTCTTTTACTGGTACAGTATAATCAACATCCGTGAAAGCGTGAACTGTTTACTATAACACTGTAACCATGTGTGTGTAAAACATATTTTATTTTGTGTCTGTATGTGTGTGTGTGTATGGCGCGTGCGATGAATAAAACAAAAGCACGTCTCATTAGAAAGGTTAAAAATCTATTTTCTCTCTCTGCTCAAGGCTGCTCATTGGACACCGTGCCACACGCACACACACACACACACACACTTTTTCTCTGCTCTAAACAGAAACACTGCTCTGTCGCAATTCGTTTCAAAGGTAAAGTGCAGGTTAATTTGTTACTTTTTTTTTACTTTACAGCAGTGATTCCATTCGTGTGTCGCTCAACCTAGTGTCATTAGAGAGATTTTTTAAATTATTTTTCAGATAAAACATTGTTTCAGTTGTGTGTGCGCGTGTGTGTGAAAAGTTTCTTTGTATTCATTTATTTTTAATTGTGACATTTCACTGACAATAAGCTACTGTTTCCAGGCTCTAACTCTTACAGCAGCAGATACAGAGGGTTGTGATCTGGCAACCATCTGTTCAGGATCTCCTCAATGGACCCACATGTTCTGATCATGGAAAACATTCACCCAGGCTTCCTGGAGTCCATTATCCCTGTTTCCAGATGCTGTTTGCATGCTCTGAAGATGCACTAGGTGTTTTGTTCCAAGCGGGAATAATGTTGACTATTTCTGTTAACAGACAGAATGGAAATGTGATCAAGTGACCCTCCATTAAGACAGGATGCTTTCATTCCTTGGGACCATAAATGTTGCTTACATAGTTACTTACTTAGCTTAGAGTCAGCACATTTAAGCCTGGATTGACTTAGCTGTAAAGAGTGCATTTATAGGTCATATACTGAATCTTTAGATGTTGCTGAGTATTCTACATGGAGTAAATTCTTATTCTTATTATTATGGACTATCACATGCTTTCTCTGAACTCATTATTATTGCATGTATACTGTATTAGGGCAGCATGGTGGAATAGCGGTTACCACTGTGACCTTCAGGTCGATAGGTCGATTCCCGCCTCAGATCTGTGTGCATGTGTACATGTTCTCCCTGGACTTGATGGGTTTCTATCGGGTGTTCTGGTTTCAGGCCTAGCATGACTGTACAGGATAAACCGTAAAAAATGAGTGAGTGAGTGTGTATGTACAAAAATTAACCAATGGCAAAAAAACAAAGGAATAAAATCATTATGATGCCAAAATCAAGGCATCATGTTTATATGATCATCATATGATTGAATAATACAGTACTGCAGTTGTTTCCTGAAACTGGTAACAGAGCGTGGCGGACAAATATTTAGACATGAAAATGGATGATTTATTTATCTACTAATATATCATACATTAGCATGTCCTGTCATGATATTTGGATTGGTATATTTTTTCAGTTTATCATAAATACTGTCTCATTGACTTGTGTTTGCTCACCCATATACATACACAGAAACACATACACATACACACAAACACACGTGCTAGGCTGCACTACAGGCATGCACACAGTATCTCCTGCATATGCATTTCCTTTTCACTTGACAAGCACTGTGTAAACAAATAAATTGCACTCTTTTGATTACTGGTGGTTTACATGCATCCATGACCTCTGCCAAGGCGTGACATTTTAACAACCATCTACAGACAACTGCAGGGTTTTAAGTGGCTTTGTCACCAGATTCATTCTCATGAGCTGATAGTAGATAGGCCAACACACTTTAAAATCGAATGGAAGCCTGTTAATTATTTTTTTGGTTGAAGCGTTTGTAAAAGCACTGAATGTTGAGTATTTTTGTATTTTTTTTTTTTTTGCCAAACATTATCATTAATACCCAGGAAGCTTTGGTTTATATTTCAAGGTCATTATTAAATACTACAGACACTCCCGCTAGCAGCTATGAAACAAATAATCATTACCCCCCCCCCTCCCCCCCCCATTTGGCTCAAAAAGCAAGAAGGCTGTGTATATACATTCCAATGCAAAAAGGCCTGCAAGCCAGTTCTTGCACACAGTTGTGCTAATATCTTCCAAAGCTTACTGTCACAGAAAGGTCAATGAGCTCATTCATGTTTAGTGTAAAAGTCTAATATATATTAATAACTATCATTTAGTGGGAATGGATTTTTTTTTTTAAATTTTTTCACAAAAGTGTCACGTACCTGGTGGTGCCCTTTTAATCGACTAAAACATGGTATCTCTGCTAAAAAAGTGTCTCACCTTGGTCAAAAAGTGAATTTTCAGTTAGGGCCATATAACACCATTTTTTCATAATACTTAGTGCTACTTATCTCCCAATCCATGCTTTGTTTTTTGTAATTATGCATACACATTTATATGTTTATCAGATAAAAAGAAAAACATTAACTAAGTTCAATTAAATGCCTTTTTATGTAGTGTCTGTAACTATTTTTATTTCAAAGCTTTTAATGATTTTAATTCTCATTCAGATGAAAATTGGCCAATTTAGATTTCACATAGAAAAAAAGTGTATTATTCTAAAATGCAATATTGTTAAGATATTGCAACAATAATTTGACATGGTTACAGACACTATAGATTTTTTTGCTTTATAAGCTTTTTACCAAAAACCGGAATGCTTTAATTTAAGCAACAATTTTACAGGGCTTATGCTTCTAGAGGCTTACACAATTTTAGTATCAATACTCATAAAGAAATGTGAATAATTTGCATTTTAAATTATCATTATTTTTTATTTTTAGTGTGACAGTATACTACTGAAAAATTGCCCTTTTTGGGGCATATATAAAACCATATCTCCAAAACGCTTAAAGTTGACAACTTAATTTCTTTTAGGCAAGCAGGATTGGTCATTTCCATGTTGCATAAACTTTAGAAGTAGCCTGTTGACACATACATTTTCTGTATTATATGTACAGTATAACATAAAAAAAAAATCAAATTAGCACCAATACTGTGTTTTGGTCCAATCTCATTTCTTGCATATGTTATGGATGATACGATTGCTTAACAGTGTCTAAGGGCAGATCTGATAATGCATGAGGCTGTAGGGAGTTGTAATGTTTCCTGAAATTTACAATTGTGTGTTCATGTATAGATACACACAGATGCATCTATGGAGCTCAAACAGACAGTTTTGCTTAAACATTTTTTTTTAATTAAAATTTCTATAGAAATTGGATAATTTAAATTTTATTTAACATTTCCAAAACTTCACCTGGGAATTTGATATTTTAGATAATCTTGCTTTGCTATCTAAGCTGTATGTGTCTACTAAGAACTACATGTTTTTCACATTGTTATTTAATGTTCATGCATTGGGTGCAGCTAAGTAATGTAAGTAAGGAAAAGTGAAAATACTTAATATATCTTTCAGGGACATTGGCAGCACTGTGCAAAAGTGTTGAGCCCCCGTTATTCCTTCATTTGCAATGAAACAAAATGAAATGAAATTACAAAAATAAAAAAAATAAAAAAATGTTTTACTGCAACAGGCTGCAAAGTGCCTCAAGATACAATTTAACAATTTCATGTTTACAGTACATAACAACCTCATTTCCACTCTCATCTGTTCCAACCACTCACCATTTATCATCACCAGCCTGATCATCTGTTATCATCTTCACCTGTTTCTCACTGGTTCATGACTTAAATTATATATTTTAGTTTATGTTTGAATGATTGATACTGCACGTCACTATGTTGCTTAACAAGTAAAACATTCCTCTGGAACTGCTCAGAAACAGGGACTGAAGTAAAAATAAGAGCAAAAACCTTGCCAAAATAACAGTCAAAAAAATTCTTTAAAAAGCCTAGAGAACTATTCCTCAAGACTACATTAAATACAAGAAAGTTGGAACCAAAGTATGAAGAAATTGTGGTTGGCTCAAGGCTTTTGCACAGTACTGTGTAAATGCCCTTGGATGTACTTGCATCACACAGAGATACTGCATGCCTAGTCTTTTCAAGATCTACCATGACTCTAACCAGAAAAACATGGTTAATGAAAAAAAAGATCTGTATCCATAAAGGCGGCATATTGGTAGTATTGCTGTATAGCTCCTGGGTCCTTGGGTTGAACTTTTGTGTGTGTGTGTGTGTGTGTGTGTGTGTGTGTGTGTGCGCGCGCGCGCGTGTTTTTGTTTACATTATTCTGTTTCCCTTGACATTTTTGTTTATGGAACACAAACATATCAGTAAAAGGAATTTTTCGTTCCTCCCAGGCTGTTGAGCACATCAGGTGATGAGTTCTGTCGTTTCTGTAGCATAAGGCACAAGCCTCCTCCTTTCTCGTCTGGGCTTTGGGACTGGCTAAGGTAGAGAGGTGTGAATGAGTAAAGGTATAAGGTTTTGTTTAATGCCCTGCAATTGGCTTGCATCCCATCCAGTGTGCATACCTGCCTTACATTTGGTGTTCTCAGGATCTAGTGTGACCCTGGCCAGGATAAAGGTGTTCCTGAAAGTGGACGAGTAAGATATTTTTGTCCAAGGTGAAGGCATGGAAGTACTGTACTGTAGGTGGCAATGCTGTCTTACAGCTCCAGGGTCCCTAGTTTGATCCAAAGCTCAGGTTACTGTCCATCTGGAGTTTTGCATATATGGTCATGTGAGTTCCCTGTGGGTTCTCCGGTTGCCTGTCATGTTCCAAGAGCTTTCGGGTAGGAGGACAGGCTGCTCGAAAATGTCCCTAGGTGTAAATGATTCTGTGTCAGGGCATACCTGAATATGAACATGATAAAATGGTTACTTTACATGAATAAATGAATGAATTTCTGTCCAAGCTCTTTTGAAGATGGTAATATCCCCAGGCCATTAGGATGTTTGGGTGGAACAGAAAACAAATCAAACCCATCTTGAACTCTCTTCGACTAAAACATTCCTAGGCATATGCTTACACTAACTTCTCAGACATGGAAAACCCATCTTACTTGCTCCCCAGGCAAGAGACAGGAGGCTTTTTAGAAATGTAGGCCACAGAGAAAGAACATCTCCACAGTAAATTAGCCTTGCTCCCAGAGAGACAGGTCAACCTCCAGCTCCAGGAATGGTCAGGGGCACATGAGATGAGATGTAGTGATCACCTGGGGGCTCCCCTGTGCTGAGATTTTTCTGTTGGATGAGGTGTCCATATGCTGGAAAGCTTTCACACACACACACACACGCACACACACACGCACACGCACACACACACACACAGTAAGATCCTTTGGGAGATCAAAAGATGATTCATGGTCCAGCACACCCTGTACCAGGGATGTCTTTGGGATCATATCTGAAAGCTATCAGATGATGGATTTCTTAAACTCACCGGATACAGGTGAGGAGATTTAAGAAACATATGTGGACCTACAGTTTTAGAGTATAGGAATATATGGCAGATATATTATAGAAGGATCAAACCTATCTTCAAACACCAGTCAGGAAAAAAACACCTTTATGACCAGCAGCTCATCCATAGGGGCAGGTCCACATTCATATTCCAATATGTTTTAAAGAACATACAAGTTACAAGTTGTTGTTCTATTTACATCTTTCTAGATGCTCAGTTTATAATCAATTTATGATAAAAAGGAACATCCTACAGGAAAATAAGAATAATTAAATAATTTTTCATAAAACGTGTAAATGCAGGTAATGTGTACATAATGTACAGATCCATTTATTCTGTAAGACAAATTGCAGATATTGGGAAAGAAAAAGGCAAATGAATAATGTCAGTATATCAAAAATGCATGTCCACAACAGTCATTTTGATTCATGTGCAAAGGCTGAAAAAAAAAGAAAAGAAAAAGTAAGTCAAGTGTGAAAGCCTCTAACAAAATTATGTTGAGAAGTCATTATATCATTATTAAATTCACTCTGTGCAAAACCAAAGTCACTGTGACTGAAAGGAGCTTTAAAGGTGAAGTTTGCAATTTTGGTTGAAGTTAACTAGGTGTTTTGAATCCCACTCCAGGGTACACCTCTTCCTTTGAACTCATGCCGAAGCTAGATGCACCATACAAAGTCCTGTTAAAGTGGACTTGATAGGGAACCACCTGCAAATGACCTCCGTGCTTTTGTTGTTCACAATTCAAGTAGATATAAAAGGGGCTTGGACTACCTAGACGCTTTGCCATTAATGAGCGCTTAGACCACTTGTTGTTCACAACACGTTTCCTTTAGAAGTCAGGACTCTTGTAATGCTGAATTATGAATAATGTCTGTCAAAATGATGGGGAAAAAAAGACAGACATGTCTGGGAAAAAAAAACAGGAACTAGGACAGAGAGTTTTGTTGAACCATCAAAAACTTTTGACAAAGACAAAATAGATGCATATATAAAATATACATACAGTCTTAGGCACCATATTTTTTTTAGTACAATTTTGTTATATAGAGAGGGGCCCAAAATGTAAATACAGTATTATAGAGTAACCTTGCTATGTACTTTAGAGTACCTTAGAGTTTCCTCTACAGATGTCAGTAGTCACACCATTGATGATGCTGTCATGTGACTGTCAGAAGAAAGGAATATATTTTTCATGTTGAACAGGGTATCCATTTTTTGGTCCCCTGTGTATGCTTATTATGTCTGCATTATTATGTACAAAACCACTGAAACCATAACTTTAAAATAAATAAATAAATAAATAAATAAATAACAATTACGACAATGCCTGTAAAGAGAGCGAAGTATTACATGACAGACCAGTTTTCAAAAACAAACAATCAATCAAACAAACAAACAAACAAACAAACAAACAAACAAACAAACCCTAATGTAGTACCCTGGGTTTTGCATGAAAATAGAAAGAAATGTAACAAAGTCACTAAAAGAACTCGGGCATATTCTCCAGCATGCTCAGTAAAACCTCCTAGCTGTTTTACTTATTAAATTGCACGAATTTCTTTTATGTAAAATATTTTCAATGTCATCTTTGCTAATGTGGTTTTATGTGTATGTGCCCAAGACTTTTGCACAGCTCTGTGAATACTTAAGCTAAATATGGCAATTGCTAGTACTTAGTAATGCACCTATTAGCCTGTATTAGACTGTCTTGTTGCAACACCACCTAAGACTATTTACTTTGGTGTCGGACCATTAAGCCATTATTAGCACACTTTTCCACTTAAAAAAATAAAATAAAATCAGTGACAATAATTACTGCTACGCATGCATAGCAAGCCATGAGTAATAGCCATAATAATGAATTAAGGTAACTAATCTGTTGTACAACAAAACAAACCCCAAATGAATCTTAGTGAGATAATCCTTATAGGAGGTCTGTGAATTGTTCACTTCTGGGCCATTTTAAATAGGTGTGAATTGATTTGTTGTGCTTACATATGCCTAGAAAAAAAAATGCTAAGTCATCTGTCTGAGAGCACACTGAATGCTAAAATAGACAAAGTGATGATAAATAAAACGTAATGACAAGTCATTTTAGAAAGTGGACGAGGTTATGTTCGAGTTCGTCTCAGTGCTCATCTTCATTACCACAAGATGGCTCTCTCGTCTACTCTTTTGAACAGTATATAAATTGCTGGTGTCAAGGAAAAGGGCTCAGATTTATAGCCTCTAAGAGACTGCCATTTGCCCTATGGGCTCTTTTTGCAGACACAGATTATTCCTGGTCCTGGTCTAAATTGCACTGTCAACGAGGTTTCCGCAGTAAAATCCACCATTAAATTTTAGTCCAGGATTTGTCTGTGTCTAGAACAATGGGAGAGCTACATTACGTAAATTTATACATGGTATATAAAATGAGTGGTAAAAGTCTTTAGTATTTTGCTCTAGGTTAGGCTAGTGATAAAAGTCTTCAAAGCGGACCCGACATGGACCTTTAAATCATCTGCAGGGCTTTTATCTCTTTGACGGAATCAGTCTTTGGAATATAAACTTTAAGTGGAAGATCAACAGGACAAGACTTCCTCCTCCAGGGTAAACAAATCACCCTCACACCTAGTCGCTCTCTCACACACACAAACACATACTTGATCCTTGGGGCATAGCATGTCAATAAATTCAAACTATCCACCCAGGAGTGAGAGAGAGAGAGAGCATTAAGCCGGCTGGACGGTGGCAATGATTGAGTGGTAGTGATTGTATTTGTGCAGTCTCCTGCTCCCTTCTATCTTGCACAGTATAGCTCGGACCCGATTTATAGTGCCACTTTCTCTGTGTTTGCACAGAGATCAGCACTGTATGAGCTCCGTGTCAATGCACCATGCTTTCTTACTGCTTTCTCTACTAGATATGCCTTAGCTAAACCCCAACTATTCTTTTCCTCATACATATTCCTACATTTTCCATTAGTATCTAATCCCTTTCATCCTCATTCACTCACATTTAGGTGAGTTCAACCCTGTCTCAATTCTCTTCTGTCATTCTAAATTTCCTGTTTTTCGTAGACCTTTACCTTAAATATGAATAAAAAATATACTCATATGTATATACTACCTCTACAGAATAAAATGTCCAAATATTATGCATATTTTGTTTTGTTTTGGATTTTTTCCTGTTGACTAGAGCTACTAGAGCTTTTACTTCTTTAAATCTATAAAAATTGCCACTGGATCCAATATATATATTTTTTTACTTATTCAAGATTCAAGATTCAAGATTCAAATAATTATTACTGTTCGGATTAAACCCATATTAAACCCATTCATTTAAAATGACCAGACAAACAAGCAAAACTAACAAGGTCCAAACGTCAATTAAATAGACCTACTTTAATAAATGGTTGTGATTTTCACTCCTATAACACAATTTTTAAATCGCATATCCTCGGCTATGTATATATTTACAGACTTCTGGGTTTCCACCAATCCCACTTTGAAAACCGTGGACCCCATCAACATTTTTGTCCTATACTGGATTTGATATCATTTAATTCCTAGAACAAAGCATTATTATAATTAATATGCAGAAACTATGCATAACTTTTATTCATCTTCTCCAAAAATCCCAAGAAATACTGTACCTTAATGTTGGTTGATTTATGTATTTTTTCTTTTTGTGCTGCATTTATTTTCTAAAAAAACCCATTGAAAATTCATTAATTCTGAAGAGCCTAGTTAAATGTCAAAGTCTATTGCTTGTTTTTTTTTTTTTAGCTGAAACAACTCTGCTGGAGCTTATTCCATTTTGTGGTTTAAATTTAATACCACTTACAGTGGGAAAATAAGTGCTGGTACAGTTTAATGAGAAAAACAAAACAAAACAAAAAAAAACTTTTTTTAATTACCAGTTTGACTGGTGTGAAGCTGATCCTGTGTGAAGAATTCCTTATATTATCAATGCTTGGCTGCCTATTTTTTCTTGTTTTTTTAAGCAGAAAGACTTAACAAAGTTGCTCTGGTTGGCACTGGCTCTGTGGAGTCTTGCCCTCTGCGTCCTTCTGTTTCCCTCCACTAGATGTTGCTGTGATTCCCTGTTGGACTGTAGACTAAAACATGGTTTCCTGCTTTTGTTTCTTTTTTTTTTTTTTGCCCTGTAAAAAATATATATATATATATATAAAACTTCTATTCCACAATGAACGTGAATGGGGGATACCACAGCACAACTCCCCTTTTTCATTTATTTCATCCTCTGGAAGTAAACTTTGGTTCAGTTCTCTTCATGTGTTTCCACTGAGGAGCATGGCTATAAGTCTGACTTTCTAAAAAGATCTGAGTTTATAGCTTTCCATCACTCAGTAAAGGGGGTGAGAAGGCATTGCTGCTCCTTTTCCCTGCTCACACCCGAGTGTCATTAAGATATGAGTGAGCTTCTAATAAGTGCCAAATGATCACACACTCCCACATCTATCTGATGCTGTATCATTAACCGTGGTCATGGCAGTAGGGAGGGAAGAAAATAGAAATGGAAACTCAGGAAAAAAAAGATCCATATTTGGCCCGGAGAAGATGGGATTAGCGAGCAGAAGGTTGTCTCTTGGATCAGTATAAGATGGTGAGAGGCGGTTTGGTTTGCAGGTCGAGGAACTGTGGTTGACGTTGTTTCTGTCGTGGCTCAGCTGGAGGTCGGACCTGAATAGCACTGAGTCATCAGACGTGGGTGGATGTTGTGCTTTAGTCAGTGGCAGAGGGGGGACGATGGAGGCGGCCACCGAGAGGCCATGCTAAACAGCATTAATAATATGCCAGGTTTAAAGTCCTGTTGCATTTTAACAGGTGCTCTCTTCCCCTCGCTCTCTCGCAAGCTCACGCTCTCAATCCATCATTCTCTTTCTCACACAGTCTATCTCTCTCTCTCTCTATCTCTCTCTCTCTCCCACTCCATCCACTCGGAATTTATTGCATGTAGTCAGAGATCAGAGAGAAAACGAAAAAAACTGCACTTCTGCTTGCCAACCGGTTACCATGGTGCCTGCTCTCATTTTGATCTTGAAGTACAGATAATTAAATAAAAGAGAGAGAGAAAGAGTGACACAGACACTCAGATATGGACAGTAGAAAGACAAGAGATGGGGAGATAGAAGGTCTTGGCTTCGAGTGACTCAACTAACATAACTAGATCCCATATAGAAGGCTAAACCTGAATGTACTGTGCAGCATACAGTGCCTTAAATATGCAAATTCTTAGATATGCTTGTATGAGAGCACAGCAATTCTTCATTATGTGAGTACTAATACTGTTTAACTGATCCGCTTCTCATCTCTTACATGCACATTTTTATTTACCTGACATATGTGTAAGGAGTATATATATATATGTGTGTGTGTGTGTGTGTGTGTGTGTGTGTGTGTGTAATTTTTTATCAGTGGTTAAAAGAATTAATGTTACCCTGGTAACAAGGGTGCATATGTGTGCGTATATATATATATATATATATATATATATATATATATATATATATATATATATATATATATATTCAAGGTCCCAGAAGAGATTGTCTGCATTTAAGTGCACATTAGAAAAGAGCTGGGATAAGGAGTGAATAGATTTTGAGTATATATAGATTTTTTTTTTAGTTGAAAACATATTTATGGATGTTTTGTTACCTAAAACACTCTTATATTTCACACACATACCTTTTTTTTTTTTTTTTTTTGCCAAAATCAGACCCCAGGATAACCTCTCTCAAGTGCATTCATGGGATTTTTTCCCCCAATGTTTTTACAAAGATGTACACTATTTCTGCCTCAGTTTGTACATGTGTCCCCTGAGTGATGGTACAGAGAAGAACAGACCCAGTGCCAGTTATCGAACCTTGGGCACGGTGGATTTTGGCTGAGGTGGCTGCTGAAGCAATCGATCAGCATGACTGAGTAGAGAGAAGCGAAAAAAAAAGTAGTGCACTTGTTTTAATGACCGAACCACTATGAGGGAGGGACAAGAGGAAATGCACTGGGTTAAACAGCAACTTTTTTCTTTTTTCTGAGATACACACATCTGCCCTGATTATTGGCATTTGTAAAAAAAATATATCACAGACAGATCGATTTCTTAGTGTTCCATAGCATGTTGGCTTAAAGGGATGCAGGGGCAGCATTCATTGTAGCTTTGGGATATGTACAAAGCACAGTAAGGGGATAAAGCGGATTATAGGGATCCACCTTTAAGGGGATGGAGTAATAAAACTTCAAATTCACACAGACGTGTTCTGTAAGTGACAAGAAGTTATTTTGGCATCTAAGTGCCTTGAAGTGAGACCGTTCCTCACGCTAAACTTCTTTTTTACATTCATCAGTGTTAATCTCACGGAATAAAAAAATGCAGCAGACGCGAAGTAACGTTACAATACATTTTGGACATAGTCCTTTCACATAGTACTTGTCTAATGTTCTTCATGGAAACTGTAAATGCTTGCATATGCTAATATTTTCACTGTTGAGGAAATGGAGAAAAAGGAATTGTTGTTTTTTCGAATCTAGTGTTATAGCCAATGATGTAACAGAGAAAACAAGTTCAAATATTCATAAATTTATTAATTTTATGAATAAGCCTGTACATGGCGTCACCATGATTGATGTGAGAGGGCTAGAATGCCCTCCATCCCTCCACAATCAGCATTACCAGGGATTCGAACTTGAGATCTCTAGATAATAGTGGTGAGGTCGCTGGTGCTGTGCCACAGATAACCAACTGTGGACTGTAAATTTAATCAAAAACATACAAAACACAAGTCATTTAAATATTTTATCTAATCTGTTTTTTTAAACCAAAAAATACATATATTTATAGGTTATTTAAAATCATCTAGTAATATTTTTTTGCTCATATCATGGTAAGTGCTATTCTTTTCATCAGCAGTCGAAACACTGGCTACAATGCATTAAAAACAATCATAATAATAACATTTTATGCATTGTCTGTATCACTTACTGTATGATGTACAGGGGCCTGGAGCCTGTTTTAAGGAACTTTGGATGGTGTGCCAACTCACAACAGTGCACAAGTGCGCACACACACACACACACACACACACACACACACACACACACACACACACACACACACACACTTGTATACTACAGATAATTTGGAAACATATCTGCGCTGCCTTTAGACTATGAGAGAAAACCAGAATACCTGGTTGAACCAACCAAGCATGGGGACAATATGGAAAACTCTCCAACACACACAAGCAGCCCAGAGGCTGGCTTCGAGCTTTCAACCCTGGAGGTATAAGTCGACAGTGCTAACCGCCAAACCACTGTGTCACCCAACATATGGTTCAAATTTCAGATGGTTCCGGTAAATTAAATGATTAATTATGTTAGATGGGAACAAATGTGTTCCCTTTCAGCTCTGTATCTAACAAGATAACCCAGCAACTGACTTGTTTAAAAAGGACCCAACATAAGCATGAGCACTGAACTACCCAGCTGAGTCACTGGCATCTTTAAACAACAACTAATGATCTATATATTTCTTTAATTTTTGGTTTATTCTGATCGTACATAGTAACCTAGTAACCCAGTGTAAGGTTCTACCCAATGACGGAAACTTCGAAGCACTTTTGTAGGCCGGTCTGGATAAAAGCGTCTGCCAAATGCCTACAGTAAATGTAATAAATATAAATGTTTTCCAGAGAGTTCACTGATGTTAATGATGTTCTTTTTCTTATGTTAGCTACATGAAGCATTACGACAGATTTCATCATTAATGGACTTAAAACATTCCCCCTTTTTTTATTACAGAAATCAAGGGTGGTATATGCATCAAGCAAGTAGATTAATTTCAATTTATTAAGTAAATAGGGTGATTGAGGGGTTCGGGGGGGGGGGGGGGTTGTCAGGGTTCATAACTGCTTCACAATTGTCAATAATATCAGATTTCAGATTGGATGTCAAATTTGGCATATTTATGAGTAATAACTCATACTAGCATGTTCCAATGTTAAAATATGTAACTCCTACACAAAATGTGTCAGGTTTGTCTATATGAACAGTTTGGCAGCAAAATGAGATCTCCATCAATAAAACAATGCAAATTTATTGACTGCATGTAATAATTATTAATATTACAATTATAAAATAATTGTAATATAAATACTTATATTATAATAAAAGTGAACAGAACCAGACAAATGAATGCAACAGTTCATACTGTCAGCTTTCCATACACAGCATGTACCTCTCATGTCTCTTAGACATAAATTACTTGTGTATTATTTAAGTGTCATGACATTATTTCTTTGCCTAATTTTCTTTTAAAAATATTACCATAAATGCTTTATGGTTCCAAAAGTCAGCAAAATTAGTGTAAGTGAAAGCAGGAGAAAGGCAGTGGGCGAAATTAGGTTATACTTTCAAAATAAGGTTATATAGCAATTTTCAAATGTAATGTTTTCTTTTAGACAACTTTGTGTTGCTAAGAATAATAATTTACCAAAATGAGTAAAAGACCTGTAGTGGTTAGCACTGTCGCGTTGCACCTCCAGGGTCCGGGTTCGATTCTCTGTGTCCATGGAGTTTCCATGTTCTCCCTGTGGATCGTGGGTTTCCTCCAGGTACTCCAGTTCCCTCCCACAGTGCAAAGATATCTACCAAATTGCCCATAGTGTGTGAATAAGTGTGTGCCCTGCGATGGATTGGCACCCTGTCCAGGGTGTACCCTGCCTCATGCCCTAAGCCTTTCTGGATAAGCTCCAGGTCCCTGCGACTCTGAATGCAGGATAAAGCGGTATACAGTAAAAGATGAGTGAGTGAGTGAGTGAGTGAGTGAGTAAAAGTCCAAAAATGGCTTTTATCTTGTTTTGCTGTCAAACTCTTCATATGCTTTTTTGATATATGTTAAAAGTGCCAGGGAATCCAGGTAAGCTGTGGTGCTTTGACTGCAAAGATTGTGGGGGAAATTGTTATTACATAGAGATCTGGCTTTTCAGCAGTGGAATGTTCACTCAGTCAGAGATGAGCAGGCAGGAATGCTGAGTGCACCTAAGCTAAGGATAGGAAGCTGAGATAACATAATCTACTCAGCGTGCAATTCGCAGCAATATCAAGCTACACTGCGTTTACCACATCAGCATTACGGTGTGAACCAATGAACAGGAAAACAACATAAACAACATTGAGGATCACCCCAGCACCCATCCCCTTACCTAAGGATTGTGTTTAAAACCTTTATGAGTTATGAATCCTCTACATAGCGAGAAATGGTCAGTAAGGACAAGGATGCAAGCGAGATTCACTATAATCGGGTTTTGTTCTTCTTCGGCTGCTCTTAACGATTAAATTGAAGACTGTTTGCCTTTGCTCTCTCGCTTTTCTATCTGTTGGATTAATGGGCTATAAGGTCATAGAATGGAAGTCTGTTCTATTTCGATAACCGTTTGAGACTATACACTGTGTGAATGAAAACAGTATATAGAAAGTGTGAGAGATAGAAAGGCAAAGAGTCAGGAGGTTCATTACTCAGCCAGTAATGACACCACTGTCCGTTTGAATCGAATTAGTGTGTTCTTCCTTTTGCATTAAGGATGTTGCTCTTTCTCATTACTAGTCTTGCCTTACTCCCTCCAGAGGGTTTTATGCTTTTGTCTGATTACTTCAGCCACTGGAGCGATTAGCAGGAAGATTTAGAGTTATTTTTGCTGTGTTGGAAGCTTTACAGAGTTCCCCATCAATGCCAGAGTCTACATACTTACATTATGGTCTGCTGATCCTGCTAAAAATGGCACCAGTTTTCATTTGAAGTGTTAATTAAAGTTCTGAGATGAGCTAAGATGAGGTTCTCTTAAAACCAACTTTACTACACAAAGTGACAAAGTGAATTAGGATTTTTTTTCATGATGTTAAAAGAAGAAAAAAACTGTGCTTGCTAAGCAACATAACAGGCAACAGGCAGATTAGGGTATTCCATGGATAGAACAATTATGATGCTGTCACAAGTTTATATATATCAAGGATTTCCCTAAGGCTTTAAGTGTGATGCAGTCATTCAGATTTTAGAACTTTTTAGAAAAGTATTAATTTATAAAAAGGGATATTTAATCCATGAATAAAAATATATAGCTACCTAAATTTGCACAAAGTAAATTGCAGCAATAAAGATTTATTACCATGTTGGTTGATATCCATCATTGTGTATTTATTCATGAAAAAAACACTGATGGTTCATGCGCCAGCATGCTGACTTAGTGGTTAGCACTGTCACGTTGCACCTCAAGGGACCAAGTTCGATTCCCGGCCAGGTTCGATGCCCAGCCATGTTCAATTTACACCACTGTGTGCATGAAGTTTGCATGTTCTCCCTGTGCTTGGTGGGTTTCCTCAGTGGATACTCTGGTTTTACCCACAATCCAAAGACATGCATTTTAGACTAATTGGTGTCCTCAAATTGCCTGTAGTGTGTGAATGAATGTGTGAGTGTGTATATGTCTGTGTGCCCTGCGATGGATTGGCACCCTGTCCAGGGTCTACCCTGCCTAGTGCCCTAAGTCCCCTGGGATAGGCTCCAGTCCCCCTGCGACCCTGTATACAGGATTCATCGGTATAAACAATTAATGAGTGAGCTATGTTTCATGCATATTTATTATTATTATTATTATTATTATTATTATTATTATAACAACACCAGTTAATGTGTTAACATTATGTGTGGAGTATTAGCGTTGAAGTGCATAATTTGTTAAATAATGTTACTCAATTTAATCCTAACATTTACAATTAAGTATCAATATGCACAAAAAAACTTTTTAAGATGACAAAAAAAATTACTCATTAAAAAAAAAGTTTAAATTTGGCTTATGAAAGTGGACAATTGCGTTAGGCAGCTTCTGCCCAGTCAACACTATATCTAGTCCTTCCATGTTCATCTCTATTGTTTCTATTGTACTTGTGCTCCATATGGATTTGTCAATTCCCCTGTGGAGCGGTTTTCTCAGTTTTGCTTCTTGATGGCTTAAGGCCTGGACTGGAAAACAGTCCAACCCATTCAGTTCTCCCAGGCATCAGGGCATTGCCCACCTGGCAAGTGGATGAGTTGTTGATACACCACCTCGCCATTGTGTCTATGCTCATAATAAGCCATTCTCCAGGCACTAACCCCCCTAGCATCCAAGTAATTGGTCAGCCTATCCAGGAGCCCATTTTTCTTTTATTTTTCTTTACCCCCCCAGTTTAGCATCACATGACTAATGCACAGCGCTCATCCAGGATGTGGGTGGCCGCTAAGTAATTGGTCAGTTTCCCTTGGAGACCAGCTTCAGAGTTTTTCCTACAACTACATATGGGGTATCTGCTGGACTTCCCACAGCTTATCACCTTGTTGGAATCTATTTCAAATAAACTGTGATGCTATATGAGTAGTTTCAATGGTCATTAGGTCAATATGTTATTTTAATTGTAAAAATAAAAATAAAATAAAAAGATCAAGCTAGGTGAGGATGCTGTCTGGTCACTGAATCAGAGTCTATTGAGACTTTTGATTATTGTGTTAGCCTGAAAACATCTTAGTAAATCTTTTTCAATGATTAGTAATAATTAAGGCTACTGTTAGGGTGCTTTCACATATGTAAAACCACAACATTGTAAACCCAAATGCTCAAAGTAATTAAACATATTGAGTACTGTTATCTTAAATAATTACAATTAGTTCAAATTAATAGACCTGATGAGTATTTAGAACTTTTTGATATTTATAAGTTTGTAGAAATGATACTTTTCAAGTTAGCTGAACAAATTTGATATTTTAAGTTATTGTAAGTACTTAAATAACAGTAAAATCTTTCATACTAGCCATTTTGTGTCTGATGTCATCAGGGCAATAGGAGCCTGGTGGCTCAGTGGTAGGTGTTTTGCCTGCCATGCGAATGGCCTGGGTTTGATTCCCAACAACTGAATGAAGTGCCTGTCCCAAGTCCAAAAATGGGAGAGTTGCGTCAGAAAGGGCATCTGGTGTAAACCCTGTGCCAAGCTTGTGTGTCGACTGGATTGTCTGCTGTGGCGACCTATTGCCTGGAGCAGCCGAAAGACCAACAACTATTTATTTGATTTGCAACAACAACAAAAAGATAATTGCTATTAAATAGTATGAGTTAGGCTACTTAATAATGCAAGTAAAGAACAATTAATATGAATGAGTACAACAAACTCAAAAACTGATCGTTCTGTTTACTTAAAATTAACCAAAATAAACAGTCAAAGGTAAACTGGTAAGATGGCACGGTGGTGTAGTGGTTAGCACTGTCGCCTTGCAACTCCTGGGTCTAGGTTAGATTCCCGGCTCTATGTGTATGGAGTTTGCTTGTTCTCCCCTTGTTTGGTGGGTTTCCTCCGGGTACTCCGGTTTCCTCCCACAGTCCAAAGACATGTAGATTAGGCTTATTGGCGGTCCCAAATTGCCTGTAGTGTGTAAATGAGAGTGCGTATGTGTGTGTGTGTGCCCTGCGATAAATTGGCACCCATCGTGCCCTACGTCTCTGGGATAGGCTACAGGTCCCCGTGACCCTGAATACAGGATAAAGCGGTATAGGAGATGAGTGAGTGAGTGAGGTTAACTGGTCTCTTTGATCTTCTTTTATGTCATTTGAACCCTTGTGGAAAAGTGATTTCACCCTGATTGGACCCATCTACATAAATCAAACCAAAACTGCTATGTGATTTGAGTTGCAATGTGAGCTACTAAACTGACCTAAATTACAGAGCAGTTGTACTGACAAAAGTGTGATGTATTGTGGAGATCTGAATTGAAAAACAAAGAGAAATTGGATGTGAAATAATAGTTTTAAGCTACTTTTGCACACAATTACTGTCTTATATGACTTATTCAGCAATGGGTTCATGTTCTCTGTGCTTTGGTGATTTTACTCAATTCAGTTCACACCTGCTTATAAAATTTTGCTTACGTTTCTCCTTTGCTTTTATTCTGATCAATGAATGAAGGAGTTTTATGCATGCCTTTTCAGCCCTACATGCTCCTCAGTGTGTGTTTTTATTTTAATAGGTGCGAACATGCCCTAAGAAACAAGGCATTCCCCTTACATGGCTTTCAACCTGAATTAATCATAAAAAGATGGTGTGCGGTACAAAAAAGTAAAAAAAAAAAAACCTTTCCCCTATTTCTTGGACATGTTAATTTCCTTATTACCCTATGGATCTTATGACACACACACACACACACACACACACACGCACACCTTTGATGTTTGTTAAGCATATTTTTGGAAGTAGCCTGCTTTCACTCCTGTGTCCTCCTGCTAGAAGGTGGAGGATGCTGTGAAGTCATGCTCCATAGCTGTGCCAGTTAAACACGGCTCTATAAAATTAGGGCCCTCATGGCCTCGTAATGATTCCCTAAGCAGATGAGTAATGTATTGGCCTGTCTGTCGCTTGGCTAATAGAGCTTTGTCTCCTTTAGTTGTGGCCAGGCGACAAATGTCTGACAAATAGGCTGTGCTCGGTGGCAGGGTGTGAGTATAAACCTCGGGTTTGGGACCTTGGTTCTGCCACAACAGCCCTGGAAGCCATCATGTCGCATCCACTTCTCACAAAAGTGTTAGACTATAAATGAAACTAAATCTCCTTATTAACTGGGGGAAGAGCTGGTCCATGGGGATGCCACTGTTTCATTCATGGCCTGGGCTTACTCACTACTAACTATAGCTTAGGCTATCATATGATCAGTGAGCTGTGTTGTTATGTTTACGATTCCATTATGAGTAGCTAAGCTCTGACTTAAATTGATACAAATAGACACTTTCCTTTAGGACACCCCAGTCTCTAAATTGAACTTCTAATGCTCATTGGTGGGATTTTGCACACCACTACAGCCAAAAAGTGTTTTTTAATGGAGCGCTGCACAGGTGCACTCGATAATCCATTTTTTCCAAAGCAATAAACTCCTCCATATTTGCCTCTGTCTATCTGAGCCCTCCATCTGGACTCTCCAGTGTCCCCATCCGCTGGAGACCTGCCCAGAGCACGGCTTCTGTCCTTTGTCAATACGGCAACAGCCGTCACAATTAGTGCTCTTAATTACACAGCAGCCCACAAGCCTTGCTGTTTCTCACCATTCTCCTTCTAACACTTGTGCTAAAACAGTTTAGAGGTCCCTGCCTGAATGCATGAAATGTTCCTCTCTGCACCTTATGAGAGAAGCCACATCTGTGTCTTAAAAGATTAGATAAGAGGAAAGAGGGCTTATTTAAAATGATCAGGATTCACAACGAATGCATGCAGCTCTGGCAGTTACGATTATTAGGCCGAGAGAAAGCAAGGAAAGCAGAGTGGGATCATAAAGACAGGCTTATGGGGCTCCTTTAGGAGGCTGCTCTAATTAAAAGACAGGAAGCTGTTGGTGGATGACTGTAATGCGATCTTCTCCTAAACAACAATGTGGCATAATTAAGCAAGGGTCATGTGTTTGAGTGAGTCTGTAACTAGATGCTCCTGTGGTCAAATTAATCACCTTGGCAGTGGTGTACCTAAAGAGCAATTTTCTTTTGATGAGTCATTAATCCATGACCAAGGATAATTTGACAGCATGTTTTTGGTTGTAATCATAGCAAGTCAGTGTTGAAAATGTGGTATTACAGACGCTCTAAGCTGATTAATCCGCTGTCCTTTACACACATCAAACTTTTAATGAGGGAAAGCCCAGGAAAGGTTTCCAGGGACTGTGACAGAAAGGTCAACCGACTTGAGGCATTATAACATTATCTACTAAGCGTGTACTGGACACCCGTAAAGCCTTTCTGCAGGGACACACGACTTATTCTCAGGGTGATGATGGTTACAGTCATCACATAATATAAGTATGTTAACCTATGGATGTAGATTACATGTACATACAGTAACTATCCTACTCTACCTTGCTTGATTTATGTATTTATTTAGAGTAGATAATCCACATAATTAATTACTAACAGTTTATTTGATCTCATTACATCTCTCTCTAGAATATTAAAATCAAGTACATTTTATTGTTATAGATTTTCACACAAAAATAAATTGTATATGAGATAATGTATGTAAAATAGGATTGTTACAAAGGTGTTCATGATTATATAAGCAGTATAGCATGAGCAAGAACTTGGGTTACCCTAGATATCAACTATACCAATATTTAGTGTAACCACACAGTTATGGGTGCATTGATGCTTAAAACAAGAAAGTCTTATAGGGTAAGTGACATTTCAGACACAACGGGCCATACAGGTATGTCCTGCTTTTTTTTTTCTTCATCTAGCAGAATTAGATTCTGAAGAATCCAGACTCATTTTATAGATTGATTGGCTAGCTGGCTAGCTATCTCATGTTGGTTTCTACAATCCTACTAAAGGTTCCCCCTGGTAAAATTGGAACCTCTTCTTTCATTTAATCTTTATCTGTTGAGTAGTAAAATGTTATATTCATGAAAAGCGATTGAAATATATATTCCAATTTTCTTCACCATGGAAAAAAAAAACTTTTGAGTTGAAGGGAATCCTGGTTATTTAGTACATTCAGGTCATCAGGTGACTTATTTATTTTTGCTTTAACATTGCTGAGCCTAGACCTGACCAACTGAAGCAACCCCATATCATAACACTAACTCCAGATGGCATGTACAGTGTGCACCATGCATGATGGGAGCGTCACATCATGCACTTCCCTTATCAACCTGATGCGCATATTGCTATGTGATAGAGTCAGATCACAGGACCTTTGAATTTCTTGAATACTTTTTTTCTGATTAGCCTTACTTTAGCCACACAGCTGATTAGTTTTAATCTAACTCATCATGTGTGTGAAATGCTCTTACTATAATTATTAAACATAGCTGTGATTTCTCACTCTCACTCACTCATCGTCTATACCGCTTTATCCTGTATTTATGGTCACGGGGGCCTGAAGCCTATCCCAGGAGGCGGGGTACACCCTGGACAGGGTGCCAATCCATCACAGGGCACACACACATACACTAACTCACACACAATTTGGGAACACCAATTCTCCTAATTTGCAGGTCTTCGGACTGTGGGAGGAAACCAGAGTACCTGGAAGAAACCGACCAAGCACTGGGAGAACATGCAAATTCTATGCACACAGTGGCGGGAATCGAGTCTGGAATTGAACCCAGACCCTGGAGGTGCAAGGTGACAGTGCTAACCACTACACCACTACTTCAATATTTTAGGACGCATTTTAATCAAGTGTTTAAATGATCTTAAGTGTTTAAAAGTCATTTATGACTTTTTTTTTAACCACATTACTTTTATTACATTCATGGTTCAGCACTATCCTTCCAGGTTGTAGAAATGCATTGGGCAGTTATTTCCATCCTTCCAGTAATTTCTGCCTTCTTAATTGTTCTTTGCAGGCCAATAATTTGACCACTGGATATATTTTCTGAGTTGTTTGAGAAATAAGAGGCTACTTACTGCATTCGTTTTGGTTAAAATATGTGTTTGCCAGCTAAAACATATTTATCACAGTAAAAATTATCCAGTCATATGGTCTTAATTATTTGCTTATTTAAATCCCAACTTCATCTTTTTTTGGCCAGGCATTGAATAAGCACTCTTGTAATGCAGCTCAACCAATCAAATTAGTGGACTGGAACTAACAGTTGTATAAAAATATAAAAAACAATTTTAGAAATCTGTAAATGAACAGTGCATTTGCAGTTACATTGAGAGTTTCAGTGTAATGATGCAAGGAGATACCAGCTGCTTTTTCAGGATAACAGGACATAAGCTGAGAGAGAGAGAGAGAGAGAGAGTCCATTAATATAGACTAGGCTCTTGTCCTGTATCTAGATGAGTAGATGTGTTGGAGTTAATGCAGAACTGTGCTCCTCATCATTTTTGTTAAGTTTTCTACAAAAGTGTTTAAGGTGCTTAATATGTGATCAGCTTGTTAAACACATGGTGTCAAGGCACTCTCCATTGTGCACCAAAAGGCACTATAAGACAACAGCTAAACACCCAGGAATCAAAGCAGCTGACAATTTACATATTTATTTATTTATTTATTTTATTATTATTTTTTTTTTATGTATTTTTTATTTTTTTGAATATATTATTATTTATTTATTTATTATTATTCTTTATTATTATTATTATTATTATTATTTTTATTTTTTTATTTTTTTTTTAACCAATTTTGTATTTCTAATCTGGGGTGGGGGTGGGGGGCTGTTTTGTGTGACTAATTCAGCATAAAAAAACTTAAGGCATAAACAAGTGAGAAGTAGTTGACATAATGACAAATGATGACAGATGATCAGGTGGAGGATTGGTACAGTATACTGATGAAGTTGAATGCTGAGTGGTTGAAATAGACAAGGGGTCCGTTTTTCGTACGTCGCTTGACACATCCGAGATGAACTGACACATTTAGGATGAGATCATCGTGTTAATTACGATCCGGCTAAGTTGGTTCTTCAAGCTCACCTGTTGTTGATGATTAGTATAGCTGGATTGAGTTGTCTAGGATTATTGCGCGTTCATCCTTGGTTTAAAAGGCAATATGCATAGACAGTAGAAACATTGATCACAATCCCTTTGATTGGTTAACGAAATGGCAAAAGAGCGGCTTAATTAATTTTTTTGTAACACTAGTTATGCGCTAAAATGCCCTTGCCAGGATTCCCCTCCATTCCCTACATAATCGCTATCAAATATTGTATTAGAACATAAATTCATAGGTTAATGGTTTACAAATTACATGAGACAATAAAATAAAATAAGCAATATGAAAATAAACATGTTGTATATAAAAATATAGAAATAGTTATTTTCAAATACAACATGTATACAGTACTTTTATATTGTTTATTTTATAATAAATAAAATTAGTCAAATTTTTAATTATAAAAAATATACATTTTTATTAGATATAAATATTTATTTGCATATTCATAACAAACCATTGAAAAATAAATGTGTCCATCCATCCAGATGCAAGATACTTTTCTTTTCCCACATGAGTCAGTCCACGTCAGTTGTGCTCTTTAACCAATCAGATGTGACCTCGCCATTTCAACCAATCATAACCCGCCAGGAGCGCAGCCTTAATCCTGTTTACATGAAATAAACCTGCTCCCGAGCAGGTTTAAGCTCACGGACATGTTGCTATGACAGCAAATGCGAGATGTGCATCAAAGAACGAAACAATCCAAGATCAGGACAAATCCACAACAATTAAATCCAGCTAACAGGGTTAGCGAGGTATGAAGAACGGACCCAAGATGTTGGAAATGAGGTTGCTGCTGAGGCTGTTAAATAAACAACTAAGTAAAATACTTAAAAGATACCTAAATAGTATCTTTGGGCACTTTGCAGCCTGTCACAATAAAGTATTTTTTTCTTATTTGTTTAATTTAAAGAAATGAGAGTGGCTCAAGCCTTTTGCACAGTACTGTATATAAAAAAAATGTAGTTTGAAAAAATTCACATCCTCATATGATTACATTTGGGTTTCAAGAGGTTAACATTGTACCCTATTTTCCTAAGCTCAGTAAGCTATCTACTCTATACTGTATGTTTAGCTACCATACATTTCAAAAGCGCTCATAAAGCTTACGTTGACTGTTATTTAAATTATATATCGCAATCAAGATACTAGATATGTAAATGAGAAATACAATAAACATACATTTGAACGATGAAAACCAAAAAATAATTAGTGGTGCAGCAATAATTTTATAACCTTATTGTTAGGAGATCAAATCCTGATGATGTCTCAGCCATCCATGGCTAGAAGTAAAATTGGCTGTGCTGTCTGGGTGGCATACTTTTTTCATCTCAGCAACACTAGTCAATCATGGGGATCTGTGAGGTCATGTATGTAGAGGAGGTCAGATAGTCCTTTTTCCTATGGGTGTTTTATGCTGACGTGTGTCACAGCATGAGTAGCAGTTTGAAAAGCTGAGGTTGGCTCACTTCAAGTTTCTCAGAGAAAGCATGTATTAGCCTTCACCCTCCCTGGATGTTAGCTGTCATATTATATGGGAGAGCTGGCTTGTTATATGTTCTAAAATGAAGAAAGGATCACATTTATTCCAACCTCTTGACTTTTTATGTTTGATGACTAGACCTTTGGCTACACCTTTAGCGCAACTTTAGTCTCGATTTCATGTTGATGCTATTCACTGTAAATGAGGAGCGGTGGGTGGAAAATCAAGGACATTTGGGCCATTAAGCATTGATCTAATCTTTTATTCAGGGTCTAAGAGTAATATCTTATGACAACGAGAGTGGATAAGTGCTGTGGGCGCTGCAGGAACTGTACACGAGCGCTAAATAAATTGCATTAAGTAGCACTACGAAGCGCTTTTTCATTATCATATTACAAATTAGTTGATACGAACACATTGTAACAAACCTGTAGATGGATAAATGGGTTGGTAAGGATAAAAGACAGGCAAAATATTTATCTTATGCTTGTAATGCATGTCAGAAAATATTGATATAAATGCTAAGAAACTTGGGTAAATGCTTAGCTAATATCACTTTAAGTGTACAAACTGTGTAAAGCGTTAAGAGCTGTGGAAATCTTTTTCATCCATTAGTAAGCATAATGTCATACCATTTTTTTTATATATATAAAAAACAGTTCTGTGAACTACAATACACTGAAAAATCAATTCTAATCATCTTTGCAGTGGCCTTTTGAAATACTTAACCATTATTATGAATCCGTGACAGCAATCCAAACCTTATGAAGGATTGCTTTTATGATATTGCGGCAATACACTTAATTCTACACGGACAGAATTGATCATCGTGCATCGCACTTGGGCTTCAGTTTAAAAATCTAAGAAAAGACCACTGGTGTGAAATCAGCAGGAAATCAATTTGAGCCTGGCCAGCTCTCACTCCAGCCTACTGAGTGATTATTTACATTCCTACATTTGTGGGGGAGTTATGGAAATCAGCCGCTGATATCACAGATCTGCTAATGTGGGTGAAAACAAGCTAGCATTTCAATATAAATAGCCACATAATTAGGAAGCCTTAGCTTTGCAAGCATGTTCGGTCTTACAACAGAAAGTAAACAAGAGCTATTAGAAATGAAGTATTTTGCAGTGTTGATAAGCTTGAACACTTATTTCAGGAAAAATATAACTCTTAATAAAGATGAAATGCAGAGAAGTACATGAACAAAGTTTCAGGGCACAACATATTAGCATGTTATGGCATCACTTACAAAGCTTATGATCAGGTATTGCCTTATGTAATTTTATTGTTCTGTGTTTCCCAACAGGCTTAGTGGTTAGGCCTATTACCTCAAACCGTTTTTCTCCTCATGCTTGGTGGGTTTTCTACCTATACTCCAAATGCAATGGCTGACTGGCGTTTTCAAATTTCCTGGAATGTATAATGGATTGTGCTGTATGTGCTTGTACTCTGTGATTGGTTGGTACCCCACCCTGGGGGTATCCCTCCTTGTGCCCTAACTTCAGTGTGATAGGCTAAATGCCCCCATTATCCTACACAGGACATTTACATTTACAGCATTTGGCATACACCCTTGGCATACACATCCAGAGCGACTTACATTCATCTCATCATACATTTAAGCAGTTGAGGGTTAAGGGCTTAATGGTGCTAAGGTCTGAACCTGAAACCTTTTGATCCATAGTCCAATACCTTAACCATTGATCTACCCCTGCCCCAGCATAGCAGCACAGATGATGGATGTTTTTATTTATTATTATTTTTTAAATAATATCTTTCACCTGAATTAGAGTCTTACCTAATGGGGCAACCATGCACTTAATTTGTTTAAGTATATTTATTATTGAGAATGATGTATTTTCTTTCTAGAGTAAAAAAAAAACATTGCTTGACCGGTTAATATTTTTTAAGTAGGTTTAAATTATAATTCTAATAGTCAGATCAGAATTTTTTGTCTACTATACACCCTGGCTACAGTATGATATTCAAATTAGAATGATGCTTTGCTCTATTAATGTTATAACCTTAACTTCCTAAAATCAGAATAGCTTTATATAGCCCTATAAACCCTAAATTCATTTTATCCCCCTACTTTTAGAGTGAGGTAATAGAAGGGTGAAGAAAGAATCTACAACATATATAGCAAATATTATTAAGTGTGCTATTTACTTCATTAAATACTGTAATTCATTTATATTATTATTGATTAGTTAACTACCAGTTGGGACACTTTCTGTTTAAAGTTTTAACAATGCTTAGATGATAATAAAAACCTTTTCATGCACAATGGATGGTTTTAGTGAGAGTAAACAATTTATCTTACTTCAGTTTTGCTAAGCAGAAGTATGCCTTGCTGCCTTTTCTCAGTCCCTGTGTGACTCTGCACCTCTGCAAAATACAATCGGATACATTTTATGAGAAGGTTAAGCGCGCAATGATGTGTTTTATGTCGACAGGAATACAGGAAGTACCCTGGAGGCAGACTTTTTTGTGGCTCTGTATAAAGGATACACTTGTGAGGTAGCATAAAAGTGCTTGCTCATACCTGATTTTGGCAGCAAGATTAAGAGACAAGGAGGAGATGCTACAAAAACATGAATAGAAATAGTTTCCTTTTTTTTTTTTATTACTTTAAACAATTCTTCATAGTTTCACATGAAAGGTCCATAAGCCATGGTGGGTTATAGTTACATGCTTCCCTAGCGAAGCTAGCTTCTAAGCTATGTAGATTATTTACATAATACAACACTATATGAAATGTATTTGCTGTAAAACACAGTTTTCTGTCATCACAACGGACCATCTGATCTGCACATACAGCTTAGCACAGGTGTTACACAGGATTCCCTTCATAATAAAACCATTCTATTTCAGTCTGGGATTGGGACCGGCACTAAGGATGCTCCGGATTCACTGGCTAGGGAGGGAACATTGGCAGTGAATCAATCCCACATTACACATCACATCACAAGAAGCTCACCTCTGAACCACCAGTGGCCTCTGAATACTGAATACAACAGCATATAGTACTTAAACCTATTTTCCCTGTAGTATTTGACAGATAATTTTATTTTATGCCTTGTTATTCATCAATTTTTATATTGTATGTTGTTAATATTACTTCGAACTAGAGGTCCTATCATGGTTGTGAAATTGGAGGAAATACAGTGGTAATCTCCACTGGCCTCCACAGTCCCTAGTTTTCCTACAGAGGTTGCCAAATGGTTAGATGAATGGAATATTGTACAATAGTAGTTTTAATCGCTTTACTTTCATTTTTATATTACTTACATTTATTTTTATGTTCATTTTATATACTTAATTTTCTTTCACTTGTATTATTTATTAAATTATTTTTTATTTCTATTATTCTTTTATCACTTCAGACCATAAAACACTTTTGTCTAATATTAGACACTTTAGTCTTGTTATGTCTTGTATTTTACGTAACTAGAACTACTACTTAAACTATTTCTGCTATTCCCACTACAGCTGCTGATACTAGATCTACTTTTATGACCAAAACTACCACTGTTGATGCTGCTGCTGTATATACATATACATGCTGTATATATACAACCATAACTGCTACTACTACTACTACTATTACTATTATTATTATTATTATTATTAGTAGTAGTAGTAGTAGTAGTAGTATTACTAATAGCAAAAGTAATAAGATTGTTTTGGCTTCTAGTTTGTTTTATTTGCTTGCAGTATTATAAAGCAATGAGAGGTAGATCTGTCCCCTGGGGACTCATCACGTCAGTGGCTGTACCATTTGTGATTTAATCTGGCTGCTTCCTATTAACGATTACCTGCAGTACCTCCTGATTGCCTGGCATATGCACCAGATCCAGCATTTATCCAAAAGGCTGCTGGAGTTAAACCCCCTTAATTGTTGTATACACTGCATGACTGTATATGCATTAGCATTTAAATGAGTTTGTGATCCTGAGCAGCATGTAATGTTAACCGAGAGGGCAAACAGCAAGATGATGCCAGACTGACCTGTCCATTATTACACTTCTTTTGTCCTCTCCAACTACACCAATATGAGACCTGGTGCCCTATGAAAGGTGGCTCATGCTGTTGTCTGGCAGTTCCACAGGGGGTAAAGCAGAGACAGACATGAAGGAAAAGTGTGTTTATGTAAGGACATGGTTAGGGGGTAATGAATGCACAGCTGGGCCATTATCATTTCCAGCCACAGTGGCATTATGGCCTGGCATGTCCAAGTCACCGCTGCAGGGCACTAATGGCAGCCAGCTGATGGGTATCGTAGCTTTCTATCTCTGAGTGCCACATGCCTGCTGGAGACATGGCTTTCACTTTGCCATGCACTCGGGGGCTTTAATGACACATTTGTTTTGCCAGTGAGGGCTGCTCTATGCCATGATGACAGTTATTTATTTATTTATTTATTTATTTGCTGATCTGGACACATTGGTTTTCTTTCCATGAAAGAGTGAATGACGGAGTATTAATTTAATGAGATATGGTGTAAAAGGACTGGAGAGAGAGATGAGTGATGGGATATAAATGACAGGAAATCATAGAAAGGGTAGTCAGAAGGTAGTCATGCCATAAAATAACAAAGAAACTAAAAGTATACAGAAAAAGTTAGTATCACTCACTCACTCACTCACTCACTCACTCACTCACTCACAGAAGGCTTAGGGCACGAGGCAGCATGCACCCTGGACAGGGTGCCAATCCATCGCAGGGCACACACATACACACACTCACACACACCCATTTACCTTGGGCAATTTGGGAACACAAATTAGCCTAAGCTGCATATTTTTGGATTGTGAGAGGAAAACGGTGTACCCGGAGGAAAACATGCACGGGGAGAACATGCAAACTCCATGCACACAGGAATCGAGTCTAGCCAGGAATCAAACCTGGACCATAGAGGTGCAAGGCGACAGAGCTTAAATGAGTATTTACTGGTATTTACTGGTAATTTTTGTATTTACAATACTGAGCCACAGTAACCATATAAGAAAAATATACTCATTTATCCACTTTTTATGTTGCTTACCCTGGACAGGGGCCCAATTAATCACAGGGGAATTTGGGAAGGCCAGTTCCAATCCATCACAGGGGAATTTGGAAATGCCAGTTAGTCTAATCTCCATGTCTTTGGAATGTGGAAGGAAACCAGAGAACCTGGAGGAAACCCACCAACCATAGGGGGAACAGGGAAACTCCACGAACACAGATTCAAGACAGGAATTGAACCCTCGACCTTGGAGGTGTGAGGCCACAGTGTTAATCACCACACCATCTGTGCTATTTTTATGGGTTCCATTGTAGCTTCATACCTTCAAAGTCCCTAGTTCGATCCTAAGCAATAGCTACTATCCATGTGGATTTTGCATTTTATTAGCTTCCTCTGGGTTCTAGGGTTTCCTCACCCTTGTGTGAATGGTACCTTGTGATGGATGCTTTTCCATTTAGGGTTAATTTCCATCCTACTTCCAGTGTTTGAGGGATAGACTCTGGCTCAACCACAATCCTCAATAGCAAAAAGAAAATTGCTACCGGAGATAAATGAATGAAAAATGAATGTGACTGTTGGCTACATTCACATTACATGATTCTTTGCATGGTTTTGAGATTTTTCTCGATTTGGATCTGTCTATTTTGAGAGTTAACATTTATAATCAATAATTTCCCAGTCCTCCCCTGTCTTATATCTTTACTATGAATGTACCCCAAAGTGCACCATGCATGCATCAATTACTTTTATAGATTTTTTTTTCATTTCAATGCCTATTATTTTACGACCCTACTCATTTTCAGTTTCCATCAAGATTTGCTTGAATTCATTTTCCAAATATAAAGTAAATCACAAATTTCCAAAGCTTTAACTGAATATAGTCACCACTGTTGTTGTCCTCAATCATTATTTTTCTGCATGACAAGGCTGGATCATGGTAATAACAATAAGAATATGCATTCACATTTGGAGAAAAGCTACATGAATTACACCAGTCTCATCCATGCTTTATGGCCATATATAGAAATTATATAGAATGAATAGCCAACCAAAACCATATACAAATATAACTTAGGTCTATGTTACATTGGGGCAGGAAATCATAATAATGCGGACTTAGCACAGTATATAGATTATTTAATATTATAAGTTAAAAAAATTATTAATAATGTAAATAATATTTTATAAAATACCTACACAATTTTAAATCTCATAATAGTTCCTCTCTTTTTATAAATGAATGTGCACTTTTATTTTTTATAATGACTCATAATCAAATGCATACTGTGTCTTTCGGGGTATTGCCTCAGGAGCCACTACAACCCTAAGTGTGATTTCCTATAGCATTGGAATGGATTTTAAGCCATAAACTTCAAACAATTCTAAACAAAATCACCTAAATAAGTAGCTAATGTGTAATAGTTGTTATAATATTTAATTAAGTAGTGTCAGGACTACTTAACAGAAAAAAAAAATCAAACAAGTAGTCTTATTTACTTAGACCTATTTCCTTGTGAGCAAACTGCAATCTCTAAAACATGTTGCAACACTGTTGTGTGACTTACAACTACGAACACGGTATATAAATAACACCTAAACTGGCTGGTTATCAAGATGAATAATCTCAATATAAGAACACAGAAGCCTTCACTTTTAATGGAATGAATGGCGCACCCTGTTTGCCTGCAAGTGGGTGCATATTTTAAATGGCATTGTCTACCCAGAGGAATAGGGCAAATCACATTAAGATGAGAAAAAAAGCCCAGAAGAGCAGCAAGTATATAAGCTTGGAAAATAAAATCATTAATCTTCATAAGCTTCCCTTAGGAAATCAAATACAAATAATATACTATTGTGTATTATTCCATTATGCCATTTTAGGCCTGTGTGGAATGCTGTTTTGGTTTGGGAATTCTAAAAACATGCAAGTTTCACAAGATTAGGTCTGCTGTTTTAATTCTGGGGTTCAGTTAGTGAATAATCATATTGTGGCACCTGCAAAGGCTTTTGGCACTCCAATCTACAAGGAGTTCAAGTGTGACATTGTTTCAAAAAGGTTCATTCACTTGGGATCCATATTTATGTTATTTCCTTCCCTGACATCCATGATGAATGGCTTACAAATATATTCCAAGCATCTGATTATACTGTGAAATATTGTCTAAAGGCTCAGAATTACCATACTCTATAGTGCATAAAAAGACCTAGATTTTTAGATGGTTACAAACTATTTGTCTCATTTGAATTTCTAGTGTTCCAGTGGTTTTTAATTTGCTGAGTTTCCACCAAGAAAGTTTCTGAATGAAAATCACACACTTCTCACAAAAGGTATGGGCTAAAATACACTTTAATGTAACCATGATGTAAAATTAACGAAATTCTACGAGTGTATTTTTACATTTTGCTGAAAGCGTGCTACTGTGGAGATTTTTTAGGGTTTGCTGTGTCATCTTTATTGTAAAACAAGTGCTAGTTATTCCTTTTTAGCTAAGATTTTTTTACCCAGGTCTTGCTTCTTGAAGAGCATGAACGTGAGAGCAATACCTGCCCAACCTACCTAATCCATATAAATATGGCACAAGAAATAAAATCTAAAGCAAAATATCATCCACAATTTCTTTAAATATTTTCTTTATTAGTTCCTGGTTCCGATCTAAAAAGAAAAAAAGAATCACATAGTTCCACTTTAAAGCTACACATGAAAGCTATTTTATTTTCTTCTTCTTTTCTATTAGTCTACCCAAGCAATTTTCTTCAAATAAGAGTGTATTTTCAAGTGCTTTTAGCATGAACAACTCTTGACCTTGATCAGAATCCATTTGCTCCTATAATAAAAAAGTTGACATTATGTTGGCAACTATGAGTCCATGTTGCAATTTGAAATAGGCAACAAAACAAAACCTGGGTATTTGGTGAAGACTTGAGAGGTCAGTGAAGTTTGTGTTGAGCTCCTGGAATATATTGTGGACCAATTTATTTGCTTGGTTTAAATGCTCTGACCTTTCCTGCGAGTGTAGGATGGCTGTAATAGCCAAGGGGCAATTTGCCATTGCTGTGGACTTGATTTGACTCTTGGGCACTTACCTTTGTCTCCTGTGATCCCTAGTCACTAACCTTGTTTGAAAAAAAAAAAAAAAGAATCACAAATAAAATATTCTCACCTGGCTCTCCATTCACCTCTGAGAAGAACAACAGAAGAGAGAGGGAAATGGTCCTGATTTCTACTCCCTAGATTTGTGAAAATAAATATATATATATATTTTTTTTATTCAAGTTTTACTGTCATGAAGGCAAGAGAGCAGATATTGGCTTGTGGGCATAAACAAATCAGCTATAAAGCTGGTTAGAGAAAGGAAGAGCATTCAATTAAATTCAATCCAATAGTGTTTATATAGTGCTTTTTACAATGGGCATTACAGCCAAGCAGCTTTGGAGAATAAAAATGTAATGAAAATAAGTTCAAATGTGAGGAAATATTTAAATAAAAAAAAAAAAAGATTAGTTTGTCCCTTATAAGCAAGCCGGGGGTGACAGTGGAAGGAAAACCCCACTGAGATGACAGAGACTCAATAGGAAACCATCCTCATTTGGGTGATATGGTGGTAATATTGGGTGATTTTGTTTGTAATGGCTGCTAGTTTTTGGTTTAGAATTGGGAAATAAACCAGCTCTATTCATCAAAAATTATGTCTGTCTATGTATGTATGTATGTATATCACCTATGACCCTGAATACAGGATAAAAGGTTTATAGATGATGAGTGATATACACTATCTATATATACAGTATGTGGGGTACAGTGTGGAACAGTGTGGAAATCACAGGGCACACACATACACACACTGACACACTCTTTTACACACTACAATGTCAATTTGGGAATGCCAATTTAGGCATTAGCCTAATCTGCATGTCTTTGAACTGTGGAAAGATAACAGAGTACCCAGAGGAAACCCACCAAGCACAAGGAGAACATGCAAACAAAAAAGGCAACAGTGCTAATCCCTAAGCCACCATGCTGGCTACCCCATACCGTAAGCATGGTAATTCCACTTTCTGTAATAATAAAAGGCAAAGAGACACAGTTTTAATATACTAACACATCAATCTATTCAAATAAAATGTTACATATACAAAGGGCTAAGGAACTTGAATTGCATGAAAACCCAAAACAATGCAACCACATACATCGTTGACTTTGTAAACATTCCTCATGGGTTTGCAATCTATTGTACATATACTTTATGCTCTCTTTAGGGTTACTGTATATCAGCTGTGTGCGCTATATTTAATTTTCCAGTGAAGGACAAAATAAAAAAGCTTGCTGCATTTCCAGCCAGTCTGATGTCACATGGCACATTAGGTAGGACAACAGATTGCTCGTCAGGTGAGAATGCACCACGTGGTGGCAAATCCGTTTTTCATGCTGTCTCTCAGGCACGTGAAAACAACAAACAAAGCTATCTCACTGGTGACTAATTTTCCATTAAACCCAAGTGGGGAAATGCCTGTCATTCATTTTGGCAAATACCGCTGACTGCAAGTGACAGATTTCACAGAAACAAGTGAGTTTCTCCACAGGGCCACCAAGGGTAAAAAGCATTAGCTTTTAAATGGATCAGGTGGACTCAAGGTAAAGTGCAGCTAGAAGACAAATGATTGGGAAGAGGATGGCTCCATGTTTTCTTTGCGTGTCTTTCATCCGTTATATAAGCTTAACGAGAATTGCAATGGGTACAGAGGTGGGAACAGTGCAAAAATGCAGAAATGTTCTTTTCTGCTGTTCCTGAGTACAACCTGTTCAGCTCAGTGCAGGTCAAACACTTCAGATAAGGACAGTAAGCATTTCAGCACCAAGTATTTAAATCATTCTTACAGAAATATGTTCTAGAGGCGGTTGGTAGAGGTTAAGAGGGTTTTTAATACACTTTTATAATGGTCTTACTGGTCAAACCTATGCAACAGAAATAAAATGTTATGATTACAACTATCTACCATATCAATGCAAATTAAATCTAATTATTCATCAAATTGTAATTACAATTACGCAGGTTTTTGTGCATGAAAAGTCAAGGCATGGAGAGGTTTGATCAGTGCCTATCTATTAATACAGGTGTTTATTTTTACTGTCAGAATATATTTCCATGATCAAATTACAAATGCATTATTAATCATGAGTAAGAAATGAACTGGTATACCTATAAAACCATCCTTTTTGTGAATAACATTTGGTAAAAAAAATTAAAAGTTGGTGCAATGGGTATTTCTGCTTACGATCCAAGGTGCAGATAGTTCTTTGAATTGGGCTCCACATGTCCTTGGATCCAGGTGGATTGGCTATTGTACCATAGGAGTGAAGGTGTGTTGTAAATTGACATCCCCGCCTAACAGTTAATGTTCCCTGGAAAACTCTTCAGATCCAGTATAAAGCACTTAGTCAATTACAATAAACACATAATGCTGTAAAGATCACTATACTGTATGGCGAAATGTTTGAGGTCTATCGTGCTTTTTGAACATCCCATTACAGATTTAGTCCACCCTTGCAGTTATAATAACCTCCACTCTTCTGTGAAGGCATTTCACTAAATTTTGAAGCATGGCTGAGGGGATTTTCCCATTCAACCACAAGAGCATTAGTGTGCTCTGGCATTGATGTTGTGTGAAAAGGCCCGAGGCACAGTTAATCCCAAAGGTGTTCAGTGGGTAAGAGGTCCGGGCTGAGCAGGCAAAATGTGTTCTTCCACTCAAACCCTGGCCAACTATGTTTTCATGAACCTTATGCACAGGGGCATTGCATTCAAGTTGGAACATTTGTGGGTCTCTTTGTTCCACTAAAGGGAAACTATAATGCTACGGCATTCAAAGACTTCATATAAAAGTGTTGTGTGTGTATACAATGTGTTTCCAACTTTGTGCCAGCAGTTGGGAATGCTCATATACAGTATGGGTAAGATAGTCAGGTGTTCACACAACTTGTGGTTATATACTGGTTAAAAGAAAGTGATAGGAGGAGCAATATTATCATTCCAGTTATTGAAAAAAAGAACTGATCCATGATAGTAACATGTCTTAAACAAACATCTTTAAATCTTTTCCCACAGAAATCTCTTCAGGCTATGTATGGAACTGTAGACGTAAACAAGTATAGCCAAACAAGTGAGTGTTTTAAGGACTTAAACAGCAAAGAGCCACAATGGGTCACTGTGTAAAGTGTAAAGGGCATTTTAAAACTTGCTAAATGGAAATTTATCTTTTATTTTTCTTCCCATTATACCTACATTAAAACGGGTTTAAGTCCCACAGGAAAAAATTCTTCATTGCCCGTAGTGTGTAAATGAGCGTTTGCGTATGTGTGTGTTCCCTGCGATGAATTGGTACCCTGTCCAGGGTTTACCTTGCCTTGTTCCCTAAGCCTCCAGGGATAGGCTCCAGGCCTCCGCGACCCTGAATACAGGATAAAACAGTATGGACAATGAGTAAGTGAGTGAGTGAGAGTGAGTGATACTATTCAATTCAATCCAATTCATTATATCTGTATTGCAAAATGGACATTTTTGCAAAGCTTTAGAGACATATCTACAGTACTTTCTGGATTTAAAATTTATGAATTATCCCTAATTAGGGTTACTATCGAAGCAATCGATAGGACATTACTGCATGAAGAGTATTCACTACGCTAATCAAAGCAGCTCGATGCAAGTCCCCTTTTTTTCCAACTCTTTTTGCAAGAGTTTTGCAGTCCGCTGGTTTTGTGGTTAGTACTGTTGCGTTACTCCTTTAGGGTCCCAGTTCGATTGCTACCTCCGCTGTGTGCAGGGAGTTTACATGTTTAACTTGGGCATGATGGGTTTTCTCCAGGTATTCCAGTTTCCTCCCTCAGTCCAAAGACAGGCAGATTAGGCTAATTGGTTTTCCCCAAACTGCTCATAGTGTGTGAATGAGTGTGTGTGTGTGTGTGTGTGTGTGTGTGTGTGTGTGTGTGTGTGTGTGCCCTGTGAGTTCCACACTGTTTAGAGAAGTTTTAGAGAAATTTGCTGGCCAAACTAAATATTTCACATTGCTGTTTAGTTGACACAATGTGTACCCAGTTTAAAGTATTACCTTGACTTAACTTGTAATTAAATGTTTAAGTCAGCAGTATCAGTACTGTAGTTGTGGGCTTAATGAATTATATTTCTCCAGGGTTGGCTTAACTCAACTTTGCATTTACCCAAAAAAGTAAGGTGTTTCCCATTGTGGCCTACTGATGTAGTTGGTTCAAATGATAGTTTTTCTATAAAAACAAGTTGGCCTAACAACTTAAGAACTTAAGAAAACTTTATTCTTCCAAAACTAGGCAGCACATCAATTTGCATAAAACATTAAAACACACATTCTATTTTGCTTAAAGGTCGGTAAAATACCTGTATAACACTAGACGCTTATCAATCTCTTACTGATTCTTTTATGTTACAATATCGTAACCATTTTTTGAAACTAGCTGAGATTTGACTTTTGAAGACTTTTTTCCCAATGTGGCAGACACAAAAACAGTTCATGGGAACAGGTGTTTTCTGCATAATACCCCAGGCCCTCAAGGCCTACTACTGTAGAACTTAAACAGCTTTTTCATGCTCCTTCTGTAGCTCTAAAAGGCCAACCGTCACCCATCTGACCTAATCCAACCCAGCAGAGCTCTGGTTAAAGACAAATGAGAAGTCTTGTAAAGACAAATAATAATAAAGTTCATAAAATATCTAGTTATGATAAAAACCTTATTGGTCTTTCCTGGCAAGGGGTAGCCACAGCGGACCATCTGGTCCGCACAAGCTTGGCACGGCTTGGGACCTGGGGCTTGAACAATGGCTGGGAATCAAACCCGGGCCTTCCGGATGGCAGACTAAACACCTACCAATGAATAAAATCCTGGTTTTGGAATTCTAATGATGGGTTAAAGTTGTAGAGTTTTACTTTTTCATTCTCAGAAGTAACTACATGTTTGGAGTGATATTATAAATAAACCGGGTATCTAACCGGGTAACACTCGTAGATGAGCATTAGCGACTCTAATGCCAAACTAACACAGACATTTTTATATCTCTTAATTTAGTGATAATACTTCTGGATTTTTCTTGAACATTTGTTAACTGAGGGCTTGCGTGATCGTGCGTGCTTGGGTGGAGCAGGACAGAGTTGCTGTGCAAAAGTCAATGCAACAGTGCGGAAAAATAAAGATATGGTTATAAAGGTTTAGCTTCTCAAATCCTATACAGTGCAGTGCGGTAACATGAGGTCTAACGTCTACGGGAGGGCAAATTGCTGGCTCAAATTTAAATTTGTAGTTTGTTCAGTCTGTGTCTTCAAAGTTTTCAAGACCACTGTTGTCTTAACGAATACCACTAATGAATAACGAATAATAAGAAGTTGGGCCAACAACACTATATTATTTGTATTGTAGGGGTTTTTACAGTGCAGGGCCCCTGCGATCCTGGATAAAGTAGTATAGACAATGAGTGAGTGAAGGAGTGAGAGCGTTAAGAGTTCATTGCAAGTTTTATTCCTGAACAGAAGTTTGAAAAGCTTGCCATATTTTGTTCAAGGTTTTATCAATGTTATTCACTGCTGTGAAAGAAAGCACACTCAAGACAAGTTTTACGAACTGCAGAGGGAAAACCAATATTAGATTGAACCTGACTGCTTTGTGCAATGTGCATTATACTTGGTTTAGATGTCTAAAAAAATAAAATGTTGCTTGAAGGAACTGATCTTATTCTTTTGTGAAATATTTGATTGTTGAAAATAATTTCACCTGACCTCAGTCAACAAAATCACAAAAAAGCTGTCATATGTCCTTGGGTTTCTCTGGAAAGTACACAATTAAAACATTATCTCAGGCTAAGCAGCCTCTCCATTTGACTGCATCTATCATCCCTATCCTCAAGCTCAGCCTCTGTAATCTATATCTTATGAAAGTGTGTATGTGTGTGTGAGGGAGAGAGAGAGAGAGAGAGAGAGTGAGAGAGCATTGCCGAGAGCAGTCTCACTTCTTCAGTTTGATGCTCTCCTGACTCTAACTGTAGAAACAGTGCACATGTTCATTAGTATGAGTTATTGCCCATATCAAATACACTGTTATTTGGGAACAAAAAAAGGCTGCTGCAAAAAGACGGCATAATACAATTGAGGAGATAGAGAGTGAGAGAAAGAGAGAGAGAGAGAGAGCGAGAGAGAGAAAGAGAGAGAGAGAGATCAAATAGGATGGATTTGCCTTAGGCAAGAGGATCATGCTGGACTTGGACATGCTGAGGAGCAGACCCAAAGTCAAATGAGGGCAATATGTTCTGATGTCAAAATGATGGTAATGAAAATTAATGTTTAATTAAATTTCAAAGAGAAGGTTTTAATCCTACAATATATCTCTGCATGTTTGATTAAAACATGCAGAGATATATGGCAGGGAATTCTGCAATATATATATATATATATATATATATATATATATATATATATATATATATATATATATAATGTAATTCTCATAGTTTTGAGAATTACATAAATATTGGATATTGGAAAAGTTGCTGCTTAAGTTTTTATAATAGCAATTTGCATATACTCCAGAATGTTATTAAGAGTGATCAGATGATTTGCATAGTCCCTTTTCTCATGAAAATTAACTTAATCCCAAAAAAACCTTTCCACTGCATTTCATTCCTGTCATTAAAACACCTGCTGAGATAATTTCAGTAATCGTCTTTTTAAGTCAGGTTTGTTGACGAGCACAAGGCTGGAGATCATTATGTCAGGCTGATTGGGTTAGAAAGGCAGACTTCACATATTAAAAGGAGGTTGATGCTTGAAATCATTGATCTTCCATTGTTAACCATGGTGACCTGCAAAGAAACGCGTGCAGCCATCACTGCGTTGCATAAAAATGGCTTCACAGGCAAGGATATTGTGGCTACTAACATTGCACCTAACAAATAGTCCAAAAAGTCCAGCAAGCGCCAGGATCGTCTCCTAAAGAGGATTCAGCTGCGGGATCGGAGTGCCACCAGTGCAGAGCTCGCTCAGGAATGGCAGCAGGTGGGTGTGAGCGCATCTGCACGCACAGTGAGGCAAAGACTTTTGAAAGATGGCCTGGTGTCAAGAATGTTGTCATGCCAACAGTAAAGCATCCTGAGGCCATTCATGTGTGGGGTTGCTTCTCATCCAAGGGAGTGGGCTCACTCACAATTTTGCCCCAAAACACAGCCATGAATAAAGAATGGTACCAAAACACCCTCCAACAGCAACTTCTTTCAACAATCCAACAACAGTTTGGTGAAGAACAATGCATTTTCCAGCTTGATGGAGCACCGTGCCATAAGGCAAAAGTGATAACTAAGTGGCTCGGGGACCAAAACGTTGAAATTTTGGGTCCATAGCCTAAAAACTCCCCAGATCTTAATCCCATTGAGAACTTGTGGTCAATCCTCAAGAGGCGGGTGGAAAAACATAAACCCACTAATTCTGACAAACTCCAAGAAGTGATTATGAAAGAATGGGTTGCTATCAGTCAGAATTTGGCCCAGAAGTTGATTGAGAACATGCCCAGTCGAACTGGAGAGGTCCTGAAAAAGAAGGGCCAACACTGCAAATACTGACTCTTTGCATAAATGTCATGTAATTGTCGACTGCAAGCCTTTGAAACGTATGAAGTGCTTGTAACTATATTTCAGTACATCACAGAAACAACTGAAACAAAGATCTAAAAGCAGTTTACTGTAGCAGCAAACTTTGTGAAAACTAATATTTGTGTCATTCTTAAAACTTTTGGCCACGACTGTATATGTATATATATGTGTGTGTGTGTGTGTGTGTGTGTATTGTAAAAAAAAATAAAAACCTTTTTTTTTTTTAAATATGCATTTTTCTTTATGTTGCAAAGCAATCTAGAAAACCAATAACCAAACTCCATATGGGAAAGTGGACAAAATGATTGTCCAATATATTACTCGCTGATGCAAATGACCTCTGTATAAAGGACTACATGCTGGTTGTGTACACAGAAGAAAAAGTTTCTCATTCAGTTGTGATGCAGTTTAATCTCATATTATTCTTTTACTCCATTATATTAGAGACCTTTATATATTTTAATTTCAGCTTCTTGTGGGGTGATTTGAAGCCCCTCATTGGTTACACTATGTTTCCAGTAAAGCAAATTAATAGTGCAAGTAATAAAATAATGTTGAAAAAAGTAATTTCATTTATAATTAAAGGAATTATGTTGGTTACCCAAACTGATATTTGAAGTTTGCCGCGGTTGGATTTAGTGCCAATGACAAAACCAAAACCTCTTGGGACATATTTGTCTGAGGGACTCAAAATTCTGAAATGTTACTGGTTTGTGGCCCTGAATTTGTAATCAGTAATTAAAAGGTTTAACTGGAGCCAGATGGCCGAATATAAACTTTAAACCTATCCTAAGTGCATCGATGAAAGGAAAACTTACAAAAGAAAGAGAAGCCAGGAAAAGTTCATTTCCCCTAATGGGGACGTTTAAAGACAAACTCTAAATTAAAATGGGCACAAAAACACTCAACATGCTGTCACTCCTGGCCATTGAGTCAGAGTTTGTTTAAGAACTGCGCTTTGATGATTTGGTGGCTGTGAGGGGAAGAACAAGAAAGAAGCCAGGTTATACTGAATTCTGCGTAATATTGAGAATTCTCAAATATAATAATCAAAACCTCAATCAGCCATAACATTACCACCACAAAGCATTAACACAATAACATTAATAATGGCAGTGGCACAAGGGAAACCCACAGTACTGAGCACAATATTTTGTATTGTTACGTTACGGATGATTGGTGTATAATGTTGCAATGTATAGTATATATATATTTTTTTGCCATTTTTTGTGTTGCTGGATGGGACACTTCTGGCTTCTTGCATGAGTTCATGCATACATTAATGAACGAGGTGAGGTGCACGGGGACAGTAATTGCTACTTAGGTTCACGTCTAGGGTCCTTTTATTTGGCTTTACTTATTTGTCTCTAATTAGAGCTAACAAACACACAGAAATTAAAATAAAACACAAAACAGTCCATCAATTAGTATTTGGAAAATGTGTCTAATTTATATTGAATTGGGTGATATAATAATGAACTACAGTAATAATGTATATAATGATAATATTGTAAATAATGAACATCTATGCAATCAGCTTGTAAGAGATTAGACAAGACTTGAGGCACTTGAGGTCAGCAAAATACCACCTTATCCTTGTTTCTCTGTTAAGAGGGAATACTGGAGGCAGCCGTTTTGTACTTGTCTATTTGGACCAAAATTGGTTAGAAGATATCATTGCATCAGTATATTGAATGCCAGCACACATTTTGTGCTGCTCCATCTATGGACCAAATGTTAAAATGTTAGGGCCACTGCCAAATTATGCCTCCATCAGCACAAGTGCCCTAAAATTTACTACGCTAATGTAACATACTGTATGAAGAATGTTTAAGTCTTACAGGGACAGAGATTAAATTACTGGTGAATGAATGTGTAAATTGAATCTACTGATGACATCAAGAACATTATGGTGATGAGACTTTTAGTTGCAGGAAACATTTAAATGGTGCAAATGTTTAAAAGAAGGCCAGAGACCACTGCCGTCGTTCCACTGAACATTCAGCAGGCAGAATGTCTGATTTTTGAAAATTGACAAATAACTTGCTGGAAACTATATAGAGAGACAGTAACTCAACTGGGAATTATTTTCACAACCACAATACAGTCCTGACTTAGTTCTAGCCATTTTAACCTGCTTGGGCCATTAAAGGAGTTCCTTGGTGGCCAGCATGACAGAGGTGAAGCAGGCAATCTGACCATGGCTCCGGTGAACTGAGAAAACCTTTTACCTGGATGGTATCCAAGACCTATAAAAACACTGGGATAAGTGCAGTAGTGTAGCAGGGCATTATATAGCTAGTTTTAGCTCGTATAACCAGGTTCTGTTTTTCTGCACAATCAAAGTCCCAGCCTGACTTGAAGGCCCCTTGTAGATTATATAAACTAGAAATAAATATGAAAAAAGCAAAAGATGCTGCTAACAGCAAAAGAGCGAAAATGTAAACGGAAAAAAAAAAAGATTAACCTTAAACTAAGAAGACAGCAGCATGGAAGTATGTATGCGAATAGCAAACAGGTGCTATTCAGGGGAGCTTTGAGAGTGCCCTGTCAGCGACAGGAACTGCTTGAGCTCAGGATCAAACCAGAAACCCTGAAGCTATGGAGCAGAAATGCTTGCAGTTGCACCACCAGTCTGCCCTGAACCTAATAATTTCAGATTTAATGTTGCATTATGTAGAGATTTATATTTTGGCCACTTGTTTGCCTGTCTGTAGTCAAAAATATAAGTTGTTATTAATTATGAATTGAAAATGTGTAGTGCTCCATACTATTTAAATTCTTATAAACTCAAATGGTAAGTTTATGTGGAATTGGGAAACATATATTTGACCATTATATACTTATCTACTAAGTTGCAGTCCTTTGAGGTGCATCTACATTGAACCCAGCTTTATGTTTAGAACATAAAATAAGCAAAGCAGAAATAAATACCAAAGCTGTGGCAGCTGCATTGTTTGACCTAAAAAGCCCTATAATACGAGTGATATCTAAAAGTTTTGAGAATAGCTCTGTTCACAAAGAAGTACTTCATTAATGATTGCTTACTTATTAACACTTTATTATTATCTGGCAAGTAGTGTGGGTGCTGGAGTTCTCCGACGATCTGCATGCACAGGCTGCCAAATGATTTCAACATTTTGAGGGTTCAAGCTCGTTGAATGTCTTCCCGATGTCTTGTCATCTTCCAGGGATGTTTTTTTTTTACTCTTGAAACACACATGTCACTCAAAACACCTCAAACAACTCATTGCAACATTGCCCCCTTGCCAATTCCATAGTAGATTTGCCCAGTTTCACACAGAATTTCACATTCACACTTTTTTCTAACTTGCTGTCCATGAAGAAATCGCAGAAACACGGTCAGAATAGCACCAGTTGTGCAGCGTCTCATGTACTCAGAACGATGTCTCTTAGGACACTGATAGATGGAGTGCTCTCTGTGACTGTGCCCGCAGCCTCATCTGTTGGTGTCTGACAAAACTAGTCTCACAACTGTTTAAAACCACCTTGTATGATATGGGAGAAAGGATTGATAATAAAAATGAGTAAACTGGGGGTTAATAAATGAATATGTTAAATATGTGTGTACCCCATCTTGTGTCCTAATTGACCATGAAGGGGCCCCAGTCCCCCTATGTCTACAGGATCAAGTAGTATAGATGAGTGAGTGGATATAAACAATGGTTTTTAATATGAAGGAATTGTCTCTCTTTGAAGATGATGTAGTAGTACAAGAAAGCATTAGAAAAGTAGATGAGCCGTTATTTAAATAGGGGTTTTATATTTTCAGATGACAAAACACTCAAGAAAAGGGCTAATAGTAATGTTAGATTAAATTATCTCATGGAGCTCTAGAGAGAGTGGAATACGTGATTTTTTTTATGAACATGGTTTGACGAGAAAGGTTTTAAATATTGAGCTGTCTGGTTGCAAAGGAATGGGGAGCAGAAAGAACTGCACTAAAGACCACTTACACTCAGCTAATCAGGTCAGTAATGGATTACGGGTGTGTGGTTGTTTGCATCGGCTGCCAACACATCACTCAAAAAAGAAAGACCACATTCAGTATCAAGCATTAAAATCATGTTCAGGTGCATTAAAATAACTCCAAGGACATCCAAGTTGAAATGGTGGAAATTGCACCAGATCCCAGAAAAATACAACTGCCACTCAACTACTGGGTCAATCTGTTGGGACAAAAGCAGGATCACCTAGTGTGCATCACATTAAATACACATTTTTCTTGCTGGAAAATAGAGAAGAGGGGAAATCTTAGCATGATCAGTTCTACAGAGAACAACAGAATTGGGAATAATCAAACTGGATGTAAGTCCAGTTCACCCAAAGAAATGGGGCATGAGACATGGATACTTACAGATGCATTTACAGTAACCGTAATAAAGAAAAGAGAAATTGAAAGCAATGCATCATGAATTTAATATGAGTTTAGACCTATTTAGAAAGTCATTATTATACTGGAGTTTTATTCAGATTTACCCAGATGCCTCAAAGAGTTCAAGCAATAAAAAATAAAGAAATAGTATTTAATGTAACAAAATTTTAAGGTAAATTTTCAGTAAGAATCAGTGATGGGTTATATGGCGACATATGGTTTAAATCACTAGCTAGATTGGAATAACCAGACATGTTAACAGAGATAGAGCCTCTGTTGTACAGAGGTTAAATAATAGGATTAAATGTTACATATGTATGGGTTCCATCACATATAGGGATAGAAGGAAATGAGTTAGCAGATAAATCTGCTAATGGACCACATTTAAAATCCACACTGACATGACAGTTTCAGTACACCAGAAACGAAGAACGCAATTTAAAATAAAAGTTGATAAAATGTGGCTAAAACAGTGGGAAGAAGAAAGAACTTGAAGATGGTTATATAAAAATCCAAAGGAAGGTAGGAGTGATGAGAAACACCAGAAGATGCGGGAGAGAGGAGTCGATAATATCTAAGCTGCGGTTTGGGCATGCTGTATAAATGGTGCATTATTTAAAATAGGGAAACACAGAACAGGAAAGAAAACTTTAAAGCACGTTATGTTTTACAGTCCAAAATATGATGCTAAGAAGGAGGAAGTGGAAGGAAAGCTTAGAGAAATAAAGTTATGGTTTAATCTACAAGATCTAGTACAAAGGAGTAAAAGATGATTTTGCTTTAATATCATGAAGATATTACTTTGCTTAAATATCAAGAAAATGAATTTGATAGTAAAAGTTGTTGTTGGTCTATACCAAACTGGGCACAGGTTTTACATCAGATGCCCTTCCTAGTACAAGCCTCCTATTCTATCCAGGCCTAAGACAAGCACTGCGTCCAGTGGCTGCCGTTTGGAAATAATTTTAATAGAAAATAAAGAGTATAGTTAGTTCATTCATTTGTAATTTCTGTCTTTTTTGGAGGAAGGTGGACAAGGATAGTTAGAATCTTGATTCACACTCCATTCCAGTTGGTGACAGTAGTGCATGATTGTGTTGTCTGCCAGCTGTCATAAAACATCAGGATAAAGAAGAATAACAGAAAAGAAAGAAAAAAAAACAGTGATCTTACATCGGCATAATGGTTAGCATTGTAGCTCACACCTTCGTGCAGGGGTGAGAGTGAGAGTCCTGCCTTAAGTGTGTGAATGTGTGTGTTTGTGTGATTGTGTAGAATTTTAATGTTCGACCTGTGCTTAGTGGGTTTTTTCTGAGTGCTTCGATTTCCTCCCTTAGTCCAAAGACAAGCAGATTGCCTGTTGCCTGTAATGTGTAAGTAAGTGTTTTGGTGTAAGTGTGCGCTTGTGTGCCCTGTGAAGGATTGGCACCCTGTTAAGGATGTACCTGGCCTCATGCACCTGGGATGGGCTCCAAGCCCAGACCCAAGAGAGAGAGAAAGAGAGAGAGAGAGAGAGAGAGAGAGAGAGAGAGTACTCCAGCCTTAGTTACTTGGCATTGTCCTCCCTAAAGAATCTGTATCTTCATTATGGTATTGCTGTTATATCTATACCTTGCTAATTGATTTGTTCTTGGCTCCTCTATAGACTTTATTTGTGTATATATTGTCCTAATAGTTTAAATAAGTTTTGCGCATATCATCTGGCTCTTTTGGATTTCTTGATACTGTCTGACATAGAGATTAACCTCACAGCTGCAAAACCTCTTTGTGCTATTTTCCAAATACACTTAGGGGTTTCAGAACAGTTTTTTTCCCAATGATATGTTAATGTATTAATAATTTAATGTATTCAGGTCATTCATTATGTATAAAAAAGGTCTTATGAATATTGCTAAGGCCTGAGGTCATCGCTCTTGCCACCGGGTAATTATTTTGATACCCAGGAGATTCTGTCAGTTCCCTATAAACCTAAAAGAAAAGAGCTGTATTGAAAGTCTTAGCTTTAGCACAGCTCCAGGCTCTAATGGGAGCTCATACTCCATGATTGAGAGAGCTTTGTATAGTCTAGCGGTGTATGAACTCAGAAGTGGATAAAGCACTGAGTCATATTCATTTTTGCAGCAGTGTTCATGCTCCCAGTAGCCTCTTATTTTAATCAGACCAATTCTATTCTGTCATTTCCTTGCTTTTAAGGCGCATACTGTAGTTGTCTACATCAAGTGTTTTAGAATTAAAGAGAATTTGTGCATCACAAGGATATACTTTTCTCATGGGAGAGAACAGTATGATGCACTCTGAATGAAAAAAGCAACAAAGAAAAATATTTCAGAATTCTTCTTTCCCATTAGCACAAGAACATGTCATTCTATTTTCAAATGGCATAGGGCAATTTACAAAGTTTCCAGGCTTTCGTTTTTTAAAGTTTTTTTTACAAGATGAAGGATTGAGTTAGCGCGTGAGACTCTAGCGAGTGTGCACTCAAATGAGCATGCTGGGACCGGTGCCATTTACTTTTAATCAAAGCTGCAGTAGCTGCTGTTGCTTCTTTCTGGATCAGAGACCTCACTGAAACTCCGTCCAGGATTGCACTGCATCAGCTGCTAGCTTGTCTCTTCTTGCCAAAGACCTCACAGCTTTCTGGCCAGAACAGTCTACTGATTAATGCCAGCAGTACCGTCAGGAACATCCACAAAGGACCTAACTCTAAGCTCAGCAAAGATGATAGATAAGGAAGTTTGGTCGGAAATAAATTAAAATACTGCCTTGACATCTCTGGAGAACAATATTTATTTCCTGTCATTAGAATTGATCAGGCTCCTTGGACCAACAATGGTGGCTAGCTAAGTGTGCCAAAGAGATGCATGTTGGATTGGCACAATGGGCTAATTGAGCCAAATTCGCCAAGGAAATCCATCTTGAAGATGTCTTACTTATTGTCCCCATTTCCTTTTCTCTCCAAATAGATTTCGCAAGGTCTTCTCTGTGTAAACTTTGCAAGGTGTCAATATCTACCATAATGCCTGTTCTGTAATGAGCAGTGCTCGGATTCCTAGGGTCTTATGACACAAGGACATCGATTTGATTAATGTTTTAATCCACACTGACTGCACACAGCTTTGGAAGAAAATGTGGCGACACACTACACCATCCATCATTTCGGCAGAACTGTTTATCAAAGCATTGTGCTTCAGCTCACTGCATCCCATGATGACAGTTGTAATGGGGCTTCCCTTTCTGTAAGAACCTGTCCTAGACAGAGGTTTCTGTGTAAGGATACGAGGAATTTTCCATGCTTTGTCAGAATAATGGTCTCACATCAGATTGCATTAATTTCAATTAGGGAGAAAATTGCAGGAAATTTGCTGGAAGAGCAAACCAATATCGAGGACTTTAGCAATCCTTGGATAATTTCATATCAATCTTTAATCATTTGTTTGAGTCAGTAATTGCTTGCTGTTGACCAATCAGTGAAATCCTTCAGATAAGCACCAAATCTCTGTCTCAGCTCAAAAATACTTCTTTTAAGTCAACGGATTAGAACCATATCTCAAATCATACCATATTGTGGTCATTTCTGACAAGCTTTGAAAATCTATTATGTTCTGGGTTAATTGTTCCCTTTCTTCACAGTTCTTCTACTTATCTCTGGTGGTTTCTTCAGATGATATAGAGGGAAGGAACAGAAGGTGTGAGGATGGGCCTAATCAGAGACAGGTAGCTGAAAAGCCCACTGGGGATGAACAGCTGGAACACTGCAGTGAGGTTTTTCAGTGAAGCTAATGAGGACCTTTGGGATGAGAGCAAACAAACCATGGAAAATGAATAGGAGAGCCTCAACGAGTGCAGTTCAATATGATTGTAATTGACTGGTATGTGGCATAATAAGTGATTGTCCTTAACCTAGGCCATAACATTATGGCAGAGCGGCTAAAATGAGAGAAATGTGATGCATAAAATGGATACTTTCAGGTCTGAAATCTGAATTAAAGCACTTTAAAAAAGCACTGAATCAAACCAATAAAACTCGACAATGTTTTGCCCATGAAATACCCTAATCTTTTGTTGCTTAGCAACTAATGCTGACTGTTAACAAACTATACTGAAATGATGGAATAAAATAAAATGAATTATTTATTGCACTTTGGATTTTATCATATCATTTTCGTCAATGTTTTATTTAAGCAATAAGCCACTCAAGGGTGTGTGTCAGAGTCATTTTGTAAAATTGGCTTGACTTAGTGACACTTAGTTCAGCGTTTTGCTCTGTAACAGTGGCGTTCATTTGAGAACTGACCTGGTGAAGGTTGTTGCCTGGTAAAGATTGAAAACAGTGGTTTGTAAATGATTATTCTCTGTGTAATTTCTCATCCTAGACATCCATGCTAAATGAAGTGGTCAGGCTAGATAATGTGGATATGTGCAACTGGTAATTTAAGGAAAGGTAAGTCCCCAAAGCCAGTCCTCATATGGAAATAAATTATGCCACCGGAGGCTTGCGAGTATAACTGCAATTATAAGTCTAACGCTAAGTCATTGAAGTACATGTAAAGTCATCCATGGATCTGGACAGAAACGATTGAACCCTCCCTGTGTGGGCGATCTAAAGACACTGATATGTGAAGCTGGCACAGAAAGCTAATTATTAGAGACATGTCTCTTCAAAAGGATGGCGACAGAGAAAAGACTAGACCTTGAGGGATTTCCTTAATCTCTCTGAGAATTTTTAATCCACCTTCTAGTCACATAACAAAATGAAGAATAACGTTTGCAGAATAATATCACATATTATAAAGCATAATAAGTACAGAATAATAATATAGAAAAAAATTAATGGTCTTTTTTAATAATATACTGTCATGGGACTAGGTCATGCTCAGTACATATACTGGTATCAGTTATGCATTTAATACCTTGTAATGTAAATGCTTGTAATACTTTTTAAAACATCATCAACAATGAAAAGTGATAGAATCTAAGAAATACCACATTAAAGCATTTTTGATAACAGTGCTGACACTGACACCTTTATTTTGTAACGGACTCCTGAATGATTTTTTTTTCTGATGTCAAGTTTGCAAGAATCATTTTAACACAAAGAAAATTTCTTTTTCCTTAAAGCTGTTTCATACACAAAAAATATAAGCATATTAAGCACACTGTGATTTAACATTTTCTGTTTTAACTCATTCGTTTTATGCTTCAGCAGCTTGGCATTTTTTCCCACTTAAAGCACTTTTACAATAAAAAAGACTTAAAGTTGTTTGTTAACAGTGCTGTGAAGGTTCACACTTCACAAGAGCTAGCTCAAAGTTCAGTTCACACATATTAAATTTAAATGATGTTCGTAGTTTACAATTTTTAATTTTGAACCAAGTTCACAGTCCATAAAATTTACTAGTGTTCATGTTCATTTCTTCCATTTTTTTAAACAAGGTACTGTAAGGATTTGTTTCTGTAGAAAGTTTTTTCTACTTATCCTCCCCTGCCCACTTCCACTGGCATATATACTACCGTTCAAAAGTTTTAGAACACTTGCAAATTTCTTTGTTTTTGTTTAGTGATTTATTTTCTACATTCTACAACAATACTGGGGATTTTAAAACTATAAAATAACACATATGGGATTAGGTGGGATTGCCGAGTTTACAACAAAGTGGCAGCCAGTGGAGAAGGGGATAGTGACAGGATGCACAATCTCTCCTATCTTGTTTATCATGGGAATGAACCTGATCATCTCTGCTGCAAGTACAAAGTCAAAAGGGCCGAAGACCTTAGCAGGATGTCAACAGCCAGTAATCAGGGCATTCATGGATGATCTTACTGTGATAACACCAACTCACGTGCAGGCAAGATGGGTCCTGGCAGAACTGGATCGCATGGCCACTTGGGCAAAGATGGTCTTTAAGCCCAAGAAATCAAGGAGCCTGGTGATCCAAAAGGGTAAAACAACTGGAAGGTTCAAGCTAATTATACAAGAGGAAGTGATACCGAACATCCAGGGGAATCCGATTAGATGCCTTGGAAAGTGGTATGATGATTCCCTGTCAGACAAGAACAGCATCTCCAACACTAGAAAACAAGTTGAAGAATGGCTGAAGAAGATTGATAAGTCTGGCCTGCCGGGAAAATACAAGTGCTGGATCTACCAACATGGCCTGCTTCCGAGACTCATGTGGCTTCTCACTGTTTATGAGGTGCTTTTATCAACTGTTGAAGAAATGGAGAGGAAGTTCAACAAGCACCTTAGAAAATGGTTGGGAATACCCCCAAGCTTTACATCCTTGGGGCTTTACATTAGGTCAGGCCAGCTCCAGCTTCCCCTGTCATCAGTGGTGGAGGAGTTTAAAGTCGCCAAGTGCAGACTGTCCCTGACATATAGGGACGCTCGAGACCAACTCACCAGGGAAGCAGGAGTCAGAACAAGATCTGGCCGTAAGTGGGCCGCCAGCACTGCAATTGACCTGGCGGAATGTTCTCTTCGGAACAAAGAAATTATTGGAAATCCTTGTACTGGAAGACAGGGTCTAGAAACAGCCCATTTCCAGCAGTGGTCAAAGTCCAGCCCGAGGGAGAAGAGAACTATGATTCTGGATGAAGTCCGAAACCTAGAGGAAGAAGGGAGAAGAGCAAAATCAATCGAGCTTGTAACTCAAGGCGTATGGACGAGGTGGAACCTCCCTAAGAGAACAATCACATGGAGCGAACTGTGGCGGCTGGAGCCCTTCCGTATATCCTTTCTACTCAGAGCAGTGTATGACACCTTACCAACCCCAGTTAATTTGCACAGGTGGGGGAGGAGGGAGGACCCAATGTGCAGGTTATGTGGTGGGAAAGGAACAATGGCGCACATTCTGTCTGGGTGTAAGATCGCATTGACACAGGGAAGGTACAGGTGGCGCCATGATAAGGTGTTGGCAGTGCTCGCGGACATCTTGGAGAAGGAAAGGGGGAAGAGACAACCAGCCAAAGCAAGACCACTGCTAAGTACCATCGCCTTTGTGAAAGAGGGCCAAAGACCTGTCGTCCACAGCCAAGCCAGGCAGAATCTCCTGCAGTCAGCCCAGGGATGGGAAATGGAGGTTGACCTCGGGAGGAGACTCCACTTCCCTGAGGAGGTACTATCCACAACTCTAAGGCCCGATATCATTATGTGGTCTGTAGAGGGAAAGAGGATCATCCTGGTGGAGCTGACGGTACCGTGGGAGGAGGGCTGTGAGGAAGCTGCAGAGAGAAAAAAGGGCAAATACCAGCAACTCGTCCAAGACTGCCGGGACAAGGGGTGGACAACATGGCTGATGACTGTGGAAGTCGGGTGTCGAGGATTCCCAGCTCAATCTGTGTGGAATCTGGTGACAAAGGTTGGACTGAGAGGCCACTTGAGGAAAGTAGCCGTTCGTAGGCTGGGAGAAGCGGCAGAGAGAGCCTCCTGTTGGCTCTGGCACAAGAGAGAGGACATAAGCTGGAAGCCTGGTGGAGAGGGGCAGTGACCTGGCCAGTCACTGCTGACCCGCCAACCGGAGGGTGTTGTGGTTAAGGGTCGAAACACCCAGTGAAGGCTCGAGACCACCTGACGACCTTTCTTCCAGGCCAAGGCTTCATCCATTAAAAATGGGTGTATATTAGCATTAGATGTATTATATAACTGAAAGGTAATTACGGAACAACAAGAAAAACAACAGTTAGTTGTTATTTTAAGACACAGAGGTCAGCCTTTCTGTAATAGTTCTTGCAAGAACAGTATTGTCAAGTGCATTTCCAAATCCGTCAAGCACCATGATAAAACTGGCTCTCATGAAGGCCATCACAGGAGGGCGAGACCAAAACCTACCTCTGCCGCAGACAAGAAGTACATTTAGAAGTACAAGAGTTATCAGCCTGAAAAATGACCAATTAACAGCACCTCAGATTAGAGGCGTTATGAGATATAACATCTCAATATCAACTGTTCAAAGGAGATTAATGCATTTTTTGAACAATGTAGAAAGAAATAAAAATCAGGAACCACCATGGAGTTAGAAAGTGTTCTAAAACTTTTATATAGCTATATATATATATACAGTGGTGTGAAAAACTATTTGCCCCCTTCCTGATTTCTTATTCTTTTGCATGTTTGTCACACAAAATGTTTCTGATCATCAAACACATTTAACTATTAGTCAAATATAACACAAGTAAACACAAAATGCAGTTTTTAAATGATGCTTTTTATTATTTAGGGAGAAAAAAAATCCAAACCTACATGGCCCTGTGTGAAAAAGTAATTGCCCCCTGAACCTAATAACTGGTTGGGCCACCCTTAGCAGCAATAACTGCAATCAAGCGTTTGCGATAACTTGCAACGAGTCTTTTACAGCGCTCTGGAGGAATTTTGCAGAATTGTTGTAATTCAGCTTTATTTGAGGGTTTTCTAGCATGAACCGCCTTTTTAAGGTCATGCCACAACATCTCAATAGGATTCAGGTCAGGACTTTGACTAGGCCACTCCAAAGTCTTCATTTTGTTTTTCTTTAGCCATTCAGAGGTGGATTTGCTGGTGTGTTTTGGGTCATTGTCCTGCTGCAGCACCCAAGATCGCTTCAGCTTGAGTTGACGAACAGATGGCCGGACATTCTCCTTCAGGATTTTTTGGTAGACAGTAGAATTCATGGTTCTATCTATCACAGCAAGCCTTCCAGGTCCTGAAGCAGCCAAAAAACCCCAGACCATCACACTACCACTACCATATTTTACTGATGGTATGATGTTCTTTTTCTGAAATGCTGTGTTACAGATGTAATGGGACACGCACCTTCCAAAAAGTTCAACTTTTGTCTCGTCGGTCCACAAGGTATTTTCCCAAAAGTCTTGGCAATCATTGAGATGTTTTTTAGCAAAATTGAGACGAGCCTTAATGTTCTTTTTGCTTAAAAGTGGTTTGCGCCTTGGAAATCTGCCATGCAGACTGTTTTTGCTCAATCTCTTTCTTATGGTGGAGTCGTGAACACTGACCTAAATTGAGGCAAGTGAGGCCTGCAGTTCTTTAGATGTTGTCCTGGGGTCTTTTGTGGCCTCTTGGATGAGTTGTCTCTGCGCTCTTGGGGTAATTTTGGTCGGCCGGCCACTCCTGGGAAGGTTCACCACTGTTCCATGTTTTTACCATTTGTGGATAATGGCTCTCACTGTGGTTCGCTGGAGTCCCAAAGCTTTAGAAATGGCTTTATAACCTTTACCAGACTGATAGATCTCAATTACTTTTGTTCTCATTTGTTCCTGAATTTCCTTGGATCTTGGCATGATGTCTAGCTTTTGAGGTGCTTTTGGTCTACTTCTCTGTGTCAGGTAGCTCCTATTTAAGTGATTTCTTGATTGAAACAGGTGTGGCAGTAATCAGGCCTGGGGGTGACTACAGAAATTGAACTCAGGTGTGATAAACCACAGTTAAGTTATTTTTTAACAAGGGGGGCAATCACTTTTTCACACAGGGCCATGTAGATTTGGATTTTTTTTCTCCCTAAATAATAAAAACCATCATTTAAAAACTGCATTTTGTGTTTACTTGTGTTATCTTTGACTAATAGTTAAATGTGTTTGATGATCAGAAACATTTAAGTGTGACAAACATGCAAAAGAATAAGAAATCAGGAAGGGGGCAAATAGTTTTTCACACCACTGTATATATATATATATATATATATATATATATATATATATATATATATATATATAGTGCTTTTAACAATTGTTATACAAAGCAGCTTTGTATGAAATGTGCCCTCACACTTTCTAATAAATGAGCCTAATGAGCAAGCTGAGGATGAAGGCGACAGTGGCAAGGAAAAACTCCCTGAGATGGTAATAGGAAAAAACCTTGAGATGAACCAGACTCAACAGGGAACCCATCCTCATTTGGGTGATAATGGATAGCAGGGATTAATCTGCATCATTACTGTGTGAGACTGGAAGTTTAGTATAACAGAAAATGTGGTAAAGTTAAAATGGAGTCCAGTTCATTCCTGGAGGCTCAGGTAGACTGTAGGAAACTGCAGTCCTGAAAACATATATACTGTACATTAGCCATAATGGTTCAGTCTTCAGATTTCCTCCGGGTGCTCTGGTTTCCTCCCACAATGGAGTGTTGGCTCTTCTGGCTAAGGCTCTAGGTTGTTGGTTTGGTGATCTGTGGATCCAGGTTTAAGTCCTGCCCATACTTAGTTTCCACACTCCATACTACCCAGCTGCTGCATGCAGTGACGGTCCCAAACCCACATAAAATGGGAGGGTTGCATCAGGAAGGGCATCAACCTGTAAAACCTGTGCCAATTTCCATCCAGATTGAATGGTCTGTTGTGGTGACCCCTTGACAGGAGCAGCCAAATGAAAGTTTACTCTGGGTCCTCCCCAGTTAGATGGACCTGACTACAAAATCTTTTCGTTAGGTGGATCTGAATGAAGTGCGGAAGATGGTGGTTTGCTCTTCCTGTAGGTGAACAAAAAGCAGGTTCCTGCTGCTTTTTATTTATTTTATTTATTTAACTTACATTCAATGTTTTGAACATTTTGTTTTATTTTCAATCTTGACAGTGATGTCTTTTTTGTTTACTTTGGATTGTATGCAACATTTTTACACCTGCTACATGACTCTCAAAATACAACATGCTCATGAGCCCCATCTCTGGGTGTTATAATAAGCGTGGGTATTTTGTTACTGATTTTGATGAAATTTACTCCTTAGGTATCGAAATTTGGTACTAAATGCAGTCCATCAGTCATTGCCACAAAAGTATCAAAGTTTAATACCCAGCCATATTAAAGCCTTGTGCAATATTGTGCTAAACAAAAGATGACACAGAAATGAAATGACAGAAATCCATGATTAATGATGACATTTTAAGCAAAGCAGGCTTATGCCCTATTATGTCTTATACGCGATTAGTATTACCTGAGGACCTCGTGTGATATGTAATAATTAAAGAGGTTGTCTGTGATCTTAATCTCGTGCGAATCGGCCACGTCTATAACTTGTAAAGTAACAAATTCCCCCCCGCAAATTACCTACCATATTTTAAAGAAATCAACGTCTGTGATTTGGCCTGTATTGGTGGGGTGGTATACTATTTTTCCAATGTTTTTTTTCCTGCGCTTCTTTTTATCCATCTTAGTGGCTAAGTTGGGGTGCTTTGAAATTATTTTGGGTGCTGGGTCATAAGACATTTCCAACCAATAGCCTATCCAAAATAGTGCACAATTAAGCGAGGAGGTTCACATCATAATATGAGGTTAATGTGTTACAGATAAATCAAGCGTACAGCTTGAGCTATTAGATTTTAACTTGGTGAAATGTAAATGTAAATTTATGCAAACTATATTTGTTCCTTTTTTTAATTAATCTAACTGGACATCCATAAATTCTCTCTCTCTGCCTCACACACAGTCTCTCTCTCTCTGTGCATACACACACACACACACACACACACACACACACACACATCTTACCCTCTTCTTTTTGTGGCAACACATGTCGAGACACACACTTTGGGATATATATATATATATATATATCCGGGAGATAAGTCAGAGTACATTAAAATCACAGGCTTCGCTTATCCCGTGTGAATGTGCCACACGAAACTTAGATGTGAGGGGATAAGTTCTAAATCACATGAGGTCCACAGATAATACTAATCCCATGTGAATAGTACTTCTTCTGTAGATCTGTGCTTTAAAGGAAAAAAGAGCTACTGTCGAGTTATCTGGGAATTTGCACATCAGCTTCTGCTTCAAACTCGAAAAAAGCCATTGGCCAACTACAGGGGACATGAGGATCTGGAATCACTCTGGAATTCTTGTGTTTGACATCTTAGCAGGTTACACAACAATTGTTCAAAGTAGATTTAACTAAGTGGTCGACAACCCTAAATAAAAAAATAAAAAAAACACAAAAAGGGTACATCACTTTTTCTAATAAATTTTAGTTAAATATATGTAAACAAATACAAAAAAAAATTAACTAAGCTTAACACATACTATTTCATAAACTAGCAAACATGTACTGTAATACACATCTTGATGAGCACTATAGTAATTACATCAAATATCAAATAACTCAGATTCAAGTAATCAGTAATCAGTCCTTCTTATAAGTAAAGAGCGATATTAACATGTGCCTACTGTAAGTTGACCAGCGCTTCCCTGTCTCACATGTTACTGACTGCAGTCTCTAACACGCAGGTTTTTATACACAGACCCTATACTGTTACATCATAGTTACATCATAGTAGAGACTGTGAGGTAGCGATTCTCTGTCACAGATGGTGCTTGTATGTTGAGTGTACCTTTGCTCCATTACTGACTGTGAGGTGATGCATACTGTGATGGCATACACTGATTGTGTCACAGTTGTTTCTTGTCAAACGACTTCAGCTCCATCATTTCACTTATTTTAGCTTTACAGCTACTACATCATCAATCTAAATGCAATTAACATGTTAAACCATTTTATGGTGCTTAGGGATTGTCTTTATTAGAAAGTGTGAGGGCAGCTGACCTCACTATGCAGAGCAGTATCAGCAGGTGTGGCAAATAAAATGAGTGCAATGTGCTGTGAATTGTGCATGCACAAAGTTATTTGAAACTGTTGAAAACTGTTATATGTGAGAGCTCTGAGCATTGAGACCTGTACTATTGCCAGAGTCTACACAATGCTTGCGAGTCAAGGTGCGATTCATAGCCCACTGCACTTCTTTTTAATGACTGTGCTGACTGATATTTCTCTACGAGCTCAGGTTGGCCATGCTCAAACTCGCTATTACAGATAACAAGTATGAGGAACATTGCTTCCAACACATGCCCTTATCAGCATAAGCAATAATATAGGTGAAAACCAAAAACGTATATCATATTTTATTTGGTCTATGAAAAAAAATATTGTATTGATGCAATCATTGATTTCTTTTAAAAGGTAAGGAAGTAAGTCCTCTGAAAACAGGCATGTTTTTTGAGTTCAGTTTAGGCAGTCTACACAAAGCATCTAATTTCCTGCTTACAAAAAAAGGCCTAATTTCCTGTCCAATTCTGGAGTCTTGTCAACTGTGTGAATAATTAAACTTCATTTCATTTAGACTGGAGAGGCTGTGTGGTGGAGCAAAATAATCTGAAACTCGAAAACCTGCACAAAAGGAACCATATTTACGAGCATACCATACGAATGAAATACTTAGAATATAACAGTATAGCATTGCTAGGAAGGTAGTCTGAAAGCAACATCATGATTTTCCTATACTTACTCTCTCACACACTCATTGTCTATACTGCTTTATTTTGTATTCAGGGTCGCAGGGCCTGGAGCCTATTCCCGGAGACTTAGAACACGAGGCCATGGATGGGGTGCCAGTCCATCTCAGGGCACATACACATACAGTACAAACCCACACGCACATGCTCAGTCATACAATACGGGCAATTTGGGAATCCCAATTAGCCTAACCTGCATGTCTTTGGGCTGAAAACCCACTAAGCTTGTGGAGAGCATGAGAACACAGACCCGAGGCAGGAATTGAAACCAGACACTGGAGGTGCAAGGCCACAGTGCTGACCACTAAGCTGCTGTGGTGCCCTCATGATTTTCTTTCGACAGCAAATCCACTGTACAAGAAACAAATAAAACAATAACAAAAATATTACAGTTTACTGTAGTATTTACTGTAGTTTACATTGTAGAAAACTGTAGTATTTACTATATTAATTTACTACACACTGAGGTAAACTGTAGTTTTTACTTTAGTAAATGATTATACGATTTAATAACGTGAAGTACTGTATATACTATAGTAAATAACTAAAAGCTGTCTTAACTGTAACACTGAACATAGTATAGTACATAGTATAGTAATTGGCTACAAGGTGTAGTAAACTGTAGTATTTGTTACAGTAATGTACTACACACTGAGGTAAACTGTAGTATTAACTATAGTAATTAACCACATGCAAAGGTAAACTGTAGAATTTATTATAGTAATTTAATACTGTACATGGTGATATATACTGTAGTATTTACTATAGTAGTTGACTATACAATGTAATAACCTGTTGTATTTACTATAGTAATGGCTACAAGCTGTAATAACCTGTGTATGGATGCAGTGCCAGTCCCAAGCCCTGATAAAATGTGAGAGTTACATCAGGAAGGGCATCCAGCGTAAAAACCTGTTCCAAACTTGTATGTGCGGATCGGACAGTCTGCTGTGGCGACCCTTTGCTGGGAGCAGCATAAAGACCAACAACAACATTTAAGGTACTGTAATCTGTACCATAATAATTTACAACAGGCTGATGTAAACAGTACTATGTACTGTAGTAATTGACTATATGCTGTAATAAACTGTAGTATTTAATATAGTAATTTACTACACACTCTGCCTTTTGCTCCGAGTTCCATGGGATCGGCTCCAAGCTTCCCGCTACCCTTAACAGGATAAGTGGTATAGAGAACGATTGAGTGAGAGAGCTTAATAGTTGCAAGAGTTATTTTTTTTTTTAAGTTCTTTTTGTACTTCACATCCACATATTATCTTCTGTGATTAGGTCACAACTAAGACTTCCCTATTAAAAAATATTTTAATGTGGATCATGTTATGTTAAATGATGGTGCATTATCAATCCTGTGTCAGTCATACCTTCCTGGCGGTCCTTGCTGTCTTTTGAAAATTTTGCTTAGCTCTCCTAGCCAGCATATGGGCAGTTCTATCTAAAAGTTTTCTTGGTCTTTCCAATTTTGCCTTGACTTTGACGGCTCACCCAAGATCTCATTAATTTCATAATTTTTTTAAATTAATAGGGTAGTTAAATGTTAGCACAAGGTTTGAATAGTAAGAGAGTTGTTAATGTTCTGAAATTGTTATTTGAAATGACAAATACTGTATTGACCTGCCTTCAAGTCCTAATGACTCAATTATGGCCTAACTAGTTAAATAAGTTCTGAGACTTTACAACTGGAAAAGAGCCCAAAGTTTTGCAAGTGCCACAATAAATATTTATATATTTCTGCTTTTTTGAGGTTCATAAAACATAAATGAACTATGCATCATAAATAAAAAGTATTTAGGCTGCCTGGCAGAAGTTTTTCCTTACTCTATTTTGCTAGATTGGCTTTAGCTTAGATAAAGGTATTTAATGTGTGAGTCAATTCATATGTAAAAATAATAGCTCATGCTCCCAGAACCACTCTTTCACCATCTGAGTCCTAGTAAGAATGAAAATGCAATAATGTGATGATATCATTTAGCACATTCAGGTTGTCAGCTGACTTCATTTTATTGCCACATAACTTTGCTGAGCCTAGAGCTGACCAACTGAAGCAACTCCAGATCATAACATGTGTGCTTCATGTGATTCCCTTCTTAACAGGATGCATAATTGCTTTGGAACAGGGTCAGTCTGGACCGTTCAGACCACATGACCTTTGTCTATTGCGCTATAGTATAATCTTTATGCTCCCTAGCAAACTGAAGCTTTTTTTCCAATTAACCCCACTAACAACTGTTTTTATGGCCACACTGCAGTTTATTCACAATGCTGTGAGTTTTCGTTGCATTGTGTGAGTGAAAATGCTCTTACTTTCATTATTAAACATAGCTGTGATTTCTAATGTCAGATTCTTTTTATAACCACAATTCTTCTGCAAAGTTCTTGGTACAATATAAAACTGCCAGGTTTTAGTAATGGACCAATAACGCAACTGCAGTTTATTTATTTATTTATTTATTTATTTATTTATTTTTGGGGCAGGGATTCTACTTTAAACATTAAAGTTTGCAAACACACACTATTTTAAATAATTTGCTGCAGAGATTGTGCTCATGAAATATTTAACTAAGGGTGCCCAAACGTTTACCAAACCTTACCAGGTACCCACATTTTTAATAAGTTTGTGTGGGATGACTGACAAACAGTTTTTTGTGTATGTTGTTACTAAGTACTATTGTTACAGCTATTACTTAATGCCAATCGAAATAAAGCATCCAACACTGTAACACACTGGTTAGGTTATCAGTAGATCCCAGATTCAGACAACAACATCGCCAAGCTGCCACTGTTGGACCCTTGAGCAAGGGCCTTAATCCTCAACTGCTCATATTAGCAATGCGGTAAAATGTAAGTTTCTCTAGATGTAAGTTACTGGCAGCACAGCTCTCTCAGATTTCATATCTGTGTTTTCAGATTTCATCCATTTAAAACTATATTTTCTTTAGCCACAGAGACATGAATTTCATGACATTTAGAGGAATATTGATTGCTCACAGTCAAGAGAGGGTTCAATGACATAAGCACCCAAGGGGATTTTGCGCCAGAGGCAAAGCTCAGATTGCCTCAGGCGTCAGCCATATGCAGTGCAGTCAGAGCAGCTACAGGTTAGGTCGGGCAGCAGTTGCAAACAACACTGTTTAACTAATCAGCACTAAAACATCTATACTTGTAGAAAAGAACTATAAACCTGTGAAGTTTAATTATTTTCCCACCAGTTTCTCTCTCTGTCTATAACCATTCTCACAGTCTTCATTGCTCTCACACAGGCAACGCAGTGCTACAGTAAGTGCTAGGGTGCTGTTAAGTACATCTATGTGTGAAGTACATGGTAAACACATTAACCTAATGTGTGGGAAGCACTGCAGATCTGCAAAATTTTGGCTGCAAATCCTTCCAATGGGGTGTCACGCTCTTGTGACTTGTAGGTGTCTGGTATCCTACACAACACTACAAAAACAGTCCTAAAACATCTGATGAAACAGATTTAAATAAAATGAAACAATGTAATTACTAAGTTCTGTAGTGTTTTATAATTATTTCACAATAATTTGTTTGCCTGGACTAACAAAGGTGGCAAAGGACTTAATGTTGAGGATTAATTTCTTATAACTAAATAGGTTTCCTTTACTAGAAAAGTTTAATTTCTGTTGAAGAGATTAGACTCTATTAGCTAGCTCCGTCTAATCGTTTATGAGTGCTTCTACAAAGCTGCAATTTATCCTGGCCAGAGACCTTTATTCCCAGAACAATAATAATAAAAAAACATCACACACCAGGAGTGAATCTAACTTCAGTTAAAGTTCACATAACAAAAAAATAATGAGTTCATGTTTTAAGGTCAGTTTAAGCTATGACTTAAAATGACTTGCTTAAACCTAAATAACCAAATTGATGATAACATTATTAGTGGGGACTGGAACATCCATTACTCGTTAAAAATTGCAAGTATTTGTTTAATATTGCTGTAATAAATCATCATAATTGAAAAAAATATTTGCAGAATGACCACTAAAATTACTACCCCACATTCTATTTATAGCCAAAAACTATGCAACACAATTCTATTAATAGAATGTGACTTATTAATTATTTAGTGTCAGAAGTTGCCTACACTGATCAGCCATAACATTACAATGCAAAACATTATGCCCAATATTGTGTAGGTTCCCCTTGTGCTGCCTGGGTGGCTCTGGTCCCTCAGGGCAGGACTCCACAAGACCACTGGGGTTTGCGATGGTGTCTGGCACCACAGCACACCACAGCAGTGGATCCTTTGGGTGCTGTGGATGGTGGGATGGAGCCTCTGGGGTTCAGACTTGTTTGTCTGGTGCATTTCATGGGTGCTTGGTCAGATAGGGATCTGAAGAATTTAGAGGCTGGGTTGACAGCCTGATTGGTGTTTATTTATAGTGCATTGAACAAATGTCTTAACTTAGAATTTTTGTCTTCTAACTATGAAAAGCCAAAGAAAACACATTTCAAATTGTTACTACAGTACATAGAAATTCCTACACCAAAAGTCAGGAAAGATTCCTCGGCCTTGAATTTAACACATGTGGTCATTTTAAAATGGCCTCTTGGACCAGGAAATGAAATATGAGATATGACCTTAACCTTTGAGGCATTGTTTGACACAGTCAAACACAAAACTCTTGTGTATCCTCCCAAGTCTTGGAATCTGTGGCACAGCATGGCATGACATCTGCTTCATGCAGACTAACCACTGGTGCCACACAAGTCTTAGTACATGGTTCTATTCTGTTCTTTCTGAGTTAATTTTCTAAACTACATCATATGCACTACACAAGATACAGATAAGTGACATGGATCACTTGCTCAAAGATAGGGCACACACACCTTAGCTTAAAGAAGCACAAGAACCTCTTACCAGAGAGTGGTTTAGTATATGGGATTTTCACAAACCTTTACAACAGGCTTTTATAATGTACCTGTGGCAAGAGATTACACCCACATAGGCATCAAATCACCCCTTTAAAGGGGAGTTGTTTAGCATTTATAGCAGTTTGGGGGCAGATTTAAAGATATTTGGTTGTGCACAGGCAGAGCAATTAACAATTTATAGAATTTATAAATGCCTGTTGTAGACAGCTCTTCATACACAACCAGCTACAAGACTCAATCCATCCTCACAAGTCTTGGACCCTGTGGCACAACATAGAATGGCATCTGCTTCATGCAGACTCTCCACTGGTGTCCCAGAAGGCTCAGTACTCATGTACACTCCTGTTTCCACTCAGATCTCTGCATATCTGGCAGACATCTTATCTTGGATGCCAGGTCATCAGATGAAACTTAATCCTAACAAAACTGAACTGCTGTTATGTCTAGGTGATGAATTGCCATGTCAGGGTCTTATAATCACCATGGAAAATGTTAAGATTGCACATTCAGGCAGTGCACACAACATTGGGGTAACTGCGGACAATCGACTGTCTTTTTCTGCTCACATTGCTAACCTGACACTTTCACGTTGATTTCTTTTTTGCAACTTCCAAATAATTAATCTATTTATATCCAAATAGAATCCAAATAGAATAATTATAATTCATTATTTCACAATAATAGTTTACTGTAAAATAATTAGAAGATGTTTTTCCAGTCCCTTGTCATTTCAATACTGGACTTCTATAACTCACTACTGGCAGGTCTGCCAGTGTCTGCTATCCAATCTCAGATACTGTTTTGGAATGTAAAACAAGCAGGACTTGTTTTTAATCTTCTTACAGTAAATTCTCTCATACCATCCTGTTACTGTACCTTTCTCCCTCAGTTGGCTTCTTGTAGCTTCTGCATCTGCATCTGATTTAAAACTGTAGCTTGCCTACAAGGCCAAAACAGGCCAGCACCCAACTACCTCAAAGCACTTATCACACCATGCACTGCACCACACTCCCTCTGAGCCTCTAGCATTGCTTGGCTGGTCACACTATATCTCAGTGTATGTTTAATTAAAGAATTCACATTAATTTATACTTTTTGCCTAAAAGCTAGGTAAAATTGCATTATTTCTTACTTCTTACGTTAAAGTAGTTAATGGTTTGGTATGCGGGATTTTCATAACATTTCACAAAAAGCTTTTTAACAAAGCCACAAATTCTCTCATTTAAAGATATGTTGTTTATCATACATGGCAATGTGTTTTTTTTAAATAAGTCACCAGCATAGCAACAATACAATTTGTTAAATTTACACTGCCTTGCCAATCAATCAATCAATCAATCAATCAATCAATCAATCAATCAATCAATCAATCAATCAACCCACCAATCAATCAATCAATCAAATCCAAGTATTACATGGTAAATAGCCAATAGCCTTCTATTAGATAATTACTTTCAGTGATTTATAAGTTTTTTTTATTCTGATTATTGTAATTAATTTGATTAATTTGTTAACTGATGCAGTGAATAGCTGAATCAACATAAAAAAAATAAAAACTACAGAGACTGTTGAAACTACTAAAGCTGGGTTAAAAACAGAAAAATGCAACTGGAAGAATGATGGTGAACCATTATCTTCAAGAAAGAAATTTGGTCAGAAAACATCGTGAATGTAAATGATGGCAGATCATTAAAATGCTTAGTAAAATCAAATAATAAAAAAAAGGAAAAAGACCAAGTAGAACTCACGGATATGTCTACTCTTTATACTGTACGTACAATGGGAAGAGAACTTAAGGAATTGGGGATAAACGTCTGTATAGCCTTAAGAAACCCACTCATCACCACAGTAACACTGTCTCATGAATCCAGATTTACTTTGTTCCAGAATTATGGGTGCATCAGGATAAGAAAAGAGACAGATAAAATAATGTACCCCTTTAGTGATGTACCCCTTCTGTTGATCAGGTTTAGGTTCAGCAACAATATGTGTCCAAACAAGAAGCTAGCTGATCACCTGAATATACCGAATAACCAGGTTTTTTCCATCAATGGATCTTTTTTTCTTCCCTGATGGCATGGGCATGCTCCAAGATGACAATTCATCTGGGTCAAATTGTAAAAAACAGTGGTTCAGGTAGCATGAGACATACTTTTTTACACATGGATTGACCACACATGAAGTTTTTGGGGTTTTTATGAGCTGTAAGCCATAATCATTTGAATTATGACAAATTACGGCTTGAACTATCTTGCTTTGCATGTAATACGTCTACCTAATATATAAGTTTCATCTTTTAAGTTGAAATAAATGAACCTTTGCACGGTATTCAAATTTTTCAAATTTTACCTGTACAGTATATTTCAGGTCTAGTCCTAACTGTGATGTAACTAATTTTTTTTTTAATTTGCTTTGGTTTATAGAAAAACATGTTCTTGACTAAGGAATGTAGAAGTCTAAAATTTTATACCCATCAAAATATTCAGCCATGTCTTTTAAATATAATGCCGTCAAAGCAAAGCAATGTCTTTTAAAGAAAGAGTATAAAAGTTAGAGGAATGTTTAAAATCTTTATTGTGCTTGTTTTTGCTGTGAAAATTCCTTTTTACCTTCCATGTCACAACATCTTTGCCACAGTCTGGTCTGTCTAGGGACTGGACAAGCCCAGAGCAGCTTTTGCCATGAGGCAATTCAAAGGTCACACAGAGTCTCAACTGCTTGCTAAATATCCCCTCACTCATCTTGTCTTACTCACACACCACATCTTGCCACAAATGAATGAGTGTCCACAAGCATTGAGGCAGGTAATAGAGCACTTTCCCTTGGGCACTGCGTTTTAAAGCCATAATCAAAGGTTTCAGAACAACAAAAGTGGCATGTGGCAGTCCAGCCATCAAATTGTCTAAAGTACTTAAAGAAAGGCAATGGGGAATTGCACTTTCACAATCTCTAGACTGTGTTTTGTTTACAATGGTGAGTGGATAAAAAACACATTTAAGAACACTTTAAATTTAGTTTCCCAAGAGCCAGTAAGCTCTGTTTGTTAAAAAAAAAAAAAAGGCACATCACTGTTAAGACCTATTCCATAAGACCTGGTTATGCCCCTTAGTTATTTAATACATAAGTTAAATATTACAGCAGAACTCCAACAGGAAAAAAATATTGGTATACATTATACATTTATTACAGTCTTGAGTTATCATCAGTCAGTAGTAATGCACAGTAATTACCCTAAAGTTAATCACATGCAAATATATTTCTGTAGTGATTTCTCTTTGGAGACTGGGCAATAACTATTTTTGGAGCTTTTGCATGCCATCATTTTCTTGGATTTTCCTCTGGTGATTCGAAAGAGATTAAAAATTTCCAAGCCTAATCAATTCCCAGATCTACAGCTGAAGGTAGTCAGGATAAAAAAAAAAAAAAAAGTGTAGTTTAATCTAATTAACAAAGACCAAGTATTATTCCATCTGAGTATGAAAGAGGGTTGACTGGTGATTAGTGTTAAATTAATTGAATTTTTATCCACAGAGTCTCAAACAATTGAATTTTTTTCCCCTTTGGTTAGTTGCTTTTTTGTCTTGCTGAGGAACCTTTAGCATTTGAGCGAGAACTGGGCTTCTATTTACAAAGACTCACAAAGATAAATTATACCTAAGTAGTTGGGTTACCATGGTAACAGTGTCTCCTCATGGTGGTTAGAAAGGGCAAGACAGAGAAAAGTAAAAAAAAACAAAAAAACAAACAAAAAAAAACATTTCTATATCAGTATCTTCATAAACAGAATGCGATCTTTTCCATCCACCATAAACTTTTATTTATCATTCCACAATCCACTGGGGGACTTCATGCCCTATACATTTATTACCTTTAGATAAGAAGCAGATTATACTGTCTCCATCTGTTTAGTTATGCTCTCCATGGATGGAGTTAAATATTTTTGGTCCCTCTGTTGCAGAATTTATCATTAATTAGCACTGGCTCATTCAATTTAGTCTACTGGGGCAAACCCCTGAGGCAGAGCCCAAAATGAGGGGTGGAGGGGGGACATAATAGAAACAGATTGTATGGCTGGCACTGATTTGTTAAATGTGCCCACAAGCCTTGCAGTGATGCGTATATTTGCAGTGTTTTTAAAACTTTATTTATTTTATTTATTTAGTTTTTTAGCCAGAGTAATATCTTTATAAAATGATGGTCTCCATTTTAAGTAGTCATTATCCTAAATGAGTTCTGTTTTAAGATGGTAAAATGTTTAAAATGTTAATTTTACGTGATTTTATTTTCTTACTTGTAGAAAGGCATTTTAGCCCATTAGAATCATTTACTTTTTATAGCCTCCTGAGACCTGGACTGTACTATTGCGTACATTGCATTTTCTGTATGGTTTCTGCACTGTTTCTCTTTATTAGCACCTGATAACTATAAACTTAATCAACATCGTCAAACAGAAAGATGTTTGGGAAAACAATTATACCTAATGGCCCTCACATGAGGATCATTCAAGGATATACACCAATCAGACATAACTTTACAACGCAAAACATTATGTCCAGTATTGTGTAGGTTACACTTATGCTTCATGGGCAGCTCTGGCCCCAGGATCTTATTGATGGATCGTTTGGGTGCTGTGGGTTGTGAGGTGGATCTGACTACTTTGTCCGGTGCATTCCATGGATGACTTTTTTCGAGCAATTTGTGCTGCATTGTCTTTTCTGTGGGATCATTATTGGCATGGGTGAGCCTTGGATGCCCATTATCCTGTCACCAGTTTACTGATATGTAATTGATAATCAGTGATAATGTGTTAATCAAGAGGATACACAGTGTAAAACATTTTGATCATGTAATATTCAACATGTCAGCTCTGGTCACTCACATATTTACTAAAATATAACCCTTTTCTTTATCACAAATTCACAGTCACAAGAAAGTAAAAAGAACAAACAACTGTTGTAATCTTAGAGTGACACTGCATCAGTGGCAGTTCAAAAAAGATTAACTTTACTTGCAGTGGAGGGAGCACATTCTAAAGTAACACACAAAGTAAAACACTTGAAATAATTAAACCAATCCTGGATATGAAGCAATATGTAGTTTTAGGCCATCATTACAATTTCAAAAACAGTGTTTTAGACTTTTTGGTGGTATAAAGCCTTGCTAGTTTTAAAAATGGTTACGATATTGTAATATAAAGAAAATCAGTAAGATTTAGCATCTGGTTTTATCATCTGGTTTTATCCAGGTATTTTATTGACCTTCAAGCAAAATGGAACTTGAATTTTCTTGTTTTATACAGATCACCGTTTTAACTTTGACTAGTTTTGAAGAAATAAAGATTTTTTAAAGTAATGTTTGTGTTTTAATTGTTAGGGTATTGTTAGGCTAACAGTCATTCGAACCAACTACACTGTAAAAAATAAACTGTAAATTTTATGGTAAAAAAACGGCAGATGTGGTTGCCAGCAGTTTATCGTAAAAATATGGTAGCAATGGTTTTGGTTGTACTGAATTGCAGTCATTATACTGTATAATATATAGGGGGGGGGGGGGTAGTACATGGAGGCACCAAGCACAGGGAGAACATACAAACTCAATGCACACAGGCGGGAATCGAGCCTGGACCCTGGAGGTGGAAGGCGACAGTGCTAACCACTTGCTACACAATTGCTGTCATTGGCGGACTTATGAATAACCACAGTGAATTCATTCAGCAATTCTGTGAAAGCATCATTTTATCACACTAGCTGAGAACTAAAAGAGATAGAAGTTACATTGCTAAGCATTCGTATTTTACTTTTAAGTAACTATTAAAAGTACTTTTATACTAATTGATAAATACAAACCTAAATCAAATGATCAAAACCCACCAATATTTATTCAAGACTTGGACATCAGCATAGTCCCATGTATTTTTTTTTTAATAAAGACAGCAAAACAATATTTAAATTCTCAAAATCAAATATACAAATGTCAGGGTGGACATTTCTAAGTGTTTTGGGCAGACAATCTAAGCATATAATTTTATAGAAGGGCTTTTGTTACAACTTTACACAAAAAAAAATTATCACACATGTTAAAATTGTTTATGTCCTTTGTCCTGCATTGTGGTTTTTAAGTGCATACTGCACTGGGGTGTTGAATATGTGGCAAGGTCCTACGGAAAAGGGGTAATTTTAATTAGGAAAAGAAAGAGTTAAAGGATGAAGAAAGGGAAAAAGGGAAGAAAACATGCACATGCAGTTCTGGTGGGCAGTGCCCAGCTGGCATGCGGGCACAGGCTGGTGAGCAGTGGCGGCGGGCAAAGTGGCACATGCTAGTGTCTGTCCTTGCCACAGTGATCAAAGGGCCAAATACCATTCACAACTTTAAAGTCCTTGGTTAACGTATATTAGACGGCTATAAACCATAGGAAAAAAACTATTAAAATACAGTACGGGTGCAATCCCATACAACCAATAATGTTGCTACTGTATTTTTTATGGGAAATTTCTGGCAACCACAGCTGCCATTTTTTTTTTATCATAAACCGTTTTTAATCCAACAAACATGTAAATTGAATGGCTATAAACCATAGAAAAAAAATATTGAAATTGTTATGAACTGTTAGACTGTGGGCATGATGTGGCAAGGCATAGATGCAGAGGGAGATGATGGCAAACAAAGACTTTTAATAATAAACAAACCAAACATGAACAAAGGACGTTGGCTGTACCTTGGAGCATACTATAAACAGAACCAATAATCAACTAATAGGCATACACTGGCAAGGGATTGCACAAACTAATTCAATACAGACAGGGGATACAAACCAGACGAGTCTAGACACACTAAACAGCCTAGCAGACTAAACACAAGAGACAATACATGCAAGGGGCTAAACACACACATGACAGGCTTGGCTAGGCCTACTAGCTGTTATGCACATTAGCTGCTAAGCTAGCTAGTTGCTAAACAGACTAATTTCTAAACAGGCTAGTAGCCAGAGACCCAAGGGATGAACAGACTAGGTACACAGCAGACTAGGTATAAAACAGGCTAAGAACTAAAGGTTAGTGGCTAAACATGTTAGTACCTAAAAAGACTAAGAGCTAAACAGATGAGAAGACTACACAGGCTAAGATCCAAGCAGGTTAGTAGTGCACTGATTAGTATTGATACAGACTAAGTGTATCTACACATGCAAAGGAGGTTACTCACACATGAGGGTAAACCCAAAAGGCTAATTCTCCTAGAGGCTAATCCTGTCAGGAGACACAGAGACTAAGAGACATAAACTAAATCAAGACAGATATAAACTTAACTTAAAGAGCTCCAGAAACCAAATGCCAACTCGACCATAACAGACCATAACAGACCATAACAGACCCCACTTAACAGAACTGAAATTAATGCTAGACCCAGTTTCCCAAAACAAGAAGCTATTTATAACATGACTAATGAGCTACCTTGTTCAGGTGAGCACCTGCATCACCTGACCGAGGTGCCTTCTGGGAAACTGAGTCTACAAACTAAAACTACAACACAAACAGTGCCCTTACTTCACATTCTTGATTTTAGTACATCTAAAAACGGAATGCAAACTTAAAGTGAATTGAAAGAACGTCTCACTGAAAATGTGGTAGAAATTTCATCATATGGCCTCAAGAAATAATAAATAAACAAAGTAGAAGTAGGCATCATTTAATAATATGCACTTGAACATTAACAAGTTGGTTTTAAACCAGTAGAATCCTCCCTAAGAATTTTTATATTTCCATAATGTTTCATGGCTCTTGTTTTATTTTATTATTTTTTTTATCATAAAATGTCTAAACACTGTTTATGAGACTTGAACACACCCTGGGTGGGATGTGAGTCCATTCCATTGTTATTAAAATATTATTTAATACCAAAGTGTTAACATGACAGTAACAGGGTTGATGATATTGTCATATAAATTTTTGTAGTTAACGTTAAAAGTAAACCAAGCATATTTAAAATCCTCCATATTCTTTGTCTGTTGGTTGTTCTCGTTCAGTGGTCGCCACAGCGAATCATCTGCCTCCATCTAACCCTATCCTCTGCATCCTTCCCTCTCACTACATCCATACATCTCCTCTATGGTCTTCCTCTAGACCTTCTGCCTGGCAGTTCCAACCTCCTTTTAGATATATATTCACAAACTGTCCTCTGAATGGAATGCCCAAACCACCTCAATCCAGCCTTTCTGACTTTATATCCAAATTATCTAACATGAGTTGTCCCCCTGATGGACTTATTCTTGATCCTATCCATCATTGTCACTCCTAAAAAGAACCTCAGCATCTTTATCTTTGTTACCTCCAGCTCTGCCTCCTATCTTTTCTTTAGTGCCATTGTCTCCAAGCCATAGAGCATCGCTGGTCTCACCACTGTCTTTAACACCTTTCCTTTCATTCTCGCTGATACAGTTTTATCACACCACACACCTGACACACCTGTTCCAACCTGCACTTGCCTCTTTACCTCCTTTCCACTCTCTCCATTGCTTTGAACTGTTGACCATAAGTACTTGAAGTCATGCAATTTCTTTTCCTCTGCTCCCTGTAGCCTCACTGTTGCACTTAGGTCTTTACATTTACAAACATGTATTCTCTCTTTCTGCAGCTAACCTCCATTCCTTTGCTTTCCAGACCGTACCTCCATTTCTCCACCTGTTCCCTGCTCTTACTACAAAGCACAATGTCATCTGCAAACATCATAGTCCATGGAGACTCCTGTCTAACTTCATCTGTCGTCCTGTCCATCACCAGATTAAACAAGAAGGGGCTCAGAGCCAATCCTTGATGCAGGCCCACCTTCACTGTGAACTCTTCTGCCCCACCTATAGCGCACCTCACCACTGTCTTACAGAGCTCATAAAATCATCCATAATATGATTTCAAAATTGAAACCAATTTACTCTTTCGAGAATATTTGAGAGATATAGCTGAATCTAATTCAAATGTTAAATGAAATGTAGTATGAAATGAACCAGAAATATTGGCTCCAGTAAACACAGACGCATGAAACCTGCAAGTGGAGGAATCAGTTTTTTCACATAATGCTTTAAAATAATCATATTTCAGTTTAAGAGTCAGATTTTAGCATAAGAAATAGCAGTGTAAGTCAATGGGGCCATCTTTTTTTTTTAAGGTACACTAAAGAAAGTTGCTGTGATGATGTGGGGAATGATTTTCTGGCTCTTGATAACCAAGAAACATTACTGCTGACTTCATGACTATAGTTTATCCACACTCGGATGGACACTTCCATCAAATCACTAAACATCCTCACTGAATAGCTCCAGATGGTACATGGAGCCTAACAGCTGGTTTACAGTGCTTCAGTGGCACACAGATTCTTCAAATCTTACAGTACCTTTATTAAGCTTTTTGGGGTGAGGTTGAAAAGGATATTGACAGCAAGTAAAACTTAAAAGTAAAAAAAAAATCATATTACTGTATTTTCTATATCTTGAGAATTAATATAGGATTATCATGAGATTATTAAAAGAATCCATATTATGTTTTAAAACAAAGTTAATTCTTTTCTGATCACAGCATGTCTCCAAAGCATTTCATTTCCTTATATTGGAAATTATTAACAATTCCTTTACTGATGGTTTAATTTCAAATATGTCTAACTATTACCTGTTTATAGGTACATTTAATGCCATGTAATCTCTAAATGTCATGTTAAAATATACAATAAAAATATTTCCTATCTTCTTTTTTCCTGAAATAAACAAGACGCTACAGTATAAGCAGCTTGCAAAACAAACTGCAAATTTCTCTTTATTGGCAGGGAACATTCATTCATCAACTTCATCAGTTATGTCAGTTGCCCTATACAGTATGCACGTCTCTGTGAATTGTTATCATAGAAACAATAGCATGTTAAAATTAGACGTGTGATTCAAATTACAATTACAATAATTTGTATTAAATCTGGTATTATGGACAATTAATCCATACTTACATACAGTACATACATTTACCTCATTACTGTACTGTAAAAGAAATATTTTACTTAAGTGCGTCTTACTTTTACTCATACTTCACAATACATCAAGCATCTGTACTCCTACTTAACAATGTTTCTGCATGGCTTTGTGCTGCATACAGTAACTACAGTGGTGTGTAGTAATTGACTTGTCTTTCCTGATACCCCTCATAATGTAACAGGTGTTTGAAAACAGAAGCAGAGCTGCTTGCAGACAGAAAAGATAAAAACATGCTCACGGTTGAGAAGCATATATATATATATATATATATATATATATATAGAGAGAGAGAGAGAGAGAGAGAGAGAGAAAGAGTTTTTACCAATAAAAAAAAGCTACTGTCACCTAATAAAAGCCCTGTACTTTTGATATTTTTAAACAAGTAAAAATATAAATCGAGGACTTCTACTTTGCTCAAGAACAGGATTTGTGTACTTTGCCCACTTATGACCTTTGACCAATCAGGTTCAAGAGTAATAGAATAAGTCGTTGTCCAGCCGTTAAATAAATATAAAACTTTATGCAGAAGACAGAATATAGCATTTGCTTTGTTGTTTTATGTGCTCTAAGTGAATATTGTTACTTCCAAAAACATATGAAATTTATGGAACAATTTTAATTAAACTCATTACTTTTAATATTAAATTTAAATTCAATCACCTGACATAATTTCAAGTACAGTATGACTAACAAATATGCATTAAATTGTACAAATTTGTTTATTTTTAAGAATTTTAAATTTGAGGAACATCTCTCTGAAATAATCATTAATTTTCTTTTTTTGCACAAACTTTTGTGCAAAACTTATCATTTTATATCATTGGATATAATGATCCAAGCTGAAGTAGAATAGAACAAAGGTTTAAACTGCACTTCAGGCACAGTTTCAGCTGATGGGTTCATATGGTATTTTCTCACACTTTGCTCAAGTGGTAGGTCCAGTAATGCTCACTCCAATACTGCAGCAAGGCTAATGGGCCATGTGTTCTCTAGTTGACCCTTCTGTTCCCTACTTGGCAATGCATGTTCTATTCACAGCCAGTAGTAAAATTTTAAGAAAAATAATATCAAAGGGGATGGTGTGGTCAAGAATTTATTTTTTATTTTTTTGGGGGGGGGGGGGGGGGGTTCAGGGGGGGGGGGACACCGGTCTCTCTCTCTCTCTCTCTCTCTCTCTCTCACATACACACACACACACACACACACACATGAGGGGGAATTCTTGCTGAATCATGAATAAACTAATGATTTTTGGAAAGCTGAGATCAATTTTACTTGCCACGCCCAGGCGTGATTACTGCCAGACCTGTTGAATTAAGAAAAAACTTACTGTGAGTAGAACCTGTCTGACAAAGTGAAGCATGCTAAAAAGATCTAAAAAAAACAACAACAACAATTCAATCTAAAGAAAATTAAGAACAGACAGCACTGTACTGTAACTTACAAGTATTTATATTGGAGGCACTCCACATTATAAACAAATAAAAAAATGTTATTTAACAACGACAGCATTGTAAACATTAGTTCATTTTGTAAGGAGACTTTTTAATAGAAATAGTTTTTAATAGTCTCCAGTGTGAGCAATGTGTGACTCATTTCCAGTTTCATGAAACATGTGTTTTCTTATTTATTTATTTTTTACCTATAAGAAGAGCGAGAGAGGCTGCTTTAGAAGTACCAGGATACAGTACAAGAACAGAAAAATCTCAGTCTCAGACTCTCCACAACATAAAAATGTAACAACAGTTAATCCTATCTGCCATTCATAAATAAATAAAAACATTCCTACAGTGGCATACGCTGAAGTGTTGTATATCTTACCTACCATATTTATTTCATCTGCTTTCACCTTCAGATCAAAAAGACCTGAATATAATCTCTGTAATAGAAACAGGATTTTTAAATATTATTTTTTCATGCTCATTAAAGGAGTCCTGCCAAGTCCTTAAGGTTTCATGTTGGGAAAATTATTCTTTTGTATTAGGCCAATTTAAAAAGACTCATTTTGGGCTGAACAGGACTTTAGGGTTAATGAAGGCTGCAGATACCTCACTCGTCATGATCCTGCCTTGCCTCAGGCCAGAGCTTCATTACGTGATGTAGAGAGCCAGGTAGGGGATCTGAAGGAGCAGAGAGTCCTTCATAGCTGTAGGGCTTTTAATACCCACTTCCGTCTCAGGGATAGAAAAAACAAAGCTTGATTGTGTTGAATATTGCCATTTAGTGTAGCGTTCCATGACTTCAAGCAAGAAAATTAAAGATAACAGAAACAAAGTATGCACGTCAAGTACAGTGTATGCATGAATTATTTCAGACTATAGGATATACTTTGAAAAGTGCTATTCGGGTCAAGTATTGAAAACATGTCAATTTATAGTACACAGGTAATAAATTTATCTCTCCTTAAACATAAACATCTCAGTAAAAGATCAATGCCATTGAAATACTGTTAAATTAATAGGTAGATAACTATGCAAAACTTCAAGTGACCTCAAATGTTTTAACTTTGAGAAAAATTTTACACTGTGTCTTTACCCTGCTATTTTCATCTTGCCGTGATTCAGTACATAAAAGGGTCATGCATGAATATCAGTAATTTTTGCCTCTGTGACTGTTCAAGTGTATGAATTGGCAAATCATCAGTCAGTCAGTTTTCACTGACCGATGCATTATGACCTTGGGGATGCAGGTATGTGAACATATTTTTCTAAAACTAAAAAGAAGTTTTGTAAGGCCTGCGGATTATTTTACATTAACAGCTTGATATATTCACAGCTGGATTCTAAAGCACAACAACATGGCATTTTACCCTTCCAAATACAAGTTGCATTTTTTTTTTACTGCAAATTATGAAACACTCATTAAGTAAGACTTGTCAAAGACAATTGCATTAATCAAACAAAATCAAAAAATGGGAAGACAGTTTATATGCGCCATTATCTGGGAGAAACATGACGCCTGCAGCACAGATGTTTTGAACAACAAAATAATTCCCTGCTGCTAATTACAGCAATTACAAAAGTGTGAAATAGAACTTTAAATCGTTTTTAAGCTGCTGATGAAATGACTTGGTCATTCTGAAAACTAGATATGTCATAAGAAGTGCTCATTATTACATCTCCAGGTAGACTGCAAGATTATTTAAATAATAGTTATTAAGTTTTTGACAACTCACATTGTGGTGAAATTGATGTTATGCCATTGATGCAGTGTTGCTACATCATGGCTGTCAAGTAAACCAACTCCTAAACAAAAAAGGTCTTGTCAGTATTATGCACTTTGTTCTTCTATCAGATAATTCTGCAAAAGCAGGAGGAGATGTCAGGCTGAATCAGACTCTTCTTTTTTTTCTTTTTTCCTGCTCCAGCCTAGTGGTCATCAGTCAGGATTAGCCGCCCAGCTGCTGGTACCTTACCTGATGCCAAATTCTGTAGCTCTGCAGGAGAAAGCTAAAACCCTGCGCTCATAGTGGCCTTAATATGATTATATACTTTAGTAACCCTGAAGGCAATTTTTTACTTTTGGTCAGCCACTTTACAGCAGCCTTGGACATGTTGAATGCTAGGCAACTTCAGTAAACACAATGCAACCTAAAGCAACAGAGTTACTTCTTAATACTTTTATATATCACTACCAACATCACAACAACTTATACTGTACTGTACTCATGGACAAAAGACAAACGGCATACAGTATGTAAAATACTTACACAATTTATTTCTGCCAAATAAATAAGAAAGTTACATTTTATCACGTCCCCCTGAATTCAAAAATTCAGATAATGTTGACAATGACAGTGATGCAGAGTCAACATTGGCCCACCATACAGCCTCCTTGAACATCTAGCAAGTCCAGCTACAGGGAAACATTGTTGAATACTCTGACACCTTATTGTGTGTAATCCTGGAATACCAGCAGTAATGGCAGCAATATCTTTAAATGCGGCATCAAATCAGTCTGTCTTGTCTTGTCGTTGTCATTTACAGCCTTACAGATCTTGTGTGACCAGCAGTGACACCAACAGCTTGGCATGTATTTTATATACTGGAAATGGCAACTCCAAATCACCTGATAGCCCTCTCTCTGCTAGCATTGTCTAAACATGGCATGATAGTCTGAAGACAAAATGCAAATTCTGTGCATGTGCATTCCACCCTTTATGAAGGTGTATAAGGTTAATCATGGTAAAGTAACACTCCTAACAGCATAAAATCCCTGTGATGGTAATGTTACAGTACCTTACAAGTGTTCTCGATGTAACAAGGAAAGAAAAGGAATTACGAATGAGATTTTCTAGATCACAATAAAAGAAGAGAGTTGAAGGAAACAAATGCCAGTGATCATGCTCCCTAGTTGTTAGCTGTTGTGGAATTGTGAAGAGGCAGCAAGTGGGTGGAAATCTGCTCCAAAATAGAGGGACAATTACTACTACTACCACTACTACTACTTTAAACAGATAGATAGGTTAAGGAATAATAGTAATATTGGTGCTATGGTAGGACAAAAATCCTTTTTACGAATACAGAGGTAATACCACTACAGCAATACTGCAAACAACTTAAACTTTTGTTCATCCCTCTCTCTCTCTCTCTCTTGTCTAGAAACTTTACAGCATAGAAGCATTTCCTTATCTCCTGTCACCTTCCCACTCTCCTGGGAAGAACTAGGAGAGTGTTTGATATCCTTGGATCGAGCCTGGTCTCACCACCATAATGAGATCTGCAAATGTGTTATCTAAGCTGCGTGTATCACACACACACACACACATGCCTTTTTCTGTGTTCTCCCTATGCTATCAAGGGATGATGCAGGTTTGTCTTATAGCTCCTGTTTTATGGCCTTTATCAGGTCATGCTTTTTTTTTTTTTTTTTGCTGTTGTTTTTATAAGGGCTTTTCACAGCTGAATCTGAACTGTGCAGTCAGTATGTTCTACATGATTTGGTCTCAATTACAAATCCTTCAAGCTTTGAGAATCCAAGTAAAACACAGATGATTGGAGAATTATTATGCCACTTCTCATTTTCATATTTATATTTCACTTCTGTGAGGTGATGCCAGCGTACTAGACGAGAAGGAACAGGCAGCGCAAACATTTTTGTTTATAATCCTCACCATGAAGAAGGCTTTGTTTTCCATCTAGACCCGTTACAAGTGATTTAACATATCAACACACAGGCTGGCAGCCTTATTAGGAATCACATCTGACAAGTGTGTGAAAGACGCTACGCTGGGAGAATTACACAGTGAGCCAGAGTGAGATAGGAAGTGGGAAGCTGCATCTCACATGGAATATCCCTACAGGGTTTGATGACAAATTTGTGTGTGTGTGTGTGTGTGTTTGGTAAAGGAGTCATGGCTTACTCTTTTTCCCCATCACTGCTGAAAGAGTTCCTACATCCTGACCCAAATATTTTCGCGCTTTCTCATATAAAGTATGCACATTCAACATGTACTACAGCTTTGCTGGAGACAGACACAGGTGCCTTCCTGTTTGTGTGTGTTTGGATAAAGGCGGAAAAGGAAATGAGAAAGCAGAATATGATAAGGGGGATCTCAGTTGTGAGCACAGCTGGAGATGGTCCATTTTGTGCTGAGAATAGAAGTTGAAAAGTTGCATATTGTGTGTGTGTGTGTGTGTGTATGTTGGCGGGGGGTATATATAGAGAAAAAATCCATCTGTGTGTGTGTGTGTGTGGGAAGGTATTTAGCAGATCTTTAAATACAAAATAAGGTCCTTATAATGAAAAGTGTTTAAACACATGGACATTTTGAATGCATTATTAGTGTTTCCCACTGTTGCCGATTGTATGTGGATTAAAAAATAACAAATATTCTCTAAATTGAAGTATTTATTCATGCCCTTAAAGGCTGTGTCTATTTGTTATTCTGTTTTAAAATTTTATGCAATGAGATAAATTGATGAAAAAAAACTTGACATAATTTAATAATAATAAAATACTATTTTAAATATAGCCAAATTGGTGTGGTGGACAAGGAATAAAACCAATCACGATGAGCTAATTTAGTAAACACCATCCTGTGGTTGATAATTTTTTTTTCTAAAACTAAGTGTTTTTCCATACTCATTTCAGGTTGCACCCTTATATTAATGAAGATGTCTCCCTATCCACTTGCCCCACCGAGGACACCATTTTGGCTTACAGCCTCGTCATGGGTGTTATTCTGTGTCCCTGCTCCACCTTGGATGTCCCTGCATCACCCAGTTTTACCTGTGCTGAGGACACTGCTCTGTCTCCTGGCTCAGCTTAGGACATCACTCTACGCCTGGCCTTGCAGAGATTGTTGCTTCCGTTCTAGCTCTCCAGGGAACTTTGCTCCCCTTTCTTGCTTCCTCATGGACACCACTCCACCCTCTGGCTTCACCTTGGACTTTGTTTCCCTTGCAGGTTTTGTGACCACTATTGCTCCATTCTTGTGCTCCATAGTGCAAGTAACACCATGACTTGTTTATCTGAAGATTGGTTTGCATCACTGCTAAGTTGAGAATGTCACATATCCTTCAAGGTATGCTGAAGAGACCATGTCAGTTTAAGGACACTTATCAGCAAATGAACATCTTGCATGACTGTCCACGCCGCCCTCCTGAGTGTGTTTTGCCCTTCAAGAGTCATGAGTTAAGAGGGTCCTGTGAGGGTAGCAACCGAAAAAGTGCTGAACTCCCTAGCATGCCACATGCCATAAATCACTCTTATATGTGTCTTACTGTATAACACCAATATTATACTAACCTTTTTACAGTGTGACATTTTCAAGCTTTTGTTGTGCATAAACTGTGGACACAGACAAACAGTAGTCTGTGTGTTTTTGCTTCATATCCATGTTATGTTGTTTGTAATTCACTTAATAAAACATATGAGCTTGCATCTGCTTTAACCGGACAAATAGAATTAAACGTAAGCCTTGTTAGAGGGAAGTTAGTTTGATTTCATTTCATTTTCTAGATCTACTGCTCTTAATGAAGAGGTTTGTCTCTTTAAGAGAAAGCAAGCTGCACAGCTGCATTCCGGATCAGTTGCAGGGGGACTGATGGCACGCAGTGGAAAACCAGCCAGAAATGAGGCTGAACAAGTACCTGAGTGGCTTTAGTGGAGAAAAATGACCAGCTCAAACTGATGTTATGAATGAGAAACCTACATGACCGAGTCGGATTAGCTGTGTGAGGGGAGACTGATGGGTGGTTGTCTAATAGTGTGATCTGACAGTTCCCCAGAACTCAGATCACAGGACACAAGACACCTGAGACGTTCAGCTCACGAAGCCTAGGGCTTTCCTGCTCTTATCTCATCTGTATGATGTCATGCTGCTGTGTAATTTCTCTGCACTTGATTGTCATTGCAGTTCCTGCTGGGTCACGGCATGTAAGAAAAGAGAGTGTGAGAGTGTGTAAGCACCCACACCCCCAGACACACATTTATACCCACCCTCCTTATGCAAAATGACATTGTGCTGCGTTGAAATTAGACACCTTTATGGGTAATTCATTGACAAGGATGACTACACTCCTATTACCAGGGCATAAATGAGCTTATCTATCAAGCCAGCTGTTGATTTTAAAGACCATCAGTCATTTCATAGACTTTTTCAACACAGTAATGATGTTATATAACTTTGTTAATGTATTTATGGGATGTTTGAACTTATTTGCTAGCTTGTAAATTTTGCATGGTTGAAAAGCTTACCATTTTGAACCTCTTCCCGTGAAAAGGCACACTCCAAGCATCAGGACAATAAATTGTGAGCCAAGCTGACGTTTTGAGGTCTCGGTTTAAGAGAATTCATCTCTGGATAAAAGGAAGATAGGTGAATGACTTCTGGGCCATTTTCTAATTCAGAATTCTGGGCCATGTTCTCATTGCAGTGGTGAATAAGACCTGAGGAAAGAGGTTATGGATACTGGACACTTGCTCTTGGAAGGTGGCATGCGGTAAACAACCTCTATTTGTTCTGAATCATCTAAAACAAACACATTTGAATTAAATATCAGCAGCACTGGCTCACTTAGGGGTGAGCTGTGGAGTTTATGGCAAGCGTTCGAATTCAGGCTGGGCACAGTTTAGAAAGGTTAATAGAAAATGCACTCTTCTTTCAGATTTTCTCTTGCAGCTATTGTATATGTACACTGAATCTCAAAAAATGTGAATATTGTGAAAATGTCAAGCTTTTTTTTGCTTTGATTTCAATGATTATTTCTTGCAGCTTATAACAATCAACAATACTCTATCTCAAAATATTTAAATGTCATTATACAGTAAAAGGAGACTTGATGTTTATGTATGAATCTACTGCTTGGTCAGGGCTTCTTGGCATGGCATGCCCAAGGATCAGCTTGTGGTACTGCTGAGGTGTTATCGTCAATCGGTCAATCATTATGCCTACAATAACTTGCTTTACATTTGGGATGACATACTTGCATTAATGCCAAAAACCTATGTTCCATCAAATCAAAAACTATTCTAACAGTGTGTTATAGAATCTGTCAGGTACTTTTGTTCAAAAGTTACAGGACACTCCAGATGGCCATTTTTGATAAAAGACTTTCTTCCTTCCATACGTGCCAGATGTTTGCATTTTAATAATTTTGCATAATGCACATGGCCAACATTTCGTTTTCCATAAAATCCTAAAACCTAAGTTGCAATCTGGGTTCTAGTGGCCTCTGTGAAGTGTCATCTTTTCTTGTTATTTAGTTTTGATGGACATTTGGAGTTTAGCAGCCTGCGGATAGTTCCATTTTGTAATGATGGACTTAGTAGTGCTCCAAGGTATTTCCAAATGCTTAGAAATCTTTTTATATCCATCACCTGATGTGTACCTGGAATTATTTTGTAAGGTCTTTAGAGCCCATGCTGCCACCTTTGTGTGGACCATGAAAATCTAAGGATGGAATTAAGCTGACTCAATTCAGGCTGTCAGCGCAGGCATTTTGATTTCACACAGGTGTTAAGAAAATTTAATGAGTATGTTTTATATTATGGGGTATTAGTTAAATTGTTTAAGGGTTAGGGGTTTATGTTATAGTAAAGGGGGTGGATATGCATTAAACCATGATATTGCAGTGGTTCATTTTAAAATAATATTTAAAATGTTTTATTATTAGCTTTGACAACTGTATTCTATTCATTCATATAATTTTTTAGGCTAACTTACAAGAAAAGTCCGTTCCATATGGAAAACACAACATGCAAAGTGACTAAAACCATGTGTTAATATCACATGGGAGCATACATGCAAAGTCCATATGAGTCCTGTAAACCGATTTTATTATTATTATTACTATAATTATTTTGATTTTGCAGAGTTATTCAATATTGTTAACATGAACTCAGGATCAAACCAGTGGCTCTTTGAGGCAGCAATGCTACCCACTGCACCTGATCAAGTTATTGTATTACTTATTTACCATATAATTATATTGTAGTATATGGAAATAAAGTTAAGCTCTTTATTGGCTCTATTGCTATTCAGTTTAATCAGCCTGTGGGATTGCATCCACCTTTTTGATAGGCTCTGAATCCACTGCAACCCAAGATAAAATGGTTACTGAAGATAAATGATAGGTTACACCCATGAGCGTGAGCAACCTGGGTGATGTGGAAAAAAAAACAATCAAATCAATCCAATAACACATTTATCCTGGCAGCTGGATGAAAGTGTCGTTGGTGTTTGAGCATCGCTGCCGCTCAGTCTGATTCAGGGTGATGCATTTTTAGTTTCTATGCAAATGACACCCAAGGGCATGGCCAAAACCATATCGTCTGGCTTGAGGGGTTTAACAAATGATCTGTGAGTCCTGACAAAGACACACCACACACATTATTCACCAGACAGATGGCTTCAGCTAACTCAATATCCTCAGCCTTAAAAACTCAATTTTAGGCCTGATTTGTAGTTTGTTTGCATAAAGACTGTAAAATCTTTAACCAGAAGAAAAAATAATGAAGGTACTTCTTTAAATATGAGGCTTTGCTCCCTTTCTCTCTCTCTTTCTCAGTCTGAACTATCCATCTTCATGCTAGTCATTGCACTGGAAGGACAGCTTGATACATATTTTTAGTTTGTTGTTGTTGTTCAACATCCAGCACAGGGGAATGTCCCCTTTCCTACTTTGTGAAAAATGCATCTGATATATTCGGGATGCAACCAAATATGAATACATTATACAGAACGAAAAGATAATGTGTTCTAATACACTAGGTGTAAATACAGATATGAATTATGTGCATTAGCACTGGGATCCCAGGTGGTACAAAAAAAAGTCACCTAAGCAGAAGGTTTTTATTTTTATTCAGGCAAACAGTCTGATAGGAAGCTTAAGGGACGAAGAAGCATTCAACAACATGGACATGAATTAATTTACCATTCATTCCCTGGGTTTTAGCAAAGGCCTGGTTCAAGTCACAGTGGTTTACATTTACATACTAGTTATTTAATGTTCAGGAATATTTTCCTAGGGTTAGTTTGTTAATATTTAGGGAATCTAAACAGTTACATTAGATTTTCTAACAAATAAAATTTATTTTAACCTTACTTTAAAATCAATTTGTTTAACAGACCAAATAAAACAGAATGTCATTTTAATTAGGGATAAATGTGTAAATAAAAATTTTAATCCAAAATAATAAAAACCAATCAGCCATAATGAACATAAACATTAAAACCACTTAAGCTTTCTCCTTATGCCACCAAAACAACTCTGGCCCCCTCAAGATGTGGATTTGCGTGACCTCTGGGAGTGTGGTGTGCTGTCTGGCACCAGGATGTTGGCCGCAGTTCATTTGGGTGCTGTGGCTTGTGTTGGTGGACTTCCATGGATTGGACTTGTTTGTCTGGCATGTACTTTGTTCAAAACTTGCTCATTCGATAAATTTACGTTTCATACATTGGAGGCCCCGAAACCAATTTCTTCCTGTATGCTAGTCTGTCAATATGTCCTTCCAGCCGATTTTGTCACGGCATCATACAAAACTGGCTGAACAAAATTTTATGAGACTTTGATATTTGCCTGAAGTGAAATCTAAATGTTGAGTAGAAGGGAAGTTATGTTAAGTTTTTTTGTTGAGCTTTTTTGAACAAATATAGCACTTTTTCCTTGAGGTGGGCATGATTATATGTGTTACTCACTAAAGCTAATCAAAAAATAGTTTACTGTGTACTGTGTGTAGAAAAAATTGTGGAGGAAACATAAATAATGGTAATGCAACTACAAAGCACCCAAATGAACAAACACAAATGAGCGTGTGACACAGCTTGGTCAAAAATAAGAAACTTACTCCAAAATAAGAAACATGAGATAATAAAAAACACTCTCATATGTCCTGAAACTGTGGCCCTAATAACAAGCAGTCATGTGAAACGCCACTCTGAGATAAAACGCAGGCCATTAGAGCAAACATGTCCGCAGCAGTCAGAGGTAAAAGCATGTAAAATACTCGAACTGAGAGCCCAGTGTTATGCGCTCAAAATGTTGAGCATAATCTATGTCAAGAACAATCTACTTAAAAAAATAAGCTATTAATTAGCTACTTGCTCAATGTAAACAAACACCTGCACCAATAACTATATTAATTGGAAAACTGAATATTTTTACTGACATTACTTAATATTTTCACTATTGAAATAACAGCGCAAAATTGTAAACTTTTACTCTCTTCTGATCTTATCTTAATCCAATCTACGTTCTGATTTTTCCTCTGTGTTTCACACTACGATTACCTAACAAGGAGTGTATTTGGCTGATGATAAAAAAGCACAACTTAATGTAAATGAAGCACAAGATACGCAAACATGTACAGTACATGGGTGTCAACCTGAAATAATAATATTACTGATTGCATTAAAGCTGATCAGCTTATTTTAGCATTTAACCCTTTAACTATTTAAAAAAAAAAAAAAAAAAATGACAGGTACCAATGCAGGTATTCATATACTGTACATTTTTATCTTCAATAAAGAAAAAAAAATATTTCACCTTAAATATGATTTTAAAAGAAAGGGTTAGAGAATTTCTTTTTTTTTTTTTTTTATGAAAAAAAAATGTTGTGCTGCGTAAACGTACAAAAGCCAAAAATGATCAATCCTTTGACATTTCTGTAATATGCTTATAATTAGACACAGGGATGAAACATGTTTCTAGAATCCAGAGCATCTGGTTCTCAATCAATCAATCAATCAATCAATCAATCTATCTATCTATCTATCTATCTATCTATTGCTAGATAAATGTTTTGTGACATTGTTAAAAAATAAAATGTGGTTTAATGCATGTACTCTTCTTACTATAGTTTAAGGCTATGAAGAAAATTTAAATGTATATCAAAATGACACTTACATTGACATTTTACATTTATATGGTATATTACACTCATATGACTTTAAATAATTGCAGTGTGCAAAGCTTAATTTTATTTTAAGCTGTTGAACTGAAGACATTTCTGTGGTGGTGGAGGAAAAAACTGTTTTGATGTTCTGAAAAGAAGCTATTCTTTTTAGACACATATCATCCAAAAAATTTTTTTTTTGCTTCTAACTTGTGTCTTGCATCAAGATTACTAAGGCAGGTCCAGGTCTTAAGATGTGTATATACCATGATATGATTATTTTTTCCATACTGATGCTCCTTTATTAGAGAATAAAACAAAGAGAGAGAAAGCAGCAGCCAACAGATGGTGCTTTAGTCAAAGCAAAATGGGGCCTGTTATCTGACTGCTGCTTGTTATTACTCACAATCGTTCTCAGTCATAACAGGTAATGTAATTACTGCCTGTAATGTGTTCAGCTGGCAGAGCGGCGTCTGTTTTGCCCAGCTTATTTTATGATATGCAGCAGTCCCCGTCCCACACACAGACATAGAAGAGAGAGAGAGAGAGAATGAGAGAGAGAGAGAGAGAGAGAGAGAGAGAGAGAGAGAGAGAGAGAGATGAATCAATGGAGGGGAGACTTCACAAAGCTGTTTTATTTCAGCAGACTTTAGTGGATAAAAGAGGCTGATGACTGGATGAGCATGCAATGGTCAGATATCGACAGGTTGGTGGTGGTGCACTTGCCTGAGATGGACGTGCACCAAATAGATGTTTGTTTGAGGCTAAATGAGTGCTATAGTGGCCTTGGTGCATCCTAAATGAGTAATTACAAAGAGGAGTGACTTGCCTTTTTGTACTGGTTTATCTGCCTTGACACAACACCAATCAACACACATTCTAGCTCTTTTTATTTATTTTATTTTTTTATCCAAAAAGAAGAATTACTGCAGTGTGGCTTTAGTCTGGAAAGTCTGTAATAATTTGCTTATCTCAGTTTGAATATATGAATACATATATTCAGATAAGAAAATATCCATATACAGTGTGTGTGGGTGTATATATACAGTGAAACTTTGGATTGCGAGTAATACGGTTTGCGAATGTTCCGCAAGAAAACAAAGAAAGAAAAATGTTATACATTTTTGACTTGAAAAACTAGCAAGTCTTGGTTTACGAGTACCAGATAGATATCATGTATCACGCATATCATGTATCACATATGCGCTTCTTGTTTTGATGCCGAGCGTCACGTGATCACAACTGAGCCAATGTTTTTTCTCCCTCTTAAGCTGCGGAATTGGGTAATCATCTCCCTTGCTGGGACTTAGTGCGTGTCCCTCACTGGTATAATCAACATCCGTACATGGACTGTTTTTTATAACACACGTGTGCGCGCGTGTAAAGCAAAAGAACGTATCATTAGAGGTTAAAAATCCATTTTCTCCCTCAGCCGGTTGTTATGTGTGTGTGCGCACGTAAATTGACACCGTGCCAGGTAACACACTCTCTGTTTCTGTCTCTCGCTCGCCTTTAGTGTGTGTATATGTGTGTGTTTGTGAACCGGCACGGTGTCAAATTATGCGCACACACACACATAATGACAGATATAAACACACACACACACACACACACACACACCGCCTGCATGCATAAATGGAAACACTCTGTCGGGATTTATTTTTACTTTTTTTAATAGAAGGTTAAAAATCCATTTTCTCCCTCAGCCTGTCAATATGTGTGTGCGCCACGTAATTTGACACCATGCCGTTTCACACACACACTCCTCTCTCTCTCTCTCTCGCCTTTAGTGTGTGTGTGTGTGTGTGTGTGTGTGTGAGTGTGTTTGTGAACCAGCAGTTGTCGACAGATCCAAACACACACACATTCACACAGCGCCTGTGCCTATAAACAGAAACACTTATCTGTCGGGATTTATTTTTCCTTTTTTTTAAAGTGCAGGTTAGTTTGTTTTATTTTTACTTAATATTTTGTGTTAATTATTTTTAGGTATTTAGTTTTTTTGGGCTGTGTAACAAATAATTAGAGTTTACATTATTTCTTATGGGAAAATTAAATTTGGTTTGCGAGTGTTTTGGAATACACTCCGGAACGAATTATGCTCGTAATCCAAGGTTTATATATATAGTCTTGGGCACCCATGTTCTTATTGCCAGTAGGTACTGACCACTGCTGACAATGAACATCCCACAACCCCTGCAGCCATCACAATTTGGCACTTGTCAAAGTTACTCAAATCCTTATGCTTGCCCATTGTGCTTTCAAAACATCAAGAAAAAAGGTTCACTTGCTGCCTAAAATCTTACCCACTTCCAGCCATTATTGCAACAAATTATTTAAAATGCAGCTACTGTGACAACGCCCAGATTGCAATAGCAAGACAACTCTGTGTGCTGCAGTGGTCATGTGGTCATGACATTCCAAAGATCCAAGGAAGGAAAACCGGTGAACTGGCAACAGGATATTGGATGCCCAAGATTTACTGATGAGGAGTGATGGCTGCCCCTTATAGTCTGATCCAATAGAAGAGCTACTGCAGCTTTGAGGAAAAGGTTAATGCTGGTTCTAGTAGAAAGGTGTCAGAACACACAGGTCATTACTAAAAGGGCAACCTACTCAGGCAGGAGATAATATGTTATGGCTGATCAGTTTAAAAATAGAGCTTTAAGGTAATTAGTGATATTATTATTTTTGGTTGAACATGTCTGTCTACCTTTCTGTACGGCAGAACACTTTGCATAACTTGTTAACAGAAAGAAGTTAAATTTTGTAAGGTTGAGTATCTTATGGGCGGCACAGTGGTATAGTGGTTAGCACTGTCACCTTGCACCTCCAGGGACTTAGTTTCCATCTTTGTGTGCATGGAGTTAGCATGTTCTCCCCGTGCTTGGTGGGTTTCCTCCCGGTACGCCGGTTTCCTCCCACAGTCCAAAGATATGCAGGTTAGGCTAATTGTCGTTCACAAATTGTCCGTAGTGTGTGATAGAGTGTGTGAGTGTGTGTATGTGTGTGCCCTGCGATGGATTGGCACCCTGTCTAGGGGGTACCCTGCCTCGTGCCTTACGCCTCCTGGGATAGGATCCAGGTCCCCGCGACCCTGAATACAGGATAAAGCGATATAGAAGAAGAGCGAGTAAGTGAGTATTTTACGCCTTGTATACGCTAATGTGTGCTTCTTTTGTCCTCAGCCAAGCACACTCCATGTTTAAAGTAGATTATTACATTCTGCATACTGTACTGTACTGTATGTAACTGTTCATAATATCACTTTTGCCCAACATTTTGATTTGAGTGGCTAACACTCTCAACCTTTATTTTATTTATAGATCCTAAAAAGCATAATGAATGCATTCTATAATGGCTATTATCGTTATGATATGCATGGAATAAAATACTTCTAGACATGCAGCTTTATGTAAATAATCAACTTCAGTGAGGTAACAGCATCACACCACCTCCCCAGTGTTTTATTCCTTACATTATGTATGACATCCATACTGTGATCTATTGGATTTAAAATTGTTTTCTCAGCGGCAAGACCTGAAATGTGAGCTCTACTCCTGGTGTGTGTGCGTGCGTGCGTGCGTGTGTGTGTGTGTGTGTGTGCTTGCTTTAATACATCAGCACTTCCATGTGGCAGAGATGGAGCGGGAAGAAGACATCAGAGTAATAAGAGTGAAAGAGGTAAGACATGACACTCTGTAGATGGGTGCGATAGAGTAGGGTGAATGAGTAGGGGTGAGGGGTATGTGTGCGAAAAACAAGCTAAGAAGTAAAGAAAGACAAGGATGTTCTCTTCTGACACACCTCAAGTGACTTATCACTTCATTTCGAAGACTCATTACCGCAATCCCTTATGTCCAACAGGCTGCACAAGCAGCACTACTCGCTCCATAAAGTCTCTGAATGATAATAGGCAGGCGCAGGGAGCAAGCTACAAAACATGGCTTATAACGGGCTTCTGGAAGATAAACCAATGATTGTAGAGCTGATTAGAATCCCCTGACTGTGCGTGTGTGGGTATATATACACACGCATGTGCATGTACAAAGAGCACTATGTAGCACATTTGCACAATATTGATGTTCATACTGTACTGTATAGCTAGACTATAGGGTTTTAACTCCAATGAAAATAATACATTGCAAAAATGAAAGGAAAAAAGAAAATGCATGGAATACAAGGGTTGTATTGACAGTGATGCTAAAGCGGACATAATTCAATTTAATTTTATTTGTTTAGCATTTTAACAGTTGACATTGTTGCAAAGCAGCTTTACACAATCAAAAGAATTATTTAAGTTTGTATGAGATGTAAACGTGTAGGAATCAAAATAATAAGACTGTCCCTGATGAGCAAGCCGAGGGCGACGGCGACAGTGGCAAGGAAAAACTCCCTGAGATGGCGTTAAAAAGAAACCTTTAAACAGATAAACAGATAACAGGGATTGATCTGCATCATTCTGTGTGAGAAGTTCAGTATAACAGGAGATGTGTTAAAGTTAAAATAGAGTCCAGTTAGTTCTTGGAGGCTCAGGTTGACTGTAGAAATGTAGGTAGGCATAACATTTTTATTAATTGACGTAGGTTGGATGGCATGGTGGAGTAGTCTTTAGCACTGTGGCCCAGGGTCAAAGGTCGGGAGTTAGATTCCCGCCTTAGATCTTACAGGTTCTTCCACTGCTTGGTTTCCTCTGGGTGCTCCGGTTCCCTCTCACAGTCCAAAGACATGCAGATCAGGCTAATTGGTGTTCTCAAATTTCCCTTAGTTTGTGTATTTGTGTGTGTGTGTGTGTGTGTGTGTGCCCTGTGGGGGATTGGCACCATGTTCACTTGGGTGTACCCCACATCTCATGGGATAGGCTTTAGGCCCCCCTCTACCCTGTAACTGGATAAGCTTTATAAAAGATGAATGAATACCATTGGTTATTCAAATTGCACATTGCCAATTTGAATTGAATGACACGTTAAATGACACACGTTGTTCTTATTGTTAAGCATTTTCAAAATAATGTCATTTTCTTCTTTTTCTTTTTAAAACAAAAAAGGAAAACTGTGGAAAGCTTTTTCTTAGGAGCATTTAATACAGATTTTTCCCCACCATAACCACATTTCACACGTCTTCTCAAAAAATCCTAGGTAGAGTAACTTGTCTTTTACACAAAGGTACTTCTTAATGTAGTCTCTATCATAAATGATTAGAGAAGATGAAGGTGCAAATGCTTCACTTATGTAGTCTCTATCATAAATGAAGCATTTGCACCTTCATTGAGCCCAACTATAGAATCTTCTTTTAAAATCCTCATTAATTCAGCTTATGATCTCCCACTGTACTACAAAATGTTTATGGAGATGACACTCCTTCTCAAGAGCATGTACTGTACACAGATGGATAAGGAAGTTTAAAGAAGGAGAAACAAGCACTGAAGACAAACAATTAAATGGGAGAACATCAACTGTGACAACGGAGGTGCAAATGTATCACTTGTGATGGAGACAATGTTGAGTAACTCAATATCCACTTTTACATTAGTTTTGGTACAACTCAGGTATAAAGAATTAATCATCAAATTGAAGCATAATCATCCAGTCGTCCAATTGTAAAAGTAAATTCATAATAAAAAAGGCCAAAGATGACAATTGTGATCTTTTTTTTTTTTGAGAAGAAAGAAGAAAAAGATCATAAGAGGAAGACATACCTGTCAATCTGACCAGAAATTAAATGTGGTTATGGTGATGAAAAAATATGAGAAAAATCTCTTAAGAAAAAACTATTCACATTTTTCCTTTTTGTTTTTAAAAAGAAGAAAAAAAAAATACATTACAGCACAGTGAAATGCTTAAATGGTAAGCCACTACACTACTTATATGTCATTGTTTGGGTAAAATACGGATGACCTTTTTTTAAAGTGACACATCATTATTTGTGTGTGTGTGTGTGTGTGTGTGTGTGTGTGTGTGTGTGTGTGTGTGTGTGTGGGTGTGTGAGGGGGAGAATTACTTTTAAATGCTATGCTCCATATTGTGTAGCTTGCATTCTATTGCTGAGCATTCTAAAGGTGTTAACACAAATGTAACACTGGCTGTCACTGTTTAATTTCCATTTCATCACTGCAGTTAGTGTGTATGACCTTTATGCCACTTCTACCTCCTTCACAAAATGCCTAGTGTTCTTCTATTTTTAATTCCTCCATGCAGTTAAACTGCATACAATATTCATGCAGGAAAATTTGTCTCATGTCTCATTTAGGTTATTTAGTTTATCTGGTTGCTGGTTAACGTGCATTACTGGACGTTTAATCTGTGCACAAATTAAGTTTCAACACAATTTGTAAGCTTAATAGTTTACTCAGTGGTATGTGTCTGTACTGTAGTGACATACTGTCAATGTTCCTGTATTTATTTATATATTTGACATCCTCAAATAAAAATAAAAAAAGAAATAAAAATTTAGAAAAAATTACAATTAAAACTATGAAACTTTAACAAAAGGTAAGCCGTGAGAGGTTCCAGCTATGGATAGTGTTGTTTGTATATCACGCTCAATGATGACCACATTCTAACATCCTCAATTGATAAATCATGATTTATGGGCCCCGTAAGTGGCTAAAGAGTCATATACTTGAGTGAAATGTGCGCAGGCATCTTGGACATGACATTATTGTAGTTTCTACGAGTCAAACTGGGACTTGTGATAACATTTCTCGTAAACGAAGGCGTAAAACCGATTGACATTTACAGAAGACTTTAAGCCCAGGACAGTGATGAGAGTCTTAGCGGCCATATAACATTTAAATGGTGTAAAAGTCTTAAAAAAGGTCATATATCCGTGAATGATGATCCCGGCCGAGATGGCTCGGCGCCCACTGCAGTTTTTCTTGTGAACATTCAGTGAATGAAATGGCTGTTCCTTGAAAAATTGCTGTATAAGTTGTGGAAGAGGCACATCTGTCTGTGGGAAGTATACATTTAATTATTTGCAAACACTACTTGCAGATTTTAGGAACACAGCTGGAATTTACTGCAACATTACTCATACAGTCCTGTCCTCGCTCCAAGCCAGTTCCACATGTTTCTGCCATTAAAGGAGTTCCTTCAAGGCCTATTGTTTTAGACATGAAGCAGACAGTCTGATCAAATGTACTGAGAAAAGTTTCTACCCTAATGTTATCCAAGCATTAGTGAAATGCAGGAATAAGAGAAGCAGGGGATTATATGTAGAAATAAAGGAAGATTTTCCTCTTATGAATACATGACTCATCTCATAAATGTATATCCTGTTATTCTGCACAATCGAAAATCCTTGTTTGAATCGAAAACCTCTTAAACTTTGTCTTAATGCACATCATTGTCTTTCAAGTCTTTTTGCCTATGCACTATGGTACCAGTTTGTTCAGGGGTTGAATCAATGAATGGCACGCTGCAATTCACAGCTTTTGCTTCCCATTTATTTCAGTGCATGTTGAATTTCTTTAGGTTGTCTTTGTGTCACTTTTTCTGACCCCCACATGATGTTTATTTTCCTTCAGTCCAGCACAGAAAATTATTTTGGGAAGCTGAAAATATGGCATGCAACCTATGTGACCTACCATTCTGAGTTGGAACTTTTTCAAAATGTTAGGCGATCTTGCTGGTGCTGGTACTTCAATGTCAGGGATCTTACCTTGTCATTTGTTACTGAGTTTGTTTCCTAAGCAGGTCTTATGGTAGGTATTGAGCTTCTTACCGTGATAACAACGTACTGTCTATGTTCATATAAAAGAATTGGAAGCACTACTGCCTTGTAAAACTTTCAAACTATTCTGAATTTTTATTCCTTCTTTTTCTAAACATTCCCGCAGATATTCTGTAAAAATGCCCTTTTTAGATAAATAAGTCTTCCAGCAATATTAAAGGGTTGACTATTGAGCTTTAGTTTGGTTTATTATATGGCTTAACAGGGTCAGGTTGATATAGCACTTTAGAATTCATGGACTGATAATGAGGACTGATAATGAGGCCAACTTTAGAGCAGGCAGCTAAAAATGTATGAACACTACTTTGCATGGCAGATTCAGATCTTACATTGAGGGCACAGTAATCACAAACAAGAAGTCATCCCCATCACTGAAACCACCCGTGGCTATAAAAAAAAAAAAAAAAAAAAGCTGTCCATACTAAAACACAACGCTGTATAACTTGATCTGTAATATTTAAAGGATGACATGCTTTTCCTTTCTCCATAATACGTATAAGCTTGCAAATCATCATGAAACTGTTCATAGAGATCAATTTTAGTAGACATCCATACATAGGCAGAATCTTCTGTAGTCCGTCACTGCAAGTTTTGGTTAGATTGACTTGTGGAAAACTTTGTTTCTGATATTTTATTTGCACCTGCCTTGCAGCAAAATCCATGATGATGCTCCACTCTGGCTCAGTGAGTAGGCACACAGGCGTTAGAAGAAGGTTCACAAGATGCATCTTATCAAGATGTTCTGTGATGCAGTTCAGGAACAGTTTGACCAAAGTCTTGCCAGCAATGGAAACTAATAAAATAACTCAAACTTACCCTTATGCTTTTATATGGAAAATAAGGATATTTTTGAATTTCAAAAGGATGGTCACTTGGTGCAACATGAGTTCAAATAACAGATGTAGTTTTGTTTAAGAGTTGTGCCACTTATCTCATAGATTTCATAAGGGATTGGGTTCAATCCCAGGGCTTTGCTGCATATATATGGCTTTCTGTGTTTCAAACAGACTAGGTACATCATGTAGAGCCTTACTGATAGCAACTGGGAGAAAACAATTTATTGCTTCTTCATTTATGGTTGAAGGATGGTTCATGACACTATCAAAGTGTTTGGCTCAGCTGTTTAATATCAGCTCTTTAACAGCTAGGACAAAGAAGGAGGGAAGATCCAGATAATGTTGGGCCATAAACTTCTTTTAAAGCATTATAGAAATGTTTTATGTCATGTCTGTCGGCACAGTTTTGATTCTCATCAGCTTTGTTACTTAGCCAGACGTCGTAGATCTTAGGTCTTAGAGTTTCTTTTGCACTCTTCTACAAATATTATGAAACATTAATTAAGGTATGTAGGTATGATGCAGTGAGTGCATGTATTTGTTCAAGCAGATAATCTGTCTAATATTTTAACACAATCAAAACAAATAAGGAAATGTGCTTTCTTTTGGTTGGCAAAAGTACATCACATGCAATATTCAAAACAAGTTAAGTTCAGTTCAGCCTTTATTCATCACATATACATCACTGCACACTGAAATTCTTTATTCTTCGCATATCCCAGCTTCTTGTTAGTAGGCTGGGGACAGAGCACAGAGTCAGCCATTATACAGCTCCCCTGGAGCAGACAGGGTTAAGGGCTTGCTCAAGGGCCCAAGAGCAGCAACCAGACGGGGCGGGGGCTCCAACTGCCAACCTTCTGATCAGTAACTCAGAACCTCAGCACAATAAGCCACCATCACTCCTTCAATCCTGGAGATACTGCAATACCAGATTGATACTTGGTGTGAATGGAGCAAGCCCCTGTTCCAACTCCCTTATACTGTTTAATATAAGGTCCTCGTAACTGTTAAGAACAAATACTACATTTTAAACTGTATTATAAAAAACATTTTGTATATTTTAACCATCTAAAATAATTTAGAATAATAGAATAATTTTTCTATAGCATTCATAAAGTTAAGTCTGTTGCTTTTGTCTTTTAGTTTATAGACTGTGATCTTCATTTATATCTTGCAGCCTTATAGGCATTAAAATCTCTGGGGTTGAGTTTTGATGGACATTCTAGTGGCAGTCGAGCATTCAACACCTTGTCTGTCACTTTTAGTGGTGATAATGTAATCAATCAAATGCCAGTGCTTTGACTGAGGACTGAGGTTACCATTAGGGAGATGGAAGACCAGAATTGAATCCCACACAGTTTGAAAAAACCTGAATGTGATTGGTGTTACACTGACCCACTCAATTTTCTCACATCATCTGGGTTTTTCATAATACTGTAGGTGCCAAGTCACTGACAATAATAAGGTGTTACTTACCATTCCATAGGGGAAATTATATGCACACTGTATTTCTCTAACATGTATGCCTTTAGGAGGACTAGCTAATTTGCTAACAAGAACAGTCTTAATTGCAAAACCCACACTAGACTCTCTGTGAATTTTTAAGTGCCCGATCACTTACAGAAAGTGTAATCAGAACCATTTACATGTAATTGTCCTTCCCCTGTGAGAGGAGTCTCACTAAGAGCTACAAAATCCAGGTTGTAATGTGCAGGCTCTTTGTGCATATTGTTCTTTGAGGTCTGTTTGCATCACCTCTGTCCATTAGCATGTGCATGTTACATGCACTGTTTTTAAGAGAGATGTAAATTGTCTTTGAAATTTAGCTGCAATTTTTAAGGTTCCCTGCAGCCAAGGTAAGCTGGCTAAGGCTTGGGTAGCAGGGGATGTATAAGGAACCATTTCTAGCCTCTTTTTTTTTGCTATGAAGGTAAGCAGTGCAATCCTAAAGAGGGTGCTTACACACTCTGAATCACAAGGTTGCTCCATTTCAGTGAAATATGACCTTATAACTTATAAGAGCTATCTGTTTGAACCTCCATGGCTATGGCTTCGACTGTACCCACACCTGCTACTTTATTACTCGTTCATCACCACAGGGCATTGTATATAAAAAATGTGAGAATATAATAGAATGATCTTGTGATCCACTTTTCCAAGTGTGACTTGCGAGCTTCAACAATGAACAACTGCCGATATTTAAGTGTTAGGGAATTTTGACATTCAGGCCTTGGGATCATTTCTAAGAAAACTTAAGCCCAAAGTCAGAACACAATTCTTCTTTGCTAGGCAACCATGCCCAAGTCTGCTGAAAAGTCTTGAAAATGATGCAAAGTACTCAGGCATGTATCGAATCATATATGGAAGCCCATTTTACCTGAGAATGGAAGTAAATCTCTGGTTAGATGTGATGTCATCAGTGCTGTCTGTCTCCTCTGAAATCCTAATGTTAATAATGATAATGTCAGACAATGAGGCCTTGGGTGCAGTTCATCTTCCAAATCTTTTTAAAGGTATTTATTTGGTATTTTTACAGGCTACTTAAGATCTTCCACAACAAACCTAGCACAACATGTTTTAGAGCTTTTTGAAGTATGGAGCTTGCTTTGTGATGAGGAACATTTTCATGCTACAGTAGAACAGGTTTGCGCACCTACAGTACATTTGGAGAAGAATGTCACATATAGATGTGATAGTCATGAGTTCAAAACTTTGGCTGGATAAATGTATGCTATAGTGAACATAAAGAAACATTGTAATAGAATACTTTACTGGAATAAATGGTCTAAACAAGGAATTTTGTAAGGGACTTACTGGGATATGAGACAAATGCATAGTGCAGATATTAAAATCATAAAAGCTTGGGCACCATGGTGACCTTATTCCCCTTGCACAGAAAGATATAAACACAAGACCCTGGCAACCATGTTCCATGTGGGAACATTCATAGCGGCATGAATCCAGAAAACAACAGACAAATATAACAGACCTGATCTTTACAATGTAGTGTGTAATATCTGGCAAAATTTTAACATAAATTCCATGCAATCTAGCAGAGTTCAAACAGAAATGTCAGCAAGAATGTGCAGGCGTGTGAGCTGAAGTAGGGCGAATACATAACTAATAAGATCCAAAAGCTGTTCAGAGGATACACGGTTGGAGGCAGTTCTAAAGGCAGAGTGTGGGCATGCTAGTTACGTAAAGACTAAAACACTTCAGGATATGCCGTTGTTGGAAAATAATCAATGACAAAGTGATGTCATGAAGTTCAGTATTGAACTAGAATTGCTGTTCTACTTCCACAAAAAAAGCAAAACAAACAAACAAAACGTTCCAATAACAGCTCATGCTGAAGTGTTTGTTTTCTTCTTATACAACAGCAATTTGGCAGTTATTATTTTTTCCTTTGACCCATTAAGGTTTATACATTTAATGTGGGCCAGCAAATGCCAGTAAATTATTTGTTGTGTTAAACGTTTGTACTGTAAACATCACTTTCACTTTTTCTCTGTTAGGCCAAATAGAAAAACAGTAATGTGTTTTATACTGTAGGTAGAGGTGAGTGGTGCAGCTGTAACATGCATGACCTATCATTCAGAAATCATGAGTTCGAATACCGGTTGATGCGTCGGCCTTAGAGAGAGCTGATTGGTGTGAACGGTGCGTGAGTTAGCAGTTTGAAAAGAGGCAGTTGGTGACATTATGTGGCTCAGAGGAAGCATGTGATATTCTTCCCCCTCCCTGGTTGGTAGTTGTAGCCTTGATGTCGGACTTTCATAAATTCATAAAAAATGTTTATTGTTGGATTTCGATTCTCCACTAGGACAATGCTGTGGTATTATTGAGAACATTTATAAGGGAGATACAAACTTAATTTTATTTTATTTAGTTTTTTGTTTTATATTTGTAACATTTTTTAATCATGAATAATTTGTGAAACCTAACTAAATCTTGTTTTTTCAAAACTAATTAATACTTTTTTTATTTTTCATTTTGTGCATGCAAATTTTGGCACTCGACTGCATGTTAGCTTGAAAGCGAGTTATTATTCTAAGGTGAACAAGCTGACGGTAACTTGTTGGTCTGTGAACCTAATGTGCAAACAGAGTCACTAGGAAACAAACAGACAAACGGAAATAACCCAGTCTGTGCTTATTCTGCGCGCAGCACGCTAAACACACACTGCAAATCCCTTTTGTCCATGCAGGGAGAATTATGGACTCGGGAATGCTTAAGCTCAGATGCATGACAGCAAGCGGTTTATAAAAATAGCCTGGATCACTCAGTACATGCATGCCAAAGGCACAAAATGTGTGCGCGCTTGTTCGTGTTTGCAACCTCTTCTTTAGAATACAAAAATTCATGCTGCACTCAATCGTGATTTTTTATTTATTTATTTTTGACAGGATCAACCAGCTTGCCTTCTCTGTGAACATCTTTACGGGAGGGCCTGCTGTGTGTTAAAACATAATAGTTCATGGGTCAAAATTAGTGCACACACATCGAGTTCTTCATAGCCATTTGAAGATGCATGTGCAATAAAAATGTGTACATATTACAAGCTATATTTTAGAAGTATATATACACCAAATTTACATCATCATGACAGTGATTAAAGAGTGCTGTTTGACAAGCCATTTACTGCATGACATCTTGGACACTTTTTGAAAGCGCCCCCAGGACATTTTGATTTTCTTGATGGATTAACATGGTTGCAGGATGCCTATAAAAATTCTTAAATTAGTGATGTGTCATGCCTGTGGATACAAACCAATACAAATCCCCGTGCATGCTGCCAGAACAGACAGGACACTCCTGAGAAAAGAACAACTGCTATTAGAGCTTGTTTCCTTTTACAGAAGACAAATCCCTATGATACCAAAAAATGCGAGAGGCGTTCAAGTCATACCGGGATTTTAATTGAAATTTCTTGTAAATGAAGGGGTAAAACTGATTTATATGGACTTCAAGCACAATATGGTGATGAGACAGTATTTGAATGACGATCCCGGACGAGGTGGCTCAGAACCCACTGCAGTCATTCCCATTAACATGTTTTAGACATGAAGCAGGTAGTCTGATCATGGCTTTGGTGTCCTGAGAAAACTTTAATGATCTTGATGGTATTCAAGCAATAGTGAAAAACTGAGACAAGTGAATTAGTGTAGCAGGGGATTATATAGAGAAATAAAGGTAGTTTTTGCTCTTATAACTCACTCACTCATCATCTATACCACTTATTCCTGTACATAGGGTAATGGATGGCCTGGAGCCTATCCCAGGAGATTTATGACACGAGACGGGGTACACTGGCGGGAATGGGGTGCCAATCCACTAGAGGACACACATACACACTTTACGGGCAATTTGGAAATGCAAATTAGTCTTATCTGCATGTCTTTGGGGAGGAAACCGGAGCACCTGGAGGAAACCCACCAAGCATGGGGAGAACATGCAAACTCCATGCGGTGAGGTGAGAATCAGATACCAACCCTGAAGGTGCAGGGCAACAGTGCTAACCACACACAAAGTAGCTTCACAGGAATAAAAACATAGGTCGAGGTCTATCAGGACAGTATCTAATGACTGGATTACATGTAATAAACTCCAAATGGCACTTCTAGTTCTTGCCTCTAGTTCAGTCTTTGTTGATTGCCACCTGTACACGTTCAAAATTCTCAGGTGTTTTGCTTGTTACAGGTCTTCGTCTTCCAGAAAGTCGATTACTTTTAACTTTTCACCAAATCCAAGTTCTCACCCATCTTTGATCCATTTTTGCCATACTTTTATTTGCACTGCAATCATTGCATCATTGCTGAAAACCTACTGAATCATTACAATACTGTAGTTTCCACAGAGCATCGTTACCATACTCATTCAGTCATTTTAAATTTGACAGCCGCACAGTACATATGCTCACTCAACAGTGTCTAATACCCCACTGACTAGTGCACTAAAGTCATCATTGTTCACATGTGCGCATTCCAGTCAGCTCTCCAGGTGACATCGATATCAATATATATATATATAAACAAAAAAGACAATGTATAGAACTATAAATTTATAGCTTCATAAATTTGTCCCTAACAGGCAAGTAAAAAGCATCAGTGGCAAATAAAAGATTTGAGACTACATAAGAAGAAACATTTAGAGGAACCAGATTCTAAAAGACTGCGCTAGTTTACGGTCAATTGTGCGACTGCTTAACAATTTGTCTCTAAATGCTTAATGACTTCTTCAGACTCTGCATCCGAACACATAAAATTAAAGTTAATTGAAGTTTTCATTGACTTTATGTAGTTTTCGACATTGATGCTGTTCTAGTCAGATGTTATCAGACTTGAAAAATGGATGGGCTGGACTCAGAGAAAAATGCACACTATAAATTCTCGCTCTGTCAATCTCACACACCCACACTCAATTTCAAGCAAGTGAGAATAATCCCTTTCATCATGAATGTAAAGCTTGTATATACGAAGCTGAGTCTGTGTGTGTGCATGTGTGTATGTGTGTGAACAGTATGTGTGTGTGTGTGCTACAGAAACAGATTAAAGCAATCTGGCCAGTTTTCACAGAAAACACCATAAAGGGGAGAGTAACGTGCAGAAAAAGAATGCATTAATAACAACACTTGTTATGAGTTTTTTTCCGACATAAAGAAACAAAACGACACCAACCAACCAACTTTTTCATTTAACAAACGTATAAGTATTATTATCATTGTTATTATTGTTGTTGTTGTTTTTGTTGTGAGAAGCATTCAAGTCAAAACAAGACTTATAAATGAAGGTATAAAACCAATTATCATTTACTGATGACTTTAAGCACAATGTGGTAAAGACACTCTCAGCCAACATTAGAATGGTGTAAACATTTAAAAGAATGCCATACGTCCATGGCTGATGACTGGCTTAGAGCCTACTGCACGTGTTCCTCTGAATGTTCAGTGAGGGGAACATCTTATCCTTGAACATTCGACAGATAACTTGTTGCCAACTTGCATAAGAAATGCAACAGTCTGTGGGAACTGTACACACATCACTCACAAACACATTACATGAACTCCGCTGAGAGTTATTGCCACATCCTCCATATAGTACTGACCTTGCTTTAAGCCATTTTCATGTGTTTGGGCCATTAAAGGAGGCCAGCATTTCAGACATGAAGCATGCAGTCAGATCTGGCTCTGGTGTAATGAGAAAACATTCTACCTTAATGGTATCCAAGCAGTAGTGAAATGCTGGGATAAGTGCATTAGTGGAGCAGGGGATTATATAGAGAAATAGAGGAAGTACAGTATTTAACTGTCTAAACTGTCTTCTGTTATTCTGCATCATCAAAAGTTCTAGTTTGACTTAAACACCTGTTGTATTATTATTATTATTATTATTATTATTATTTATATTGTTGTTGTTAATGAGGATGATTAAATTTAAATTTTTAATGTCTAATAGCTAAAATAAATAAATACATATTGTATTACAAATACATATTGTCTTAAGCAAAACCAGTGTACTTCCTTTTGTTCTCTCATTTCAACATTAAAGAACTTTTGAAGGATATTTACAGCCTATTTCTAATACAATTAAAGCTATATTTAAAATATTCCCCTTTGTTTCATATTTTTATTAATATTGTCATGTACAGTCTGCCATATGCCTATTTATAAAAAAAAACACAAAACTTATTTTAATATAAAAAAAATCACCAAATTCACATGAAAAAATGTATAGGAGCAGCGTTTTATTTTTATTTTTTATTTTTATTAGTGATAATAAACCCGATTTAACGTTAAAAGGAAAGGAGTAAATTATTAGTGCAGAATCTGGGGTTAACAACATAATCCAACAAAATGAGGTCTAATTATTTTGCTCTTGGATTCTAGAATTTGTTTAAATTTTATTTAATTTCATATCAGCCTCAAGGCCTCGCTATGATTAATTGATGCTGAAGGTAAAGCAGGTTTTTAATCAACTGATTGCATTGTCTACTAGATAATGACAACATCTTTTAGTATAATGATCTTTCTGTGTGTGTGTGTGTGTGTGTGTGTAAGAGAGAGAGGGGGGTTGGAATGTTTTAGTTTGATGGACAGACAGAAAGACAAGTGGTGTCTGAACAATGCTGAAAGGGTAAGAAAGACAGAAAGAGGACAAACAGAAAAAGCTAAGTGCAGACTGAGAGAGTAAAAGTGGGTGAGTGGGAGTCTCAGCCAAGGGAAGACATGAAGCCCACAAGCATGCAAGCATACACGCACAGACACACACACACCCACACACACGTCAGTCTGTGATTTGACCCTGTAAATCTGTTCCCATGTGCCAGACTTAATGTAACATTTCAGACATTTGCACCACAGACGTAACCAAATCCAAATACATTTCTTAGAAAAAACAGATATGATTTTATGATTATTATATTACACAGTATGAAGGCATAGTCACTGTTGCCTGCACCTCCAGGGTCAATGGTTCTATTCCGCCTCAGTTCTGTGTGGGTGTGTGCAGTTTACATGTTCTTCCCATGCTTTGGGGGTTTCCTATACGGGTACCCCAGTTTTCCCCCGCAGTGCCAAGGACATGCATGTTAGGCTAATTGGCATCACAAATAGATAGGGTAAAGTCCAGGCCCCCTGCGACCTTGTACAAGATAAGCGGTATAAATGAATGAATTATTATTATTATTATTAGTTACCCTTAAACAAAGGGTTCACAGGACGTCACTCACATGCTATTCACAATGAATTATCACATCTATTTAAATATCAAACAACTGTTTAATTCTGTTTTTTTTTTTTTGTAGACACCTCACAGTGATTATTTATTTATTTATTTATTTATTTTTCTTCAGACAGCTGAGTTCGTGTGAACAGGCTAATGAGGAAATTAAAAGGCTCCAAGTTGAATTCCCAGTTGTCATGAATGAAACATTAGTCCTAATACAGATACAGATATGAATATTTAGAGTAGTGAACAAATACAGATACTGGCAGGGCATCAAATCGGCCTTTAAGTCTGTGACACTTAATAGAATATATATTTTTATTTTCTTCTTCTCCTTTTTTTAAAAACATTTTAGTAAAAAATGGATTTATAGACATCAGTGCATTAACCCCCACTGAGCAAGCCCACGGCAAGGAAAACTCAGTAAAGTGAAGCTTAGCAGGGAAAAACACCGAGAGGAATGAGGACTCAGCAGGGGTAACCTATCCTCCTCTGGCCAGAACTAGAAATCATTAGGTTTTTTCCCTCCTGCCTGTCTAGGAATCCTGAGTTATAAGAAATAGAAGTAAAGGATAGAAGCAATAAAAATACCAATATATTGCTTAATACAGGAATCATTAGGAAACACTTTGACCAAAGGAGTCGATCAATGGAGAGTGTTAGGAGCTTTTTGACCACCAGATTCAAGAAAAAATATTGTACACTGGGCTTTACATATTATTTAATATTGTTAAGTCATATTGTGTGCACATGTACAGTAGCAATTTGTTTGTGTTACTCTGTCTTTATTTTCATATGATTGTTTTTATTATGGTGGCATGATGGCTTGGTGGTTAGCACTTTCGCCTTGCATCTCCAGGTTCTGGGTTTGACTCTCGCCTCGGTTCTGTGTGAGTTTTTCCCATGCTTGGTGGGTTTCCTCTGTGTATTCTGGTTTCCTCCCACAGCCCAAAAGCGTCCAGGTAAGCCTAATTGGCATTCCCAAATTGCCTGTAGTGTGTGATTGTATGTATGTGTGTGTGTGCCCTGCGATGGATTGGCAACCTGTCCTGGTTGTACCCCACCTTGTGCAATAAGTCTGCTGTAATAGGCTCCAGGTCCCCCATGACCCTGTATACAGGATAAAGCAGTATAGACAATGAGTGAGTGAGAGTTATTATTATATTTAGATAGAACACTGGATTTGGGGAGACAGTTTATTGCAGAAATATGGACATGGCTATTTGCAGTGCATTTGAGAGATGGATGTACTATTTTAGATAGGAAGGTGACACATTGGGCACAATGCTGCCTTATAGCTCCAGGGTCCCAATTTTGATCCTGAGCTCAGGTTACTGTTTTCCCCCCTCTTCTTATGGTCTCCCTGTGTCTATGTGGGGTTCATAATCATTCTCCAGTTTCCCCAAAACATGCTGAGAGATGCAATTCAAAATTGCCCCTAGGGGTGTGTGTGTGTGTGTGTGTGTGTGTGTGTGTGTGTGTGTGTGTGTGTGTGTGTGTGTGTTTACATGGTGCCCTGTGGTGGATTGAGTTCCTAACAAGAAGACTTACACACACATTGAAAGTCAGCATTTATACTTAAAAAATAAATAAATAAAACCTGTAATCGTGCTTCTGCCCATTAAATAATAAAAGCACATTAAACAAACAAAAAAATGCACTTTAAATAGTATACATGCTTTGTCAAATTATACGTTTTTTTCTATGCATTTTTTGTTCAGCACTTTTAAGTTTTACATGTCTTATTTTACTAGCAATTCACTTAGCTTTTTTCTAGACATTAATTTCTTAATATAAGCAAATTTATTTGCCAACAGAACCATGATAGAAATACATCAAGTGTAAATTTAAAGAAACAAAACAATAAAAAAAACATCTTTTGTTAAGAGCAAATAAAACAATGTAGATGGCAAAAATCGAAACTTATTTTTTATTTATTTGGGCCCTTTAGTCCGTTGATACCAGCTGACCCTGCATATAAATGTGTGGCATGAAATACGCCTGAATTTTAGCACCTCACTGCTGAGTGCTTTTTACAGTTAATGATAAAACCTAAAGTACCAAAAAGAAAATGTGCACTCTGACATAAAATATATGGCAAGTCCCTCTGTTTCGTGCCCTTGAGCAGCATTTAAGCTGAAGCTTTTTTGATGGCATGCAATGAATCAAGCCTGAAATCCTTACAAGATTACTTTCAACCTTCCAAGATTGATGTTTTGCCACAAAATTGAGCATCTATGCAGAACATGTCTCTGTAAATGGTTCCCAATGTGTCATTTACGTGTTGGATAAAAATCAATTCAAAAGTGAACCAGCGATATGCATTTTATGCGTTTAACAGCTTGTAATGGGAGTAAAGGCAACAACTCGTCCGCAAATCAAGCACTGTGCCCATGAAAAAATGATGATATCACTGGGAAGATGGGACATTTTAATCAGGCAAGCCCGCATTATTAACACAGCCTTGATGGCAAGAAATAACAACATTATGAAATGTCAGACAGGACTGTTATTAAAACCACACTATAATTAGTTCATAAAATTAGACATTAGATAGAGGATTGCCTTTTGGTGTGCTTATAAGAGCTGGATCTGTCACTTCTTTTGGCTCTGACATGGCAATTTGAAAACAATTTGGAACTGACTATGAAACATGGACACTTACCAATTAAATATTACTTCTTCCTTTCAGTGCAAAACTTTCCACTGAGAAATTGTCAAGGCTTGTCAACAAAAAAAGTCAGTTCCATTGTCTGTGATAAATCAGCTTGATTCATTTTTAATTACTTGTGATATAATCATAGTTCATAATAAAAGTTTAAGCATGTATAAATGTCTAAATGGTTTAAAATTTTTCTAGACCTAAACACGTTTTTTATTTATTTATTTATTTTTTATCAGAACTAGCTTGTCACTTTCTCTGCTTTGCTATGCAAACGTTCATAGATAAGGTGCTTCCCCACAAACCATCAACCTAATGAACAATACTCAGTAGCCTAATCTATCATTTGATGCTACGGAGTTAAAAACAATCCAAGGTTTATTACATAGTGAGGTTTAAACAAAGTAAATGACTGGCCTTGGTTGATTCATAGCTTTTGGAAGATGGCCTGTCAGATTTCCAAAATGGCTCCAGCACCTAGGCTACATCATTGTCCGCTTAATTAATAAGCAGATGTGTTTATCTACATGGGAGTTTCTGGTTAATTTCTCTAGTCAATTGTTGGGTTGCAAGACAAGGTTTTATCATTTGACTGAATATAAATAAGGATGCTTAGAGTCGTTATTGTTGGCCCCAGTGTATTACAATACTGGCTTGTCTCTCTTTGCAGACTGCATATTGAACACAAGGTGCCAGAGAAGTTTGCATGCACAAACTTTCACAGCCAAATGAAAATCTGGTATTTTTATTCATGAAGGTCAAATGCACATGAATAAATTCAAGCACTGCTGCCCTGCTTCATTTTACCAGTATTCTCTCAGATCATTTCCATCAAAATGGCTCAAAGATAAGTAGGCTGTGAGCTTCACATAACGAGAAGAGATCCTCAGAGCCTGCAACACAAACTATGCAGTTACTGTATGCATTCTATGTCACATGCCTGATCGAGTATGAAACGAGTGAGGAATGGAACAGAATGCTTTTAGTGCTAGAATGATGGACAACTGCTGGGTGGAGAGATTCATCCAAATGGTCCAGACGGATGAAAAGACCTGTTCACCGATAACCCATTTAAGGAGAGCACACACAGGTTTGATTCCTGCACCACTCCTCCATGCAACACAGAGAATATTCACAACTGGGTGGGTAGTTGTTAACCTGTTTTAAAGCACACTCAAAGACTTCAAGGATAAGTAGAAAGGCATTTTCCCTTTGGTGACCATACATATACCATAAGAAAAACAACTAGAATTTCAGTGTTATTCATCTAAAACAACATAAATATTTTATAATGGAGGTTTTGTGAGTAATGGCCAAAGGAACTTTTCTGTAAGTCTTATATATTTGCGGTCGAAAAAAGAACCCTTCTGGCCCTAAGTTGTGGCATGGGAAAACTAATCCAATAACTCTTTGGCTGAATCCAAGTAAAAAAAAGTGAAAAGTAACCAAAAACAAACAAACTAACTCACTCCCTCACACCCTTACCCACTCGCTAAATAAATAAATTAAGTTTTTAATATATATATATATATATATATATATTAGCGGCTTTTATTTTGTTACCATTATTTTGCTATCACTTGGCTTTCCACTGATGCTAACAAGTTTTAAATGTCTTCCAGACATACGCACAACTTAGTTGGTGCTCAGTTTATTTATGGTTTGTATCTTTGTGTGCTTAGTTTGCTGGTGCACATTTCTTAAAAATTTAAAATCTTTAGGTGAAAGTTCGTAACAGAAGGCATTTATATGCTGAGGTTCTACTGTATTCTTACTAATAATTATGTTTGCAGGGGAATTTCAGAGTCAAAAATAAATAAAGAAATAAATCAAAAAAGTTTTTTTGTCCACATTGGTCAGAACTGGCTCTTTTAATGATATCGTCACATTTATACATTGGAAGACCCAAAATCACATCACTCAATGTTACAGATCCCCACTCAAACGGTGTAAATCAGCAAGCAACTTCCTTGAATGAGGAAGAAGCCAGTTTCACAACCACCCTGGCAGTTGCTGACCACTATAATGTGTTTCCTGCTTCATCTCGTGACTCAATAACAAAGAACATACCTTCTGGGACACGTAGAAGGCTAACCGATTAAAGAATGCCAGTAGGGCAAATATAAAATCATATGTACGTACTCACATCGGATGTTTGATGTCTTTATGTTGTGTTTAACATTTTTATCCTAAAGTAGGAAGGGTAATTAACAGGTAACCTTGCTATAGATAAAGGGACATGCGATGTTTGGTATCAAATGAAAGCTCTGTGTATTCAGTAAACATTGATGTGCATAAAATGTTGTCATGTAAACCAGACTCATGTTAATACACTTTACCTAAATTACTAAAACTCCACTGAGATCCACTCACTCAGACTGAACCACTGGTTAATGTATGCATGAAAAGGAGGAACCATGTGGGTGTGGCTATGCTCACAACCACCTTTGATTGGGACAAATGGCTGTGGGGTGGACAAACGCCATGAGATTAAGAAAACGACCTCTGCTTCCGCTCTTTAAGAACTCTCAACGAGACTTCGTGCCAGAAGTCCTGCAACGAAGAAACCCTCAGAAGAAGTTCCAGAGCGCCGCCATCGGCAACCAATGCCTCACCAAAAATTGGTGCTCGATTCATAACTAAACAGTAAATATAAACCCAAGGCTCTGCTCTTGTGATTTTCTCAGGTCTAATAAACATTACTAGAAGAACTTTCAATTTACTTTAACTTAATTTTATTTATATAGCGCTTTTACCAATGGTCACTGGCTCAGAGCAGCTTCACAAAAATAAAAAGAAAATGATATAACATCATGTGTGTTATGCAGGTGAAAGTTCAATATAACAGAAGTTCTTGAAATTAACATGAAGTCCAGTTCAGCACAGGTATCAGTCAGTAGGTGCAGAGGGCAGATGGGGTCTGGATGCACAGGAGCAGCATGTGTAGCTCCAAACCATCATAAAATAGAATCCAGCTGGAGCTGGTCCTTCTCTGGATGCCTCAGGATCCTCGCAGGGTTGGCCTTTGTCTACTGAACCTAGCACAATCACCAGATGCCTCAGGATGGGTAGAAAAATAGAGAGAATTAGCGTAGTTGCCATTCAGGATGGATGTACTGGAGTATAAAGTTATGGAATAAGTAACACTTAGGCCAGATTAAAGAGATGTGTCTTGAGTCTACTTTTAAACTGGGAAACTGTGTCTGAGCCCCGAACACTGTCTGGAAGGCTATTCCAAAGCTGTGGCGCTAAATATGAAAAAGCCCTACCCCCTTTTGTAGATTTTGAAATTCTGGGAATTACAAGAAGTCCAGAGTTTTGTGATCTTAAGGAACATGGTGGATTGTAGCTTATCAGAAGACAATATAAATATGGATAACTATCCATAGTTATAACTGGATAAATATGTGGGAACTAAACCATTTAAAGCCTTGTATGTAAGTAATACTATTTTGTAATTAATTTAAAACTGAACAGATAGCCAGTGCACGGATGATAATGTGATTTTCTGGATTTTTTTACATTTATTTTGTCTCTCATAGTTGAGGTATACCCATGATGAAAATTACAAGCCTCTCTCATCGTTTTAAGTGGGAGAACTTGCACAATTGGTGGCTGACTAAATCCTTTTTTTCCCTATTGTATATATTACAATATTATTTTATCACGCAAAACTGTCTGGACTGAATTTAATAAAACTTTTGCAGTTCTTAGATATCTGCTTGAAGTTTATCCTTCACCATACTGTAAGTAGAATCTAAATATTAAGTAAAATTGATCTTACAGTATGAACAGTTATAATCTACTTAAAAATAAGCTATTAATAAGATACTTGCATAATGTTAACAAACACCTGCACCAATAGATATTAATTAGAAAAGCTTAGCTGAATATTTTTACTGGAATTAGTTAATATAGAACTTATAAATAATCTTTATCTGATCTGATCTGATTACCTCACTCACTCATGGAGGGACTGTACAGTATTTGGCTAATGATGAATGGGGTACAATTTAGTACAAATGGCGTAAGATACTAAACCTTACAAAATTTTATTCTTTTCTTATTCTAAGTTACGCAGAGAGTTCCTCTAAATAGAAAGACGGGCAGACATGTATGTGGGCTTCACCCTAAAATATAACATCACCAATTACATTAAAGCTGATAAGCTTTTTTTTTTTAGCTATAACCTTCTATCAATTTTAAACTTACTATTTTCCCATCAACAATGGGTATTACCAATAGAAAATAAACAACAGTATGATCTAATGTTTATTTACACAGATAAGAGCAACCTATTCTGTTCTGATGATTTTTATATGCACTATGTTGTGGTTGACTTGGTAACTCATCCAAAACGATACGAGCATCTGAACATGAAGGAAAAGGTTATTAAAATATTTATTTGTAGAAGTTGTTATCATTAAGTGATTATCTCAGTGTAAAAAAATGTGATTCCTCCAGAATTTGTTATTCAGTTATTTGTTATTTCGTATTCAGTTAAATGAAAAGCTTGTGTGTCACGTAGGGTATAGAATCCCGTATTCCACACACCCTTGTGGTGTCCTTGATCAGGGGTTAGAAAGAGATTTGGGATTTAGCCATGTGTTAGAAGCTAGATAGCATTGTAGCTCGCTTATGCTGGTTCAGAGGAAATTTGGACCAATTTAGAAATTACTAAGAAAACAATTTTGGACAGGCATTGTGATGTGCAAAAAATTAATAGTAAACATCATTTTCCCTTTAGCTTTCTGCAAAGTTAATACTCAATAAAGAGCTATACATTTTAGGTAGACATCTAAAATCTTCTTGGCTAGTCTAACTGTAATTTTTTTTCTCATACGGTGCATGATCATGCTTTGGATAGTATTGGTTATTGGATAAGATTTTAGACAGGTTTTTGGATAGATAGATAGATAGATAGATAGATAGATAGATAGATAGATATGTTTCATTAAAATTAATTTATTGATTTTAATCTATTATATAATTTCAATCAATTAAGTTTAAATTCAAAAACTCGCTCTGAAATTATCCTGAAACTTCATCAAATAAATCAAATTTAGTCAACAAAACAGAAATGACTTAATTAATCAAACATTATTTTTAGGTTTATGTTAACCTGAACTGAGATCATTGTAACAGGACAATGATGAGGTTTGTGTTAAAAATCTTCTACCTTAGATGTTAAGACAAAGACTACAATAATATGGATCAGGCGAATAATCAAATTAAGAATTAATTTTCAGTTGTAAACATTAAATTCATAATAATTAAGTTGTTTTTCCATATGTAGATTAAGTTATAACAATCGGGGCAGGGATAGCTCAGTGGATAAGGTAGTAGACTACTGATTGAAATGTCCCAGGTTTAAACCCAAGTGCCACTGTAAGGCCCTTGAGCAAGTCCCTCAACGGCAGTGATATGCAGTATTATGAGAAAAAAAAATGTCACTCTGGATAAGGGGATCTGCTAAATGCCATAGTTTAAATGTTATAAATGTAGGCTACCATTTTTCTTTGGTAGCAAAGAGTACTATTTTTCTACAGGTGCAAGCATAGCTTAATGGTCATACTGTATAAGGCATTTTTATATGTTTTCATCCAGTTGCTAATTAATCATCCAGAAATGAACATGGTTATGCTGAATTGGGTAAAGTAGTGGAAGAAATGAGTGCTGCTCATTCAGCTGGTGGACAACAGTGCTGCTTTTGATGGACAATAATGGTGTTAGGTTTAAAAATGAGGGAAGACCGGTTAATGTTTCCGGCTCGCCTCGATACACTTGCCGGCCAGGAGAGAGATACACATATACTCTCTCTCTCTCTCTCTCTCTCTTACACACACACACACACACACACACACACACACACACACACACACACACACATATTTAGGTTTATTAACATAATAAAGTACATAATGATTAATCCTAAATAATTAGTCCACTACATCAAAGCCATGCATGTTGTACAGAAATCTGAGGGAACAAAAGGTGAGCTATAGCAAGTATTACAGTTGAAGCAATGAGGGAGAAGGGGCTCTAGAAATAGGAGCCTGGGAAATGTAATACTGTCTAGGGAAAACCCTAACAGCTGATAAAAAAAACCTAACAAATGGGCATCCAAATAACAAATTAGTGGCCCATATTTATCCCTTTTATCTGATCAACATAACACCATAAAATGGCACTTAAATTGTTTTGTTCCATTTGTTTTAACATCATTTAAAGGATTATAGAATGTATAGAACACTTTATCTTAAATTTAAAGTTATCTTAACTTTCATGTACTGTAATATAATTGCAGTATAGTGCGCACTTAGGGCATTTAGTTACATTTTAAATCTTTGCTTTAAAGTAAACCAATACATGTAATTGATTTTCTAAAGGTTAGAGAAATATCATAACATAATACAGATATACATAATTTAACCAATTACTATCTATAGTCCATTATGCTCCAAAGAAGAAGCTTGTTTTTAAAAGCATTTGCTTTTCCACTAGACACCAGGCATCAAGGTCTCAAGCAGAAGAGAAGACATTTCTATATTTTTTATACTCTAGGATCAGACAGGCAAATACATCTTTTTTTAACAGTTGCTCATGCTGTGTCCTGGATAGTGTAACACACTCAGAGGAAACCACTATTCCTCCTACTCTGCATACATACTGTACTGTAAGCTCAGAAGATGCCCATGATTAGTTAGTCACTGTAATTGGCAGGGGAGAAAGTGTTCCATCTTTTCCAACCAGAGAGCACCACTATTTTTGTTTTGTTAAATACAGCCACTAATAAACAAGCCATTTTTCAAAGCCATTTTTTTTTTTACTTTTTAATGTTAATAAATTTTAGACAAATATCATACTATAGTCAGTGAAACGAAAACATTCATACTAACCTCATTAGATCAGTAGATCATAGGTTTTGTTTTGGTTGGGAATTTTAACCCGCATAATTTAAAAAGCACTAAAGTTACTGACCTTTATTATTTATGAATGAACACTAAATATCACCCCCATTACAACTAATGCTATAGTGCCGTGAAAAAGGCTTTGATTGATTTTTATTTAATTTTTTTGCACATTTGTCACACTTAAATGATTCAGATCCCCAATCAAATTTTAATATTACATAATAGGGCCAGGTAGGCTTAAACAGCTTTTTTCACTTAATAAGTGATATAATCATTTAAAACCTGTATTTTGTATTTATTTAGGTTATCTTTGTGTAATACTAACATTTCTTGATGATCTTAATGATTTAAATGTGACAACTATGCGAAATAAAATCAGGAAGGGGGCAATACCTTTTCACAGCACTATATATTAAGTACTAAGCAAATGACTGTATGCCTAACTGGCAGGATTTGAACCATTTTGCACATGACATTAATAAAATGTTATTCATTAATAAAATATTTATTTATTCATTTATCTTAAGGGAATGTTTTATCCTGGTCATAGTCGCAATCAGAGGTGGAAGGAAACTAAGTTAATGTACTTTGTTACTGTACATAAGTACATGTTTTATGTATCTATATTAGAAATTTTATTAACATTTTTACTTTTTACTTTTACTTCACTACATCGTTCAACAAATACTGGTACTTTTGCTTCACTACATTTCTGCATGGCATTGCATTAGGTAGTCACAGTGATGTGTAGTATTAGAAGCACCAATTTTGCCACCTGCTGACAATTAGGCAGAATTGTGTTTCCCTTGTGACATGCTTAATAATGTTACGGGTGTGTAATCAGAAGTGATTAAAACAGAACTTTCACAGTCAGGAAGCAGAGAGAGGGAGAAAGAGAGGGATAGAGAAAGAGAGATTTACGAAAAAGGCTGCAGTAAGCTACCACAAGCTCAGTACTTTTGATACTTAAGTATTGTACGTTTACTCAAGTACAGGCTGTGTGGTCTCTGCCTCCCCACTGCTTGCAATGGATCCTCATCCATTCACCAGGAACTCCAAATTTCCATTGCAGAGCACAATGCACATACATTCACACCGATTTAAATCTACTGTAGGTGCAATTTTGCTCAGACAATTCACCTGGTGTTAGCAATACAGAGTTATTGGAAGTACATGAAAAAATAGGCAATAGCTAATACAAATGAAGAAAGGTCAAAAGAGTAAAGGACAGAATACATGGTACAGACACTAGATAGATGAACCTCGACAGACCGTTATTTTTATCCCTGAAAAATTGATGTGAAATCTATTAGCATAATCTAATCGTATATCACTTTGAAAAAAATCTCTCCTGTCTGGAGAAAAAAAAGTCTTTTGTCACTAAGCTCTGTGTAACATGACAGAGCACTGATATGGAATTAAAAAGACATCTTTTTGAACATCTAATCTGTGTTTTTTCTCTGTGACTGCAGGGCTTCGACGGCTCCTTTAAAGCATCTTATCTGTCTGCAGACTAAGCATTAGACCCTCATAACCTTGAAGTATGGGACTAGCAATGATCTGCGTTCACCTCTGGATCTGGCACACTAAATCCACCTTCATGTCCGACTTTCCTTCATGGTTCCTTGCACGTCTCAAACCATCCACTAATCATTCAGGTCATTCACATGTCATTCAAGCCCAAGATTTCCAATCAGCTAGGGCTAAATGGTACTGCAGAAAGCTAAAAGCTGTTATGGAAACATTTACACTGTGCTGTAACACATATCTGCCTCCCCCTCCTCCTAATCACCAACCTCAATCTTCCTTATTAGGCAATTAAATAAGTAATTAGGCTGCTGGTTTGGCTTAGAGAGAGGTGGTAACGAGAGCTAAAGGTACTCGCATATGCCAAATGTAGCTGGTAGGTGAAGAGGATAATTTAGTAAAATTGCAGCCCTCGGTGGTAATAGAGACAGTGAAAGAAAGTCCTTCTCTTTGTTTCATGAAAGACTCCTGCTGAGTTTGCAAATAACTTTTTTCCATTTTTCCATTAACCTGCCATGCAGGGGATATATTTTAAACCATCATGGAACATTACAAATATGTTATAATCAAGGGGCTTGTTGCCAAGAGACTAGCTTACTATCATAGCAGGGTGGAGAATTCAAGTGTGTTTTGCACAGTAATTGTGATATAATGATGTGCATAAAAGGCAATAAAGTCATCACTATGATGCTGTCATATTTAACCACTCCAGATGTCAAATGGACATGTCCCTCAGCTTGTTTAATCAGCCCACAACAATGTCTGGTAAGAAAGCAGAATAACTATAGTGTGAATCACTAAGGATATCTATAGCAAGTGAAGAGGTGCAGGTTTACTGCAGGAGGAAAAAATAAAGTTTTTACCTAGTTCATTAAGACAGATCTTTTTGTTTAATTTCTAGCAATTTGTTTTAAACATTGTCATATGTATTTATAAGCATATTAATAATATATATATAGGGACAGATGATCAATTATGGTGATCAAATATGTCAATTATTAAGCAAGGTTGATCATACCATAAATAGATTTGGAATTTTATCCCTAGCTATGCCACTGTCTAAGATACAAGGCTAGTTACATTGGGTTTAGGCCTCATTGTGGAGCACACAGTCCTGTTTTATCACAACAGTCAGTTACAATAATGTCACACTCTGGGGAAGTTGCCTGTGTATTACACTGGAACCAACATGTTTATTCTGAAACACCTTAAGAAGTTTATCAAGTCTGCTGACATACAATTATTTCCATACCCATAGTATGCAAATGTGTCTCACTACATCAGTCACACATTGATATTTATGTGAATCGCTTTTGTGGTGTTTGAGCTCAACGAGTGTATATAGATTTTTGTGCATTTCCTCTATACAATTTATTCTTGTGTGTGTATGATAGGTTTAAGCTTAGCACAAGCTCAAGGTCTAAAAAGGGAAGTTTCATCAGCAAGAGAAACTACAGTTGGATGGAAGTCAGGCAAAGTAAAATATAGATTCTGTGCAGTCTGGGATATTCTGGGAAGACAAAAAAGATGATGCAAAATATACTTTTGTGGGCCAAATTTTGTGGCATCCATGTTCCTTGTCCCTTGGTATTTTAACACAAATATTTTCACAAGGTTTTCTTATAAAATTTGCTTAAGCATGCTTGGATGAAATTAAATTACTAGGTTATAAACAATCAATGTTAGGCTGAAGAGCAGGCTCATTTTTTTTTTTTATTGGTTTGAAAAGTCTGTTAATTGCACTTTTCTCATGCTTTTTTAGTGCGAAATGGTGACAGCATTATTTCCTACTTTTTACATAAAAAGCAATCTACAGTATTCATAAAATAATTCCAGACAGCAGATATACTTATGTCTCGCCGACATTAGCCTCAGAGTGGCACGTTGGCCTTCTATTCATAATGTCTGACAAGCATTGGCAAACCTTCTGATGTGTAGTGCTCTATTTTCCCAGCTCATCAAACATCTCAGACGGTTCGGCTTCAGATTGGCCCACTTCCGGAAGCTGCTAACACACATATTTGTTTGGGCAGGCTGATTTATGCTGCTGAATCAAGTCTATGCAGAGCCTATGATGGTAGGACATGCAAATGTCCTATGGCCTTGTGAGCCTTTATAGACATGGCCCAAAGTTTTGAGAATGAGACAAATTATAATTTTTACAAAGTCTGCTGCTTCAGTGTTTTTAGATCTTTGTGTCAGATGTTACTATCGTATACTGAAGTATAATTACAAACATTTCATATATGTCAATGGATTTTTATTGACAATTACATTAAGTCTATGCAAAGAGTCAATATTTGCAGTGGTGACCTTTCTTTTTTAATTTCTTTGCAATTCGCCCTGGCATGCTGTTAAACAACTTCTGGCCACATTCTGACTGATGACAGCTCATTCTTGCATAATCAATGCTTAGAGTTTATAAAAAAATTGTGTTTTTTTGGCCACCCGCCTCTTGAGGATTGACCACAAGTTTTCAGTGTGATTAAGGTGTGTGGAGTTTCCAGGCCATACCCCAAAATTTTGATGTTTTGTTCCCCAATCCACTTCATCACTTTTGCCTTATGGCAAGGTGCTACTGTACATCATGCTGGAAAAGGTATTTTTAATCACCAAACTGTTTTTGGATGATTGGGAGTTGTTCGCAGAGAATGTTTTTTTACCATTCTTTATTCATGGCTGTGTTCTTAGGCAAAATTGTGAATGAGCCCACTCCCTTGACTGAGAAGCAACCCCACACATAAATGGTCTCAGAATGCTTTATTGCTGACATGACACAGGACAGATGGTAGTGCTGGCCTGTTTCTTTGCCACTCTTTGGTGAGTTTATTTCGAAATGATTCAGGGCTCAGACTCACCTTATTCTCACAAACAAAACTGCAATAAACATGTATTTCTGTATTACCCCGCTAACCCAAAAAAGAGAAGGACTGTGACTAAGTGGTAGTAAGCCACAAACATGTGTTCTGTAGCATAGTTAAAGAGAACATCTGTAGGCTCATTACTTTTGAGTCACTGCATTAAATATTATTTTAACTAGTTAACGCTTATAATTTTAGCTAGGAACAACTGAAATATGTTTTCCACATAATAAGCATTTAAAATTTTATTTGTATTATTTTTATTTGTCTTGGTAACAAAATTAGTATATTTGTTTACAAGACAAAACCTTAATCTGGCTAAAAGGAAAAAAAATTTATAAAGGTCATGATAAAGTAATTTAAGATTTGTTACTTTAAATAATTTTGGAACTTGGACCACAAGATGCCTCAGCCATACTGTGATATGTACTCCTTATTGTTCCTTTGTTTACTATTACTTGTTCTTGTGCAGGAGTTCTTTTTCAATTCAATTTAATTTAATATTGTATAGCGCTTTTGACAATTGTCATTGTGGCAAAGCATCTTTACACAATAAAAAGAATTATTTAAGTTTGTATGGAATGTGAATGTGTATGAATCAAAATGGTCAGATAGTCCCTGATGAACAAGCTGAGGGCAACAGTGGCAAGGAAAAACTTTCTGAGATGGCAACAGGAAGAAACCTTGAGAGGAACCAGACTCAACAGGGAACCCATCCTCATTTGGGTGAAACAGAGAGCAGGAATTGATTTGCATTCATACTGTGTGTTAGCTGGCAGGCAGTTTAGCTCTTACAGTTGATGTTAATTGATTTTAATATGGAGTCCAGGTAGTTATTGGAGGCTCAGGTAGACTAGTAGGAAATTCCAGTCCTGAACTATCAAGAAACTGCAGCCAAGTCAACTCTTTGGAAAAACAGCTGTCAACATCAGTCGAGGCCAGAACTGCCATTATGGTAGAGTGAAACCACTGGTGACACTGGATGCATCCTGAAAGAGACACACGGAGCATCCATGTGACAAGATCTCCAGACAGGTCCAGAGGGCAGAGATTTTTGATGGCAAATTAGTCTGAAGTTTCTTAACTTCAATCGCCTCTTTATTATATACATATGAAATTAATAAACTTTGGAAATTACTAAAGTTTTTCACATTGGAAAGTGAAATATTTGCAATCCGATATGACCAACCTAAATTAATAAAAGTAATAGTTAACAAAGCCAATGTTGTTTTGACAATGGCCAGATGTACTGTACACTACCGCTCAAAAGTTTGGGATCACTTTATAACTCCTGATCTAACCCTAATTTTTATTTCTTTTTACATTGTAAAGCAATGCTGAAGGCACCCAAAATATGCAATAATCTCCTTTAAACAGTTATTATTGAGATGTACCTGTATCTGCCACTCATGATTTGTAAAACTTTATAACGGCTCTAATCGAAGGTACTGTAGTACTAGTAACTCTAAATGAGCTTCTCCTCTGCAGCAGAGGTAGGTTTTGGTCTTGCTTTCCTGGGAAGGTCTTCATAAGAACCAGTTCATCATGGAGCTTGATGGGTTATGCAAATGCACTTGACAAGCTCTAAGTTCTTAAAATACCAACTGACTGGTATCGTTGTTGTTGTTACATACTTACCTCATTCCATATGTGTTATTTTATAATTTTGAAATCTCCAGTAATATTGTAGTATGTAGAAAATAAATCACTAAACAAAAACAAAGAAATCTGCAAGGGATCCCAAACTTTTGTGCGGTAGAGTACTTGTCTTGAGGCTTGAGGAGCCATACTGTATACTTGCAAGTGAAAACACATAAGCAAAAAAGAGACCTACGTACCACATGTGAGTTTTCATATGTTCTTCCTGCCCAACACAGTATGTGCTTTTGTGCTGTTTTAGAAGTACAAACAATTTTTTTTTTCTTTTGTAGCAAGAAAAAAGGTAGGGGTCCATCTAAATCGAGCCAGGCTATTGTGAAACAAACACATATAACATGTAGTAAGACGAAGAAGGTCTAACACAACGGTCTACTGTAGATAGAAAGTGTCAAACAGACACAGTGTAGCTGTGAATTCATGGCTGTGTATTTTTAAGGAAAGTGACTCATCTGTGATGCAATTTAACTGACTCAATTTTTACTCTGGAGTTGCAAACAAATGTCATAAGTTGGAGAATCAATTCATAATGTTTTGGTAGATATTTGGGGCTATTTTCTGCATGCATTCCATGTTTGTCTCATATTATGACAATGGCAAGAACGAATTTAACCTTTCTAAGACACTATTCTGTACCCATTACAGCATTTATTCCAAGGAATATGCAATGGCTTTTTTCATGCTTGTTCTGGAAGAACGGTGTAATGGCAGTTGCCTAAAAAATAAAGCAGCAGGGGTTGTGTACATCTCTTGGACGTCAAATATAAACAAATTAATAAATGAATACATAAATTTTACATTGTTAAAAAATACTGAAAGCGTCCAACATATGCAATAATCTTCTTTGAAAACTTTATAAAGAGATGTGTCTGCAACTTTTGTTTTGTAAAGCTTTAATCATGGTTCTAATTTAAGGTAATGTTAAATGGTGATTTTGGTGACTGGTAACACCAAATTACCTTCTAATGCTTGTGGCTGGAATATTTATATTGTACAGATCGAATATTTACTGAATATTTCCTAAAACAAAATGATTGCTCATTTACTCACGCTCTCATCTTCTATACCGCTTATAGTCCTGCTGTAAAATGAAATCGGCATCTCCTTAAAGGTTGTCAGTAGACAAAAGCATGAAGTGCTCCAAAACCTCATAATCTCTGTGTAGACTTTGGACTTTACCCAGTAGATCAATAGCAGATTACATACCACTCCAAATAGTCATTAACTATGGAAACTTTGCATTGGACAATTCCTCCAGACTTTGGGTCTTTAACTTCTAAATGAAATTTAAACTTTACTTTAAATTTGAAAACTGGATTTTGGACCATTGAACAATGGCCCAATTATTTTTATCCTTAGCCAAGGTAAGATGTTTCTGATGTTGTCTCTGGTTCAGAAGTGGCTTAATACTAGAAATGCATAGGTTGCAATTCTTTTCTAAAAATATCTGTGAATGGTGGCTCTTGATGCACCGACACCAGCCTCACTCCCCCACTTGTGAAGTTCTCCCAAGTTCTTTTTTTCTTAAGGCTGCTGTTCTCCATGAATATGGTTTAATACTGCACCTTCTGTTGCTTACCTCCCTTGTGGAGGATGTTGATCATCTTATGGAAAACTGTGCTAGTGAACAGTCTTTCCCATTTGTGTACTAAGCTAGACTGAGATATACAGTATATGCTTTTATACTGTATGATTAGTAATGCATTTAAATTTAAAACCAAAGATTACTATTTTGACTATTTATTTGACTATTTATTCACTTTAAAGGTAATGAATTTAAAATATTTAAGAATTTCATTTTTAAAAGTAAAACAAAAGACCAAATCTTTTAATTTTATTAAATTTAAAATGCACTGCCTATATAATTATATGATTGTTATATTTTTGTGTAAAAAGATATTTAAAAAATCATCTGATCTTAGCATTTTATAATATTAGGCAAATACAACCTCAGATGAAACCATACCATTACCATACCATTATTTATTCAACAAAAATTAGGCCAAAAAAAAAAAAAAAAAAAAAATCATGCGGGCAATATATGTTATCTTTTCACACACACACACACACACACACACACACACACACACACACACAATATTAAAAGACGAATACACTATCATCACTAAATGCATATATCAGGGTCTTAGGGCCACATAAACTAGTATATTTGCAGCATTTTGCTTACCACCTTGATTTGGATCTGGAAGAGCCGAGTCCTGCATGCATGATTACAATCTCTTTACGATTGGCAGTATTTTACCTAGTGCAGTGCTTGTAGCTTTGTGGCAAGTCATTAGACTCGGTCAGTGCTCTCATATCTGTGTTGAAATAGAGATGTGATTTAAAAAAATGGGCCATAAAAAGATGTCTAGGCAACTGTATCTGCTTTCAGAAAATAAGCATCCACAATGCTTTTTAAAATTCTTAACCCAAGTGGAAAAAAGTTTCAAATGTAAACTGACTTAAAAAAGTATTAATACTTTTTGAAACTTATTTGACAACATGATATTGGGTCATAATACCCATTTTAAGGTCTAAAAATCCTGCTTTTTGAAAGACAAATGTGTCTGAAAAGAAAATGTGAACACATGAAACATGGCTTCCACAGTGGTAAGCATAAACTTATTGCTTAGGTCTCCTGTGTGCATGTGACAACCCGTTGGGGGGTTTGTCAAAGATTGAACTATTTGGAATCAGGAAATCAGGTACTGTGCATCACCTTATTAAAACCATCCCCACAGTCAAACACAGTGGTGGCAGCTTCATGCTGTGGGGATGTTTTTCTCTAACTGGGACTGGGAGACTAGTTAGTATAGAGGGATTAATGGATGCAGAAGAATATAGAGCTATCCTGAATGAAAACCCTCCCTGGAGTGCTTGAGATCTCAGGCTGGGGCAAAGTTTTACATTTCAACAAAATGACACAAAGCATACTGCCAAGAAAACACAAGAGTGACTTTAGAACAGCTTTGTGAAATTCCTGCAGTGGCTCAGCCTGAGTTTGGACCTGAACCCAGTAGACCAACTCTGGAGAGAGCTTAAAATATCTGAGCCAATCTAACCTGGTTTAACTTGAACAATCTAACCTGGTTGAAAAAAAAATTGGTGTACTAAGCTTGTAGCATCATTTATTGTATAAGCAGACCTGAGGCTGCCTGAGTCATTGCTGCCAAAGGTACTATAACCAAGTGCTACGAAATAGTTCTGTATACTTATGAAATGGGAAATTTCAGTCTTTTTTGTAAATTAACAAAACACTTCATTTATCTGTTTTTCTTTTGTCATTGTGAAGTGCTATATGTAAAATAATGAGAAAATAAGGACTTTAAGGGTCTGAAAACTTTCCATTGGCACTATAGTCCAGAGTATCACATTGCCTCTCCTAGCTTGTCTTTTATCCAAATTGACATCTTTTCAACAGATGCAGTAAGTGACACATACACACACCTGGCAATCCATATGTTATAAAAGAAAATGGGATTGATCAGAACAGGCCACCTTCTGCCACTGCTCCATGATCTATTTTTGATCCCCTTATGCACATTGTAGGTGGCTAGTGCAGTGGACAGGGATCAGCATGGGCACTCTGACTGTTTTGCAGCTATACAGCCCTATACAAAGTAAGCAGCAATGTACTGTGTGCCTTTCACACAAATCCAGAATTAACTGTTATTAACAGCAATTTGTAAAACCGTAAATCTTTAGTAAGGTCACATTAGAAAAGCTAGATAGCCTATGCTTCCCACATGCTATTGTGGGTGTTTTGTGACCATGACTCAAGACTCCATTTCACTTGTTGTCATTCCTTGAATCACTTTTTGTTTCCATGTAGTTTACTTGGAAATGGTTACAAAAAATTAATACAATTTTTGTCTGTCTTCGTATATATTGTACCTCACACACATAATTTCTTTGCCTATCTAATATTTTCTGGTTTCATAAATTTTGATGAAATGTTTAGAGCATACATGCCAAAAATGTCAATGTGGTGGAACCATTTTTTTAAACCTCATAATGATACTTTTTTTTGCCAAAGTTTTCTATATTTATTCATAAAATAATACATCAAAATAACAAAGAAAAAAAGTGGGGGAACAGTCAGTCAACTTAAAATGCCAGTGTGGCTTAACCAACATTCATAATAGATGCATTTTTTTTATCATACAGTGGTGTGAAAAACTATTTGCCCCCTTCCGGATTTCTTATTCTTTTGCATGTTTGTCACACTTAAATGTTTCTGCTCATGAAAAACCGTTAGCTATTAGTCAAAGATAACATAATTAAACACAAAATGCAGTTTTTAAATGAAGGCTTACGTTATTGAGGGAGAAAAAAAAATCCAAATCTACATGGCCCTGTGTGAAAAAGTGATTGCCCCCCCCCCGCTTGTTAAAAAATAACTTAACTGTGGTTTATCACACCGGAGTTCAATTTCTGTAGTCAACCCCAGGCCTGATTACTGCCACACCTGTTTCAATCAAGAAATCACTTAAATAGGAGCTACCTGACACAGAGAAGTAGACCAAAAGCACCTCAAAAGCTAGACATCATGCCAAGATCCAAAGAAATTCAGAAACAAATGAGAACAAAAGTAATTGAGATCTATCAGTCTGGTAAAGGTTATAAAGCCATTTCTAAAGCTTTGGGACTCCAGCGAACCACAGTGAGAGCCATTATCCACAAATGGTAAAAACATGGAACAGTGGTGAGTCTTCCCAGGAGTGGCCGGCCGACCAAAACTACCCCAAGAGCGCAGAGACAACTCATCCGAGAGGCCACAAAAGACCCCAGGACAACATCTAAAGAACTGCAGGCCTCACTTGCCTCAATTAAGGTCAGTGTTCACGACTCCACCATAAGAAAGAGACTGGGCAAAAACGGCCTGCATGGCAGATTTCCAAGGCGCAAACCACTTTTAAGCAAAAAGAACATTAAGGCTCGTCTCAATTTTGCTAAAAAACATCTCAATGATTGCCAAGACTTTTGGGAAAATACCTTGTTGACCGACAAGACAAAAGTTGAACTTTTTGGAAGTTACATCTGGCGTAAAAGTAACACAGCATTTCAGAAAAAGAACATTCAATTCAATTCAATTCAATTCAATTTTATTTATATAACGCTTTTAACAATGGTCATTGTCTCAAAGCAGCTATACAAAAAATTTAAGAATTTTTTTTTTTTTTTTAGAAAAGAAAAGAAAATATTTGGAAGTGTGTATGTGTGAGAAAAATGTGTCTAGATAATAATGAAATGAATGAATGATGAATGAAATGTCTCTGATGAGCAAGCCAAGGGTGACGGCGACAGTGGCAAGGAAAAACTCCCTGAGATGGCAATAGGAAGAAACCTTGAGAGGAACCAGACTCAACAGGGAACCCATCCTCATCTGGGTGATAACAGATAGAAATAACATCATGTGTGTTGTGCAGGTGAAAGTTCAATATAACAGAAGTTGTGTAGATTAACATGAAGTGCAGTTCAGCACAGGGAGTCAGTAGGTGCAGATGGCAGATCGGGTCTGGGTCACTGGAAGCACAGGAGCAGGATGTGTAGCTCGAGCCATTATAAAGCAGAATCCAGCTGGAGCTGGTCCTGCTCTGGATGCCTCAGAAACCTCGCAGGGTTGGCCTTTGTCTACTAAAGCTGGCACAATCTCCAGATGCCTCGGGATGGGTAGAAAAATACAGAAAAGATGGAGAGAATTAGCGTAGTTGCCATTCAGGATAGGTGTACTGGAGTATGAGGTTATGGGATGAGTTATGCGTATGCCAGATTAAAGAGATGTGTCTTGAGTCTACTTTTAAATTGGGAAATTGTGTCTGCTCCCCGAACACTGTCTGGAAGGCTATTCCAAAGTTTTGGAGCTAAATATAAAAATGCCCTGCCCCCTTTTGTAGATTTAAAAATTCTGGGAAGACTGGTTAGGTATGTGGGAGCTAAACCATTTAAAGCCTTGTATGTAAGTAGTACTATTTTGTAATTAATTCTAAACTGAACAGGTAGCCAGTGCAGGGATGATAATATAGGTGTTATATGATCATATTTTCTGGATCTAGTGAGAACCATGAACATCATACCAACAGTAAAATATGGTGGTGGTAGTGTGATGGTCTGGGGTTGTTTTGCTGCTTCAGGCCCTGGAAGGCTTGCTGTAATAGATGGAACCATGAATTCTACTGTCTACCAAAAAATCCTGAAGGAGAATGTCCGGCCATCTGTTCGTCAACTCAAGCTGAAGCGATCTTGGGTGCTGCAGCAGGACAATGACCCAAAACACACCAGCAAATCCACCTCTGAATGGCTGAAGAAAAACAAAATGAAGACTTTGGAGTGGCCTAGTCAAAGTCCCGACCTGAATCCTATTGAGATGTTGTGGCATGACCTTTAAAAGGCGGTTCATGCTAGAAAACCCTCAAATAAAGCTGAATTACAACAATTCTGCAAAGATGAGTGGGCCAAAATTCCTCCAGAGCGCTATAAAAGAGTCGTTGCAAGTTATCGCAAACGCTTGATTGCAGTAATTGCTGCTAAGGGTGGCCCAACCAGTTATTAGGTTCAGGGGGCAATTGCTTTTTCACACAGGGCTTGGATAGGTTTGGATTTTTTTTATTCCTAAATAATAAAAACCATCATTTAAAAACTGCATTTTGTGTTTACTTGTGTTATCTTTGACTAATAGTTAAATGTGTTTGATGATCAGAAACATTTTGTGTGACAAACATGCAAAACAATAAGAAATCAGGAAGGGGGCAAATAGTTTTTCACACCACTGTACTGTATGTATTACACCAAATTCAAACAAGAAAAAGTGGCAAATATAAATGCTGACCCAGATGCAAGAACCCATTTCCTTATTAAAAAGCATAAGAGGTAGTATTCTTAGATGCCCTTAAAGGTTAGCCAGTGGAAATTAGAGTGAAATGTGGTATAGAAAGATAATGCCACTTAATTTTTATATTTTAATTTCCTATGTAGTTATCAACCCGGAACAAAAACAAGGGGAAGACAAAAAAATATGAGTAGCTCAGTTTACAAAGAAAAAGTAGAAGGTGAGAAAAAAATGGTACAAAAGAAGCCAAAGAGAAAAAAAGATTGCTTGATGACATTCTCAATTTAACTCCACCATCGACAAACACATCAGCAGATGAGCGAATTCAGTATGCAGCCAGTCTCGAGCTGGTGCAAACTACCCTTGATGATCACAAATGTGTGCAGCCAGTTGTAGAGAGCCCACTAGAATATGCAATCCCAAGAGTAAAGGAAAAGAAAAGAACAGAAGGAGCAAATATTACAGCTCTGCTTAGATGGAGTAAAGGACTCAGATCTGAACTTTGCAAACTTTAAAGGAAACTACAGGCAGCAAAGCAAAAGACAAGAAAGATACACAGAAAACCTGAGAGGCAGAAGAGAGACCAAAACATGTCAGCAAAATGAACGAACTAAGAGATTTACAAACGCAAATAGAGGAGGCAGTTATTTTGGGGGTTACATTAGGGGTTAATGCCTTCAAATCTTTAAGTCATTGTCTGTGACAGCAACACTGTCAATTGGTGTAACTGGTTTCTATCAATAGGTATATTTTTCTTTATATAACTTTTTGACATAATTGTAACCCAAACTTTTCTTTTGCAGAATACAGTAGAACTGAATAGAATGTTTTATGTCCAGCACATAATATTATGTTTATCTGCAAAAATTAGAAATAATTTTTATTATTTAAATTTTATAATATTTGATTATAATAAATTTTATAAGAAGAATCAACTCAGCTTAACAAAATATTTTTTTTCAATTCTACTTAAAATGATTTTTATTCGGCCTCTGAGTGGCGGAGTGGTAAAGTGCTCACCCTATCATCCGTAGAGTTATATTCCACTGTGATGCTGTAACCTCTCACAGCCGGATCCTGGAGAGAGCTGATTGGCCGAGCTCTCTAAAAGGGGAGGGATAATAGGTACTGCTCTCACATTAATTAACCCTCCACAGCCAATCAGAGGCGTCCGCGAGCTCACGCAAGTGAAAGGAGTGGATAGCGCTGTCCTCCAATGATATGTGAGTGAGCAGTTTTTAAAAAAGATGCGTCACGTTGTTTGGAGGAAACATGTGATAGTCTTCCCAACAAAGTGGTAGTAGTAGCCTTAATGTGGAGCGTCCTAATGATGGAGAGGACTTGGATACGATTAAATTATGGAGAAAATTGGGGGAACCCCCCCTCCCCCCCAAAACCGATTATTAAAAAATATATATGTATTTCAGAAAATAAATATGATTTAAATACATATGTTTATGACATTTGTCTGGCAGTGATGACAAAAATCCTGTATTGTACTGGAAAGGTTGTCATTTGTACAAAACTGTTACAATTGGGAGGTTGTTCCAAAACAGTGTTAAATAACCCACACCTAACTGATAAATAACATGTTTAAAGTTTTTAGAAATATATTTTTTTAATTAAAAACATATTTTGTCCAGTTCTCAAGAATGATTAATTTAAATAGTTTTGATTCTGATACAGTACATACATACCATACAGTTTTGGTGATGCTCTGACCCAGTTGTCTACGCATCACAAATTGTCCTTTGACAAATTTACTCTTACTTTACAACTCCCCATTTTCCTTCCTTCCAACACATTACCTTTTAGAACAGATTGTTCACATGCTAATTAATATGTCCCACAAAATGACAGGTGCCAGTATACGAAAATAAGCAATGCTATTAACTTCACTTTTCAGGAGATTACTGTTTATATGTGTTTTTAAATAATTAAGCATGTATTATAAGACCCATAGCATGTACTATAAGTTTCCACCTTGTGTATTGGCACTCAGAGCGACTCCTGCATATAAATGTGTCAAGCATGAGTATCAATCACTCAGTCAGTAAACAAAAATCATCTCACTGCAAAAAAGGATAGGATAAAGAATATCCCCTCAGGGTTAAGTCTGGAACAATATGCTAATTCATAGCACACTAAAATGCATCATAAAAATGGAATGTAACAAATATTTTAATAAAAAATAATGTTTAAAAGTTTCTGGCAAAAATAAGAATTGTTAAAAATGCTGAAACTGCTGGATGATGGAAATGTTCAACAGTTTAACAATTTCTAAAAAGTTATGAAATACACATTGTAAAGTATAAAATTGTGCAATGCCATGGTTAAACATGATGAGAATAGGAATATAAATTTAACAACAACTACATTTGGTTTATTAGTATGCAACAAATATCATGATCTTTAAATGTATTTGAATTCACTTCCCCAACTGCCTAACAAGACAGGAAATAAAAAGAGGACAAATGTGACATAGCGGAGACATTTCATACAGTATGCTTCCCACATTGGGTCACTCAATGACAGTTTTGCCGGTAGTGGTACACAGCAAAGAAAGAAGCACACATGGCAAGATTCCACATGTTGCTAAGGAAACTGGCCTAACAGTCAAAATGCAAGAACGTTCTGGACCTTGAAAGGCCATTGGTTTTAATTTTGTATACAGTCAGACAATGTATAATGCAGACTATTGAAAAAATTAATAAACATGAATAACTCACAGTTAATTGGATGTAAAGATGACATCAGACATTTTGTTACATTCACAAGAACAGAATAGGCCTTCCAAGCATGAGACACTGCTAAAGCAAAGTCCAGGATGGGGTAACAGCCATTCTGGTATACATGTCAAAAGTTAGTACCCCCTTTTTTATTGAATTTTAAACATTTATAATTTTTGGTGTAAATATTTTTCTAATAGGAAAATTATAGCAGGTCCCCGTTTTAGGCAAAAGCAATCTTAGAGGAATAACAATATGTAACTTTTGAATAATCGATTGATTCAGTGATTTTGGGCAATTTTTCTTAACAACATTGCTTTAGTCCATTAAGATTTTTGGACATGCACAACTCTTATAAGGTTTCACCACAGCATTTGGGGTTGGGTAGAGATCTGGACTTTGCACACTCATGTGGATTCGCATAGATTCGCCCCGTCCCCATGACCCAACTTTGACCAAGCTTTATGGTCTCATGTTTTCTCTACTCTGGTATACAGAGGAGTTCATGGTCAACTCAATGACTGCAAGCTGCCCAGAGCATAAGCCCAAATCAACCCCTGACCCCCCAGCCCCTCACACACACACACAAATTGTCGTGCTTGATAGTGGATATACAGTACTGTAAGGTGTTTCTGCTGAAATGCAGTTTACTTTTTGCAAAAGTCAAATTTGATAAAAAATTTTTATAGGACATTAAACCAAAGGTCTTGTGGTTTCTTTACATGCATTCATTCCTCTGTATTCTTTTTGGACAAATGATGCAGAATTAAATAAATAAAAAGAAGGGGGTACTAAGTTTTGAACATGACGGTACTGCATTTGGGCATCAGATAATCATTTACCCTATACATCACTTTGCTAGAAAACCAGATTTTTGTTTTAGTTTATTAAAAGCAAAAAATTATAAATCAGTGGCTGTGCAATTATGCTATGATTATAGGAAGCAGAGCACTAGTGAAATGCATACTACAACCTCAGTAAGAAAACTGATAATAAGTAAGCAATTATACATTCACTGTGAAAGAGAGTAATTAATGCATTACTTTCATGTAATCTAGCTTGAGTCTAGTTTAAGTCTAGTCTAGTTAATTAATTACATGGATTTAGAAGTGTTTTCTTCTCAGAAGTCTTTGCACATCAGAAAAGAAAGAAAGAAAGAAAATGTGGCTTTGACGGCTGTATAAAGAAACAATTGTTCTATTTGAGGTAATTGAGACCACATATCTACTTTTAAAGCTCATAAAACATATTCAATATTTGTTTCTTCAATATAATTTAATGAGAACAGCTTATACACATGATATTGTTTTAATGACATGAATTCCTTGGTTAAAAAAATTAAGCACCATTAGCTACCATTAGTAAAGAAGAAAATATTAACTGGAATGTTGTTATAGGAAAATAATTAACCATATCAATTTACCAAAAAAAAAAAAAAAAAAAAAAACATCACAAATTTGAATGGGCTTTTTAGTATAAACCTAAAATTAAATTTTTTGTCAGGGCTGCTTGTCAGAGCTGCAAAAATGTAACACCTTTTTAGGAATCATCAATGAAATTAAATAATGACAGCTTTCTGGTTTAATTTATGGATACACGGTGCTCACTGAATACCGTATACTGTATATACTGTGCTGTATACCAGAGATACTAAATAAAAAATTTATAAGGTCTGGTCAATAAAATTTTATTCAAGCCGAGGTTTGAATTTTACATTTGGATACATTCAGATCTCTATACAGTATATGCAGTCATTGTAAGTCTATATATATATATATTATATATAAATTATAGCATTTCCATAATATTTATTTTCAATTTTCAGTAACTATGTTAAACATATAGACATTTTAAGCTTTGATTTTCTTGTATTTGTATAAAATACAAACAACAATCTTTAATCAATCTTTAGTGAATCTTCTTTTGCGCGCTGCTGAGCTGTAAATAAATTTAAAAGGACTTTAATTGATCTGTCATACTGGGCTCTCAATTTAAATATTTTACTCAATACCTGTGGACACAGTATGTTTTCTCAAACAATGTTTTCTCTTCATCTCATTCACATCACTGCTTTTTATTTTATGCAGAAAGAATAAACATAAACTAATCTGTCAATTTGTTTTTGAAGGTTTAGTTTTCATAGTCTACTTTAATTTTCTTGGAGTAAGCCATGCTGTGTCACACTTTTGTTGCATTGATTGTCTCTGTTGAGTGACACGTATAGCCACGCCCACCTCGATGGAAAAAAAAACAACTAAAAAATACCAGTGTTAAATTACTGGTATATTAATTATTCTCATTTATTAGAAAAACATTAGTGTCTGGATAGAACTGTCACTCTTTCCGGATCTAGACTGCTTATGGCTACTTGTTATAGCAGATCATTTAATTACATACTGTAATTAGACAATATGCAGTCTGATCTTTGACTACAATCAATTGTGATTACCAATTCATTATATTGAATACATTGAGAATCATTTTGCAGGCTGCTAAGTAAATTTTAAATCTGTTCATTTAAGATACATATAACAAGTTGTGCCATGTACTTTTTTGTGACATCTGTTTGGGTCATGTCTCCTCCTCCTTGTTTAATTTCTGTGTTTGTGTATCTTTGTGAAGCTTCATGGAGTGTTTTACATCTTACTTAGCCCAGTTTTTCTGCATTGCAAGTGTATATTCAATATCAAAGACCCCGTCTGTGTTTCAGATAATGATTAAAGATGGTAAATCTGACTGTAGCAACTGCCTGTTTGTTGAAACTCGTTACCAAATATTTTAATTATTTCTAAATTTGCTAAAATAAAGCACACACAGTTCACTGATGCTTGACCTGCCTTTTTTGCATGTTACATAACCATTAAACATTTCATTAGCAGGCATTGGAAAAAAAAACTACCCTTTTGCAGATTCCATCTTTCTAATGATAAAACCTTCAATCATTTTTAGTGTCCTTATCTAATAATGTGCCCCACTTCAGTTTGTGAGAAAGGTGCAATGCCTCTGAATTTCTTAGGATTTCTGGGCTGCTGATGCTAATCTGTGTAAGAATTGATCAGATTCATTAGTTCTAACTGGCACCAGGCCACCTGCAGTGACCACAGGTGGAGCTCATAAACTAATGGCACTCCTGCCAGGTTAAAGTTGTGTGAGAACAGTTTGAAGAAAAATCTAATATGTAATAAGTAAGGAGCAGAAAGCAAGGGAAGTGAGATGAGCTTTCTGTATGTGTATGGGTGTGCTTGTTATTTTCTGCACTTCAAGTTTTTGATTTAATTTGAAACTAGGTATATTTTTGCATAAGAAGAAATCGTGTGCTTATCTCGCCCCTGTTCTGCCTTCTATTGTATATAACGGAACTGGCTGTGCTTTTTTGGCTCGATTGGTAAACAATGATTTTCACAAGCAAATGGCACAATAATATGTTTAAGTAAGAGCACATATGGATGACAAATAGAACCACTGCCCCAGATATGCTGTAGGGGTCATTTTGCTGCTGTGGGTTTGGTCCATTTGTTTGGTCAACGTCAAGGATCAGTTCAAATCAATAAAAATTTCTCTTGACTGATCACCTTTATCCTATGATGAAACATTTCTATCCCGATGGAAGCGATCTCTTCAAGAATGATCTCATCCCCATCCACAGGCCAGAAGGGTGCACACACTGAATAGTTTGAGGCGAATGAGAATGATGTAAGTTGTATGCAATGCCTTTCACAGACTCCAGATCACAGACCAAATGAACACCTATAGGAGATGTTGATGCAGCATGTTACATTAGAGCTCTGCTCCATCATTATCAAAACAGCAATTGAGAAAACAGTTTTAGTTTTCTCAATAATAATAATAATAATAATAATAATAATAAATGTATTAAAATTCCAGAGATATAAAATATATACTGAAATACACAAATGTGATGGGCTTACACCCTCCTTTTATTTGTCACCTAGTTTTGACTTAGTTTCAGCTTAGAACACTAGCTGTTGTACTATATATATATATATATATATATATATATATATATATATATATATATATATATATATATATATATTTATGAGCCACCCCTCACTTCTTTATGTTTTCCAAACAAAGGGCCAACTTTCTTGTACTTTTTAAATTTAGTTTTGAGGAGGAGTTTTTGGCTCTTATTTACAGTTCAGTTTCTGTACTTGTCTAGTTTCAGAGAATTGTTTTTGTTTGTTAAGCCACACAGTAATCTATGAATCATGCAAGTATACAAAACCATCTAACTTAAGGCATGAACTGGTGAGAAATCAGGTGCAGATGATAATGAGTCGCGATTAATATAATGGTGATGCTAAATGCTGAATGGTTGAAACAAATGAGATGGGAAACAAGGTTGCTGCTGAGGTTGTTGGATAAACAGACAATTTTTTTATTTTACCTTTAGGCACTCTCCACCACACTTCCCAGAAGTTGATGGTTTAAGACCAGGCCAATAATTTGATCCCTTTGAAACAACAACCTTTCTTTTCCAGAAAGTATATTTGATGCACAGTCCACTAATACATGTTACAAATTAAGCCTGCCAAAATATATAATCACATTGTATATTCACATTGTATTATGCAACTAATCTCCTTGGGTGTCGTTGGTAAATTTAATATTTTATTCTTGTGACTAATACTAATGCCTTACCTATTAAATACCATGAAAGGACGATACATAACGATTACCCCTTGTAAATGAATAGGAGTAAATCTGGAAATCTTTTCTGAATTGAAAAAACAGGCACATTTGAGTTTTACAAAACAGTCAGCAGTAAACATGGCAGATCAGATCACACAATTTTCTTACCAATTACGCTGATTTTATATTAATATGCTTTCTGGAAACAAGGCTAATAATGAACAAATCTGTCTTTTATCCCAAGTGCTCAATGAATTGATAATTTCACTGGAATTAATTGGGATGCATTTTTATATCTATTTAATTCATCGAGCATGACGTTTCCTTGTGATTTTCTGATTAGGGACTCTTTGTCTTACAGTAAAGCTGAAACATTCAAATTTTCTTCTTTTGGTACCTGGCGAAGCTAATTTCTTTACTATCTCCTCCTTGTCCTTCTCATTGTTTTGTCATCCTGCCACCCTTCAGCATTTCTGTGCTTTTGCTACTCTGCAGAGTTGCCTCACATCTGTTGCTTGAAGAACTGGCACTGATAAAGTGGGTTTGTTGGTTCCCCCTACTGTGTGATACCTGTGGATCAAACAACAGAGCCCTGGCACTTTAGGTTTGTTTTGGCTGTGAATGCTCATTTGTTTTCATGCATATGTCTATCTAAGTAGGACAGTCAAAACAGATGAATAGTCTCATATCCAAGACTGTTTTATTCTCATCTTCACATAATAGACTATTTATATATTTTTCCATTTGTGAAAGACTCTGGGGGTAAACATACATAAATTGTAAGTAAGGATGTCACCTTTCAAAGAGAAGAATGCACATAGCTTGTGCTGTAAAACTAAGGATGATTAGACAGTGCGGGCTGTATAAAAAGCCAGTGACTACATTAGTACAGTATTTATGCAGGGAAATTTCCCATAATAAGATAAGATAAAATGAGATAACAAGATAAAACTTTATTAATCCCAAAGGAAATCTTTGTGCCAGAAAAAATACACACGCAATAAAGTAATAAAATTAAAAAAAATAAAAATAGAAAAATCCACAAACTAGACAAAAGTAGAGCGCAACAACCAAACAAGATACAATGCAGCAACCGATAGCAATAGAATAGCAGAAACCAGATTCTTATATTTATATTTATATATTTTTCCATTTGTAAAAGAATCTGGGGGTAAACATACATAAATTGTACATAAGGATGTCACCTTTCAGAGAGAAGAATGCACATAGCTTGTGCTGTAAAACTAAGGATGATTGGACAGTACAGGCTGTATAAAGAGCCAGTGACTACATCAATATTTATGCAGGGAAATTTCCCATAATAAGATAAGATAAAATAAGATAATGAGATAAAACTTTATTAATCCCAAAGGAAATTTTTGTGGCAGAAAAGAATACACATGCAATAAAGTAATAAAATAAAATATTTCTATGAAAATAGAAAAATCCACAAGCTAGACAAAATTAGAGCGCAACAACCAAACAAGATACAATGCAGCTACTGATAGCAATAGAGTAGCAGAAGTAGTATTTTTATTAAAAAAAATATGTAGCAACAATGATGGGGAATGTTCCACATGATATTGCCAAATGATGTTGCATATGATATTGTAAAATAATGCTGTACATGATATTAAAGAACCCATACATATAAATTGCACATAAGGCTATAGTGCACCTATTAATTCAAGGCTGTGACCATAAATTTTCCTTTCCTCCTCACGGGGGGTGGGTGTGTGTGTGTGTGTGTGTGTGTGTGTGGGGGGGGGGGGGGTGGGGGGGGGGGGGGGGTTATGTATTGTTTAGAATCTAGGAAAATTTCTTTAGCATTCCCATTTCAGACACCTCGCCAGAGACTCTAGTTCAACTCAAATGACAAACCCAGCTTTCCAAATAAGTTTATTGAGTCTGTGAGCATTGGCTGTCTTTACTCTGCTATCCCAACACACAACTGGTCTCACTATGGTATCTGACATTGTGTTTAACAGCTTCACATATTGTGGCCGACATGTGAGGTAGTTGGTTATCCTGGTCTCCAGTGTAGTATCCACATGCATGTCTAGTAGCTTATTTCTAAGTAAAACTGGTCTTAGTGTGTTCAAAATCAGAAAACATGACTCTTACAGTGCTTCGTGCCACCTCAAGATGAATGCTGCAGGAAGATGCTGGCATCTTCCACAGTGATGTGAGGCTGATAGCAGAACTGTAAGGGGTGCAGTGATGGTTTGACTATTGAACAGAGCTGCTTCAGGACCAACCTCTCCATTAACTTCATGACATGTGAGGTCAAGGTCACTGGTGAGGAGTGACTGTGTGTGCATGGGTGTTCATTTTTAGACCCACACTTTTGGACAGAGTCGAAGACTCATCAGCTGATCTATGGTCTAAATAATGGAGCACAGAAGTTTCTACCTGTATAGCGGCATGATAAAAGTGTTCTGAAAGCAATGATAACAAAAAATAACTTGTTTGAAAGATGGATTGTCGCACCATCAAACTGGGCCCTATTGCAGTGATAGAAAAGGAAAAAGCTCAGACATAAATAAGGAAAAGTAAAAAAAAAAGAGAGACAAAGACATGGAGCAACACTGGCAGGCAGCTGCTTGGGGCAATGCCGAAAGTAGTTATGAGTAGTAATGAGGAAAACGGTTAAAAGTTGGGTTGTTCCAATAGCATCTGGACTACTACCTTTGAACAGCCTTGGACTTAGTGATAGAAAGTATCAGATCACTCTTTTCCTCCTTTCTTTCCCACTATGGCGCCTGTTACTGTCATGTAATGTGGGGCACAGTGTTTTGGGTGCATTTGTTCGGTTTGAGTGAAACTGCAAGCATAGTTCCCCTTTGGGAACACTACCACACCATTACAAGCAGACACCTTCTGAATGTGGACAAGAAAAGATTTGAGACTATTATCTCTCTCTGTGAAAAATCTAAATCCAATCAATATTTGCTGTGACAATCCTTTGGCTCCAAATCAGCATGAAATTCTTACACTTGTACACTTTCTCAAAGTCAAGGATTTCGTAGGATCAGAGTAATTAACCAATTATACCAAACAGGTACTACTGATTACAAATTTCATATGTTCATATGTAAATAAAGTAATTAACTAAAACAGAAACAGCTGCGTAGGAGATTTAAACTGGGTGAGAAACCGCCAAACTTTGCTACTAAGATTGTGGAAGACAGTTTCATATCACAGGTCATACACTATGGCAAGACTAAGCACAGCAACAAGATAAAAGGTAGTTATACTGCATCAGCAAGGTATCTCCCAGGCAATGATTTTAGAACAGACCGGGGTTTAGGAATGCACTGTTCAAGCTATTTTAAAGAAGCACAAAAAAATGTGCAATGGTTGCAGTGGATGCAATGATGGGCCAAAAAAACAAAAACAAAAAAATTGGCCAATCACATCATAGTTACTTTCCTTTGACAAGATCTCCAGCAAAGCTATCAGCAAAGAACTGGTGGGACCCAGGTATACTGTATTAATCTACAGTCTGGAGAAGTCTAGCCAGAAGTGGTCTTCAGGGAATAATTGTAACCCAAAAGCTATATCTCTGATGTGGAAAAAAGCTCAAGCAACTTAACTACACATAAAAACTTAGGAACTGAGGTGCAGAAACATGGCAACAGCACTCAAAATATGTGGGTGTAGCAGGTTTTTTTTTTTTCAAAGATCTGGAGAGCAGTACAATAATGAGTGTCTGCGGGTAACAGTAAAGAAGGTTTGGGGCAAATTCAGATAGAGATTTGGTCAGGATTAATGGTCCCCTAAATGCTGAGAAATACAGGCTGATAATTATCCATTATGTAATACCATTAGGAAGGAGTCTAATTGGCCCCCTGTTTTATTCTGCAGCAGGACAACAACGCCAAGCATACAGCCAATGTCATTAAAACTATCTTCAGTATAGAGAAGAATAAGAAGTTTTGGAAGTGATGGGTCGTCCCCCATAGAGCATTGATTTCAACATTATCGAGGCTGTCTGGGATTACATGAGAAAAGAGAATCAGCCTGCATCCACATAATATCTGTAGTTCCTTTAAAAACTGTGTGCAAATGTAGAAGAATTGATTCTGTTTGGCAGGCAAAGGGTGGTCACATTGATTTGAATTTTTCTTCTGTTCATTCACTTCCCATTTTGTTAAGTAAAAAAAATAACCTGCAGTATGAACACCTATGAACCTATGAATATTTTTGGAAACATTCTTACTTTGTGAGTTTTCACACACACACACACACACACACACACACACACACACACACACACACACACACACACATTATATACACAAAAAATATCTACAACCTAGGTTGTGTGAATGTAGGCACTGGGACACTGGAATAAAATTCTAACATCCACTACACCAAGTTATACTTTTATTTAACATAACAGTTTAACTCCTAATTGAACTTATAAAATAAGAATAAATTTGGCTTCATCCATTTATGCATTGCATTGAACACAGACTGGGTATATGTAAAATTAAAGTCTACTTACATTAAACCTTTGTAAAAAAAGCATTGATTTTTTTTTCATTGGTTGTTTCATCTGACCATGTGACTGTACTGTATGAATATACATATGAAATAGAGGACAAAGAGATAACCTATGTGACATATGTTTATGTTTCAATAAAAGATGTTTAAAATAAAATGTTTCCTGACCTAAAATTGGTGTATGAGTTATTGATCTATTACTGCACCTTACAGTGCATGCATATATATAGTATGTGTGTGTGTGTGTGTGAGAGAGAGAGGTTTGAGGTTTTAAACTCACTTTTTTATTACAAATTTGAAGGAAATTAACTATTTTACCAAATATATACAAATTTACATATTATACACATATACAACACATACACACACTCATACGTGCACTCATACACAATATATAAACAAGTACTTTTTTTTTGTCTTTATTCTCTTTTCATTTTAGGTTCAGTTATACAGTCTTGTTTGTTTAGCTTCCGTCCATTTTTTCTTCTTGTTGAGTGTCATTGGGTTTAAGATTCTTTTTCTTCTGCTTTTTTCTTTATTAGTGACATTCTTTCTAAATGTTTCTTTCTTAATTCCGGTATCTGTATCTGTTCTAGTCCCTGTAGGTATCTGTCTGTTTGTTCCTGGATGTCTGTGTCTGGGTTTAATCTGTTGTACTTGACCCTGCTGCTTCACTCAGAGTCTGACTGCGGGTTTTACATTTTCTGATGTGTTTTGTATTGAACAACTCCTCTCTTTTCCTCCTGGTTTTTATTGAAGTGCTCTTTTTTTTAGGTGTCGGTGGTGGTGTGCTGGTTTGTAGTTGCTGTATTTCCTCTGTACATATTTTAGGGGCGGAGTCACTGTCTGCGGTGGATACAGTACTCACAGTCTTTACAGTAGTATCGGTGTTATTGTCTGCTCCCGGTGCAGTGTGTGTCTCTGTGGTGGTGTGCTCAGGGCTGACCTGTTCAAGTCGCGGCTGCGGTGTGTCGCTGCGGCCTGCTGTGGACTCTGCCTCTCCGATGTTCTCCGGCTGACTGTCCTCGCGCCGCTGCCGCTGTGTCCCGGGTGTCGCTGCGGCCTGCTGTGGACTCGGCCTCTCCGGTGTTCTCCAGCTGACTGTCCTCGCGCCGCTGCCGCTGTGTCCCGGGTGTGTCGCTGTGCAAGCTCCCCGGCTACACGGCTCCGTGCCGACAGCTTAGCCTCTTGTGTCCCACGTCCCCGCACTCAAAGCACCTCAACGGCTCCGTGGTGACGAAGATGGTGTAGCCACTGTCCCCCTCTTTACATTTAAAGTTCACGTCCAGTGTCTGATCTTCGTTGTTTAAGATCATTAGCACCTGCCTGCGGAAGGACAGGACATGCCACATGTTGGAGCTCTTTATGAACGGAGGCACGTTTGATATGACCACCCGCGCCGCTGGGGCAGACAGAAGGGTGACTTTAACAGCGGCTCCTCTCACACATATTTCGCTCCGCATCAGTGCGCTCGCGAGGTCAACCCTGTCCACCAACACCACCACCGCTTTATTCATCCGGGAGGCAGAGTTGATGTTCTCACACCCGACCTGCTCCCCCACCGCTAGCAACACGTCCTCAATCGGCACGCCGTCCTCCGGCACACACATGACACCATACTGGAGAGACAGAGTCTCCACACCGGCCTTTTTTCTAGTGAGGGGTCTTAATGTCCCTTTGAAACTGAAAAAAGGCTACATCATTTAGGTAAAGGTTTACATCAAATAGGTAGAGCTGATGAAATTACTTTGAATTTTCAATCTGAGCTTGCATTGACATTGTTCATGTTTTTTTTTTTTTTATCTGAATGATGCATATAGCACGAGCCAAGATCTCAGAGATCTCAAAAACCACAAATTCAAATAATGCCAATAGTGCATGGATTGAGTTAGATGCAGTTCTGTATTGTGTACATATTTTGTTTACTGTAATAAATGCATTGTCTACTTACTTAAATAAAAAATCTCCTGGATGAAACTCCCCATGAAGATAATTTAGAAGATGGAAAGTGTTATAGCAAACTTTATCAATAGTACTGTTACCAATATCACATTTTTAAATTAAATTTTTTATAATTAAACTGAATTATAACATGTTAGTGTTAAATCCTTTAGGTACAATGTTTTCTATTATCCTTTCAAACACACATCACTAGCAGAAATGATTTTAGACATTGTGCACATAACCATGCAAATGGCCCATTATAACTTATTTATCTAAACATATTCATGCCTGTAAACATTTATAAATTATGAGTACTTTAGAACAACGCAGATGTCTAATAATCATTACCTGCATTAATTAATACAATACATAGGTAACAAACTTAAAATGACCCGAGAATTAGGACAAAGTCAAAAATTGCTACTTTTTCACTCGTTTTATTCTGTTTCATAAACGCTAAAGTGGCAATATGTCAAAAAGCATCATAAAAAAAGCCTGCAGGAAAGCAAAAATTCTAGGCTGACTCAGCGCTAAACACACACACATGATTTGAACTTTCCTTATTTCTCATTTGATGGCTACTGGAACAGAAGAGTCATAGAATAGGTGCAGCGTATTGGAAAGCTGATTCTGCCTATAAAAAGTTTATGGTTTAGGCTCCTATGATGCAAGCTCATTGACTTCATTGTAAAACAATATGCAGTGACTTGCTTATAGCGGAGACAGTGTTCCAAGTGGTAGCACAGGCGAAATAAGGAAATATGATAAAATCACAGTATGTCCTATACAATAAATTATATGTGGCATGCTCATTCTTTTTATGTGGATCCTAAACAGTAGTACTGTAGAATCAATTAGTGATATTTATATTTTAAATTTAATTATTTAAAACAAAATTAACAGTACTTAAATACAGTACTTTCGTGACGTTTATATACAAAATAATAAAAAAGAGATTATAGGAAAAAGTGACATTTTATCAAAAAAATCTTATAAAACTTAAAGGTCCCTGATCAGGATTTCACCTTAACGTTCATAATCTTAAAACTAGCACACTAGGAGCCTTGAAAAAAAAAAAGAGAACACGATTGGTTAATCCTGTTTCTCATCGAAGCACCAATGCATGTAGCCAATAAAACATGATTAAACAAGCTCTGGGGTGGTTAAACATGGAGAAATCATAATGTTGCTTTTAGGAACATTGCTACAATGCAATTACTGTGCAGACAGGGTTACTCATACATACAGTATAATCAGCTGTACTGTATGTACTTTATGTTAATCAGCCTCAAATAAATTTTAATAAAATTTAAAATTTTATTTGTCACGTATACAACCTTACACAGTATGATGCTGAAATGCTTGCACAACTGTTTGTGACCTTGAAAAAAAGGCAAAAGGCAAGAGGCATAAATGCTAATAGGAAAGAATAAAAAATATAAAATATAAAAACTATTATCTTTTGTTACAATAAAATATAATAAAATCATGTATAAAGTAAAACTATGTGAAAAGATTATAAAAAAGTAAGGACTGTATACAGTATGTAAACTGTATTAAGTATGAAATGTGCAGGCAGCAGCAGTAAGTTGTGGTTATGGAGTGTGAAATAAAATGATATATTAATATATTATATCATTAAATAAGGCCTTGAACTAAATACAACAATCAGTCATAACATTACAATGCAAAATATGCCCTAAATTATAAAGGTTCACTTACCCCTGGTGGTTCTCACCCATTGGGTCATGCCTCGAGGAGACCTCTGGCACCAGGACATTGGTAGCAGATCCTTTGTGTGCTGTGGTTTGCATGGTGGGACCTCAGAGGATTTGATTTTTTTTTTCCCAGTACATGCCATGGGTGCTCATTTGGAAAGAGATCTGGGAAGTTTATAGTCCAGGTCGGTGCCTTTGGTTGCTTTCCCTGCCAGACCCTAAGCACTGGTTGTTATAATATTGTATTTTATAATAATACTGCTAATACTAATACTTATACTAATACTAATACTAATACTGCCTTTTTTGTAGAATCAGTCCAGACATGCTGACATTTGGTCCTCGTGTTTTGTGGTGTTAATGTTATGCTTGATAAATGGTATGAATGGTTAATACTTTACCCCAAGCTTCACTTCTAGTTCCACTATAATAGTAAGGAATCTTACTACCATTAAATTGCTGGTGGATGGCTTTCATCAGATTGTCTAAAGTATGCAAGTGTTAAGAACATTTACTCTGAAGTCTCAATTGTTGGATAGTTGAAAACTTAGGTGTGATTGGCTTACATTTAAATATGTAATAATGCACATATTTAAGTTCCTCTTAAACAACTAGCGGTATTTGACTGTAGTATACATTTAAAGAAAATAGAGTCTAATAATCACACTATCATGTGTCACCCAGTCTGGATCTTTTCAAAGATCTTTTTCTTTTGTCATCTCAGGAAGTTTTTCACTGCCAGTGTCACCTGTGGGTTTGCTCATTCTGAATGCACATAATATAATATCCAGCTCTGGGAAAAAATAGACCATTGCAAAATAATCAGTTTCTTATGTTTTCTTTTCTTACAGGTGCATGTATTGGTAAGATAAAAAGTTTTGTTGTTTTTTGTGAACTACTGATGAGATAGTTCTCCAAATTTAAAATATAACTATTGTTATTTAGTACATTTAAAGGAAATGTCAGCACATCAAAATAACCCAAGATCATGCAGTATTTGCAGTTTTTTAATAACTCATTATATAAACAAACTAACTAATTTATAAACAAATTCTGTTGATGCTTTGGCTACATAAAATTAAGAAATCAGTATTTGGTGGAATAACCCCAATTTGCAATTACAGCTTTCATACGTTTTGGCATGCTCTCCATCATTTTTTCAAATTGTTATGGGGTAACTGAATACCACTCTTATTGCAAATATAACAAACAGCTCATCTTGGTTTGATGGTTTGTGACCATCAATCTTCCTCTTAATGACACTTAATAACGTCCTCTTAAGACGTTTTCTGGAGTATGTGTACACAGTATATATATATATATATATATTTATATATATATATATATATATATATATATATATATATATATATATTTATAAATAAACATATTATACATTAAAACTAAATTTAATTATGTATAAAATATCACATAATTTAGTTGATTTGGCACCACATTGTGCTGTGCTGACAGAGTTCTTAGCCTCATTCTCAATCAAGTGATCTTTTTTGGATAAAACATTATAGCTAAATGAAGGGGGTGCTGAAATATAAGGCTAATTTAGAGTGCTAGGAGAAATTAGATATGTTCTATGCCATCAGTGTCTGCCCTTGAAGGGTATGCAACTAATTAGAATGTTCCCACATGTTCAAAAAACCTTACTTTATAGAGAAATAAGATGGCAAAAATATTTACTTGTCAATTCCTATGCAGCACATCTATGCCTTCATTTAAAAATCAGTAGGCATCCAAGCACATTAACACATAGCACTTTGGTGGCCAATATATTCACAGATGCCTAATATTTGACATGGGACTAGAAATAGTTAGTAAAGAAATGAAAGTCTATTCAAGGGGAACAAAGGGCAGAATAATTCACAGCACCTGCATGCATGCATGCATAAAATGGAAAGCCTCTGTTATGGCAATAGGCAATTATCACAGCTGAGATTCAGACCTGGCCTATAATTCAGAGGCATATAATAACTGATATAATCTTGTGACCTATTGCCTAATGTCGTGAAAATATAACCAGTGGAAAAAAAAACAAAACTTTATAATAAAAATATTCAGTGTCTGCTAAAACAAGAACCATTCTGATCCTGAATTTATCAGTACATTAGGATAATGACTTCTGTTTCCCAATAATGATAAATGTACGTATAGTGCACATTATTCACAAACACACTCTATTTAGTATTTGGATTCCATGAGTAAAAATGGATGAGAGTGAATTACTATATTTAGAAACTTTTTATGTTCAATCATGTACTTAATATCTTGCTAAAAGAAAAAATATTTTCATTGTTTTAATCTTTATTTACATTAACAGGTGTAAGTCATAAATAAACTTCCCTGGCATTTAACCTGTGAAGATGACTCAAATAGCCATACTTAAATTAAATACAATTTCTTACAAATTAAATTATGTATACATTTGTTTCAATTCAATTCAATTCAATTTTATTTGAATAGCGCGTTTAACCAAAAAAGCAAGCCGAGGGCGACAGGTTTCAATGAATCAATTAACATTGGCTTGTTGGTGTAGTGGTTAGTGCTGTGGCCTTGCATGCTCAGTGGTGGGGGTTCGATTTTCACCCTGGGTGTGTGTGCATGAAGGTTGTATGTACTCCCCATGCGGGGTGGGTTTCCTCCCACAGTCCAAAGACATGCAGTGTCGGCTAATTGCCATTTTCAAATTGCCTGTAGGGTGTGAATAATGATGTGTGTTGTGCTTTTGACCTGCAATGGATTAGCACCACATCCAGTGTGTACCCACTTTGTGCCCAGAGTCCCCTGGGATAGGCTCCAGGCCTCACACAACCCTGTACAGAATAAGCCATATAGAGAATAAGTAAATGAGTGCATCATAAACTTTTAAACTAAGCTTAAAAAAATTTAAGTTGCATAAAATTAAATAGCTCCTTTTATATTAACCTGAAACTGCCATCATTCATGTTCTCTGTACTTAAAGAGTTCAGAAGCACCAATGTTTAGACATATTACACGCACTAAATGTTTGACCTAAGCTATTTTTAAATCGATTTTCCTTATGTTCTGGTTTTAATTAAATCTTACTGAAATGTCACCCAAAATGTCAGAAGGCTAATGAATGCTTTGTATTTGGTCAAATTTCTCATTAGCTGTAGAAATTGCAACTACGGCAAAATACAAGCCTGTATCATTAAAAGAGGTCATTCTTGTTGTTGTTCATTACTACTTTCTTACATAAGGAGGATTCAACCTGATCTTATTACTAACAAAACAGCCCTGTGGCAGTATACTTCCACACCTGAAGCAGAAGTCCCCGTCTCCTGAGTACTAAAGGCTTTGTGTAGCAAAAATAAATAAATAAATTAATTAATTATTAAAATAAATTCTCATGCATTCTTCCTGAACCACTCTTTTGAAATCTCCTAGAATATATAGTCCTCCTAGAGTCCTAGAATATAATTTTGTTATAAGGAAAGAAAAAAAATGAGATAAGATACTTTGCTACTTCACCATCTTTTTTGTGATCTCCATTCATGATTTTTCCACTACCATGAAGTTGACAAGTCAACACTGTCCTTCCAGATTTTTATAATGTGTTGGTGAGTTTTTTTTTATTGGAAATATACAGTAAACAAGTTACATATACATACATACATTGTACCCTTTTTTCTTTTTAACCGTACCCCTCCCCCACCCCACAAAAATAACAACAAACAAACAAACAACAAAAAAAAAAGCTAAACTAAAAAAAAAAGGAAGTATTAGAAACAAAGCCTAAAAAATAAATATTTTATTACAGATCTAATCTATATATAGATCTGCATCTATATTTTTAAAATGGCTTATAAATGGTTGCCAGGCATTATAAAATTCCTAAGTCGATCCCTTTATAGAATAGCAAATCTTTTCTAAATGAAGTAAATACAAGACCTCTTTAATCCATGGAGTACCCACTGGTGGCGATGACTTCTTCCACTTAAACAGGATCAGTCTCCTAGCGAGAAAGGAGCTAAAGGCGATCATATTGGCCTTGGTGTCATTCAAGCGGGCACCACTTGAGTCAACACCAAAAAGTGCAATAAATGGGGATGGTTCTAATGGTATTTGGCATACTGTGTTAGTACATTTTTAACCCAATGGCTTTTTTTTCGCCAGGCAGTGTACAGTATACAGTATAAGATTTGTCTCTTTTGCATTTACGTATTTCTTTACTGAGCAATTCATTCCCCTTTGCCTGTGTTTTGGAATTTTAGTTTAGATATTTAGTGTAAGACCATATTAGAAGATATTAGTAAACCACTTTATTTTTACCTAAAGACATGACATGTATAATGTATTATTTCATAACTGATTCCTCAGTAGGGTATTTGAATCTGAAGGACTGGAACAGCACGGTACTGTACACTCTCTTCCTAAGACAGACTTCTAGTTGCCATGTGAAATTATAATGAAATTATAATGAATTCCTAGACCAATGTGTGACTAAATTATAAAGCTTGAATGATGAGGACATTTTGGGCTCACACTTGAAAATGTCATGAAGTGGATCATTTGGTGACATCTGCATGTTTTTATTTGCCAAAAAAAAAAAAAAAGACAAAGCATACAGATGCTTGGCAGATTTTTGAAGAAAGTCACTGCACACACACAAAGAATAAGTCACAGCACCACACAAAACTTGCTGAAAAGAATTTAATGAACCTTTGCCAGTCCTTATTCGTCTGGTGATTGCCTGAAGTTAAACCTGTGCTACAGATTTTGACTAGAAGGGAAGTTATGAGCAGTTATGTGCCAGATTATAAACCGCCTTGACAGCCTACTGTGCCTGCATCACAACTGTATATGTATCTTAAATTGACCATTGGACAGCATGTAATGAAACTTTTCTATTAGTTAATCTTTTTACTTCTGAAATAACAGCGCTTAATTGGTATAAGTTTCAACGTGCTGGAGTCGCTTTAAGGGATACCTTAATTCAATCTACTTTTTCTATTTCTTATTTGTGATTCATTCTCTGATTACCAAATAGGGAGCGTATTGGACTAACAACGAAAGAAGTATAATTTAGTGTAAACAAGGCATAATGTACTCAACCAAGAAACCTTTAAGAAACATGAGTACCCAGAGGAAAGCCAGCACACGCAGACTGTTGTCAAGATTCGAATTACCAACTCAGGAGGTGTGAGGTAACACATTAAGACCATTGTATTTGGTATTATTTAATGACATCCCCCCAAACACCTTTTTTTTTTTTTCTTAAAAGGTGCCAGCATTTATGGAATGTACTGAACGTACTAAACATTACTAGTATTTTTGATACTTAGACCATGAATAATTATATAAAAGGGAGAAGCTTCCCCATAAGGCCTTTTTGCTTTTTTAGTAATTGAACTAATAGCATTTCATCTTCCAAAGAGGGATGCATCTCTTTTTCTGAGAGGAGCATAATGAAGACATGCACTATTCCCTCTCTGTTGAAGCATGTTTTTTATGAATCTCAAATGCCAGAAGAATTCCCACACATCTGCCATGCTTTTTTCATCTCAGTTTTCTTTTCACATCAACAGAACTTCAGAGAAGCTTTCATTTGTCGGTTTGCTCCAACAAACATCCAAAACAGTCTTGTGTAGTTTGCTCTTACTGATGCAGAACTAAGTTTTTGGTGGTAACTGCAGTTGAATAATCATAAGACCCTTATTCTTCCCTGTGTATGATTTCATTACAAACGTCAGTGATCAAATTCAAAGCTCAAAAGCCTTTGCAACCTAACTAACCTAAAGTGTCTGTGCTAAATTAATTTAGACACAAATAGACTGAATGCTTGCAAGTGTGTAATTGCAGCAACCTGAACTGCTTTGAACGTTACTGTGATTCTAGAAAACCTGTTTTCTTTGTGTCTGAGTGGGTGGATGATTATGAAAGACAGTCCCTAGCTGCATCCCAAATATGAGGCATTCTTCTGTTCCCTGCTTAAATATCATTTTATAAAGCAAGTGCAAGGGAAGAAAATTGCCTTCCCCATCTGTAGGAGCATCTGGGGAATCCTGAAAATAATGCTCGCTTTTCTTTGGAAGTGCATTACGCAAAGGAACGTTTCTATAATCATTTCAGTTATCTCTAATGGCAGTGGCAGTGTTGCTGGAATTCCCTTGGCTACCCTGGTACCACGTAAACTTTTGCTTACTGCCAGCCACCCACAGGATTGTAAAGACAGTGTGTCAGAAACAGTCATTCCCAGAAGAATTGCTAGAAGTCTTAAAGAGTAATGCATCAGAGCTTGTGGACAGCTCATCAACCAGATGTTCCCAAAGGTCACAGAGAAGGACAGCACAATACAAAAGAAAATAAGAGATAGGTGTTAAAGATAATGAAGAAACATTGCCAGATTCTCTTGTTTTCCTAACGCTCAGATGCTATTTGCTCCACTCTTGCCAGTAGAACAGACACATAGAATTTGTCAGATACATCTTTACATTTAAGATAAAACACAAGACTCAAACCAGCAATGAGAGTCCTGATCATGGACATGTGATAGACAGCATTTACAGTAAGCTTAAGGCTTTTACTTTACTGTGCAAATGGGGCAATACTTCAAATCTCACTAAATGCACTTTTGGCAGTGGAATAAAAAAGTAACGAGCAAACAATGATAATGGACTAGCTTTTAGAAAGCAGATTAAGGAAATGGTATAGTGTAATCCATTTAAGCTCAGAATTTATGTATATACAGTACTGTGCAAAAGTCTTGGTCCACTCCTCATTTCTTCATATTAAATACAATTTTATTATGTAGATTAAATTCAAGAAACAGGAACAAAAGTTTTACTGTGACAGGCTTCTACATAAATGCTCAAAGATACCGTTTACAAATTGCCTGTGTATGTAAAAATCTCAGCAGCAACTTCATTTCCCCTCTCATCTCTTCCAACTACTTAGCATCACCAGTGTAATAATCCATCCATCCATCTACCCATCCATCTACAGTAGGAACCTAGTCCAACTAGGGATGTGGAGGCCAATGGTGACCAATTGTGACATCCGTATTTATACTGAATATACTGTAGGGTTTTTTTTTTTACTCATAATTGTGTTAATATATTCTGTACAATTAAAATTCACAGTTTGACTTTAACTTCTTGTTTGAAAGAAATTGGTTTTTGCTTATAAAAATACACATGTGCATCATGTATTGCATATGATTTGTATTACTTGCTTTGCATCACTTGTTGTTTGCTGTCTTCATAATCAGGCTTTTCAGCACAAAGTCTGTGCTTTTATGCTGCCTAGAATATATTTGTTGATAACAGCCAACATTTGTGTTGTGGTGGTGTGAATTTTTATGCTAGAATAAAAAGTGAGCATTTGGAATTTAACTGTTAAATGACAATTCTGTTAGAAGTATTAATTATATACAGTAGCATATAATTTAACAATATATGCCTTATATACAATATGCACCTTAAATCCTCCTGTAAATCTCCTTAATCACAGGTGATGATCTTCCATCAACTCCCATGTACAATATTAGACTCATTTAAACTCCTTTAGCTTTGATTATAGCACACAATGTTTGAGTCCCAGAATATACTGTGCCATCAATTACTCATTTTTATAGAACATTTTTATTGTAATATACTACCACATTGTTGCACATTTATTTATTTTGGTACTTTTTGACCCAAATTCTGATAACTAGATAACGGAGTCAGCGCAGCTCCAAAACTGCAGCTCTTTTGGGATGCTCTTGGTCTGCAGTGGTCAGGACTTGCGAAAAGTGATCCAAGGAAAGAAAATCGGTAAACTGCCGACAGGGTCATGGACGGCCAAGGCTCAGTAATACACATGGGGAGTAAAGGCTGGGCCGTGCAATGTGATTAAATGGAAAAGTAGCTGTAGAAACTTTAGCTGTAGAAATAGTTTCTGATAGACAGGTATCAGATCACATAGGTCATTACTGTTTTGGTGACAAAGGAGAAGACCTATTCAATATTAGGCAAGTGGTCATAATAATATAATATTAACAGTGTGTTAAATCTATAATGGTCACTACAACTATTACTATTACTACTTCTACTACTAGTGTGTGTGTGTGTGTGTGTGTGTGTGTGTGTGTGTGTGTGTGTGTGAGAGAGAGAGAGAGAGAGAGATAGCGAGAGAGTTTTAATGTCTGGCTCCTGGCGAGACAGATGGTGGACGGCTGTGGCTAAAAGTCACTGTGTTAAAAAAATGTTTCTGCAGCTGTCATCACCACAGTTCTTGTTTTCAAATCTTACAGACAGCAGGATAAATTTCATTCAAGCTCAATGGACATGCAGGCAAAGTATATAACATAAAGGTGGCTGCAGTATGTTTTTAAGGCAGAAGTTTAAAACTTGGTTATTATGCTTTAACATTTATGTAGATAGATAGATAGATAGATAGATAGATAGATAGATAGATAGATTATTCCAATATCATAATATAGTAATAATTTTTAAAAAGGGAAGACACATTTTTAATTTTTTTGATAATTTCAAAATTTGTCAAACTTAAATATTAGACAAAAATTGAAAAACTAAAAGTAATTTGTTAAAAGTAATTACTTTTATTTGTACAAGTACTTTAGTACTACAACTACTACTACTAATAATAATAATCTTCTTCTTCTTCTCCTTCTTATTATCTTATCTTCATCATCAAAGCTTGTTTCTTCTGCCTATGTGCAGCTATTATAGCATCTGACAAACATTATTATTCATTTGGAAGACATGATTCTATGATTATATTTATTACACATATCATTATGCTCGTCCATTATGTTATTTCAGTCTTTTTCAGACGATTGCATCCAAGGACCCCTAACAGTGCAAACAAAATTTCAAGAACCCCCTAGTGATCATGGAAAAGATTTCATTTTAAGAACAATGGGGCAAATACTGCATGTGCCTTCATCTAAATTATGTCAAGACATTAGAGCTTTTTGTTTTCCTGTATATCATTTTCGATTGGGCTAAAGATTCCAACTAAAACATTTCCAAAAACAGGAGACTGAAAACTAACACCCAACTCCTTCCACTTTTTAACAGTTACACTATAGTGATAAATAGTGTTCACTACCTGTAGTGTTGCAACCTGTAATTGGCCCTGGGGTTCCAATCTGTTCTCTATCCTGACCTCAACTCTGACCACTTTCATAGGCCCTACTGTTATCATCACTGTGCTGTCCTGTGGTAATGATGCCCTCAGCAGGATGAACAAGATTTCTTCCAATTGTAACACTTGTTCCATGACCAAAAAGTTACATTTTTGAGAGGACAAGCTTTTCTCACACATTTCCAAACAGGAAGTGTAGCAGGAGCACCAAATGCTGCACCACCAAGCTAAGGAACAGATCCTTCCCCTTATCTATCAATCTGCAGAACTCCCGCTTCCCTCAATGTTTTCACAGTCTTGAACCTTATTTTACAACTCTTGTGTTATTGAATTTTATTCATTCATGTGATTGGACCAATGTCTACTTATATTGTTTATCATGTAATTTACACTGTCCGTTGTACCTGACAGTGTAAATTAAATTTTAAACGGTCATTACCAAGTTTTTCTGCTGTCTTACCTCATTTGTACTATTTAATGCGATATTGCTATTTGCACTTCTAGTTAGAACTAGATTGCATTCACTAATTAGTCTACTCCACATAATGACAATAAAATTAAATTCAATCTAATCTACATATGGAAACATATGGAAGTGAAAATTATGTGTGTTAGTTAAGTTTAAAAAAGCATAGTTCACCTAGAGGACAGAAGGATCTTGTGTTTGTCTGGGAAAAGAAATGGCAAAGAAAATGACAGGAAATAGGAGCTTATCAAGGTCTTGCTCAGCATGAAACCATGAGCACCACAACTTAAAATCAAGCTCAGAAACAGATGGGGATCAAATATAGTGTGGAGGTGTATAGGTGGGAGAGAGTATGTTGTTTTCTCATGACAGTCGGTATGGTCTTCTCACATTCAGGAGAAGGGGTTAAATATACTTTCTGGCTCATGTACATATGAAATGACCATTAGATCAGTATATCTAATACTGTTCGCACACACATTTATACAGTAGTTTTAATGTTCAGTTTATTATATAAAGTCCAATTCCTACTTTTAAAATGTATTTCTACAGTAGGTGAATGGATGGATGGATAGCTCAGAAACCATTAGCTTAAGTATAGGTATAATTCGATAATAAGTATTATCTTAGCTATATGTTAAGGTTCGATAAGGTGGTATGTAAAGTTGATGTTTTGATATGGGAAAGACATTAAATAATGGCAAGTAATACGGTGTGCTTGGGTGTAGCCCTATGTCGAGTAATGTAAAATAACCATTGAACACATGTATACATAATATACATTATAATTTTATAAGATGAAAACACTTTGGTACAAAGTCCTTTATACTTAAAAGTCTGTTCAATCCGATCAAGTCAAAAACACATTTGCAGTACTTTGGCCTCAATTGCTCAATCTTTGCCTGCTTCATTGCTTTCAAAAGATCATTTACAGATATGTGGGACAGGTTCACAATTCACTTGAGAGTTTCATAGTTTTAGGCTTAAGGCACCTGTTTTGCGCAGAGGGAGAACTCTAATACCTAGCATATCCTGTGTTAATATGTTTGGCTACCACTAAATATATCAAATCAATAAAAGATGCCTTGAGAATAAAATAAATAAAAGAGAAACAGTGAAAGGTGCAATAAAAGTTCTGTGTAATTTGCGTGATCTGTTTTGGCCATTCTGGATGCAATGAAGTATGGACACAAGCAATTTTAACAGTCTCTTAGGGTGCAAAGCGCTGCAATGTAATGTAACGCACCGCATAGCAGTCTTGTTGAGTGGAAATGTAATTTTTTTTTTACCAGAATGGGTGGTTTTATTAAGCAGCCATATTGCCTGTGAGATAAAACTGTCTCAGAATCTGTTTCTGTGTGCTTTGATGCTGGATTACTATCTAGCTGGAGGCAGTAGTAAACAGAAACTGCTGCTCAGGTGACTAAGGTTTTTCTTAATCCTTGAAGCCCCCTTAAACAAACATCTTCTGGTGTAGATTAGTCTTAGAGGGATGGAAGCTCAACTCCATGGATGCTCTGGGCCGTCTGCAGTGCTTAATGCTCTGAGCAGTGCTGTTTTCCAACCAGTCAGTAATTTTACCAGTCTCTGTGGTCCCATTGTAGAACAACCTTGAGAAAGTGGGGTTAATGATGGATGCTCTTAACCACCATAGGTGGTAGCAGCTTTGTTGTACTTTCTCAATAACAGCTCCTATAAGTGTGGGCCATGTGATATCCTTATACTGTAGATGTAAACCACAAGGGATTCAAAGCTGTTGACTTTTTCTATTGCTGTCTCATACACTGTAAACCTGTAATCAGTTACATCATTTTTTTTTTAAGTAATGATGTTCCCAGTTTTAAGTAAACGGAACTATGAGTTTTTAGGTTTGTTGTATTCATTCATATTAATCATTCTTTACTTGCATTATTGAGTAGCCATTTATCTTTTTTTTTTAGTTGTTGCAAATCAAATACATTTTTGTTGGTCTTTTAACTGCTCCCAGCAATAGGTCGCTACAGCAGACAATCCGGTCCGCACACAAGCTTGGCACAGGGTTTACACCAGATGCCCTTTTTGACCAGCCCTCCCATTTCATTTCGGCTTGGGAAAGGCACTTTATCCAGTTGTTGGAAATTGAACCCGGACCTTTCGCATGGCAAGTGAAACACCTACCACTGAGCCACCAGTGCCCTATTGTTCTGGTGACGTCAGACACAAAATCGCTAGTTTGAAAGATTTTAAGTTGGTGGAACTTTAAGGTGACAGTTACTGGTACTTAAGTACTTACAGATACTTCAAATATCACATTTGTTCAGCTAACTTAAAAAGTGTCATTACTACAAACTTAAAAATACCAAAAAGTTTTAAATACTCATTAAGGTTTATTATACTAATTATAATTATTTAAATTAACAGTACTCAATATGTTTAATTACTTTGAGCATTAGGGTTTACAGTGTATGTTGAGTGGATTTTATGTTTTTGCTTTTTTTTTTTTTAAGGTCATTGGCAACATCTTTACCCTCTGGAGCTTTCATAACATGACTATGTCATAATCATGTACAACTACTAAATAAAATGCAGGGAAAAAATAAGCTCAACGATTGTTTCAAAGACAGAACTTGGTGAGTAAAGTCTTGGTTGTTAATCCATAGCAAAACAGCTAAATTATAACACTCAGACATTTTATTTGTGTCTTTTTTGTGTGATTTTTGAAAACAACAAAAAATAAGTCACTGAAATAAGACCACAAAACACATTAATGACATTTGTGCACAATACTTTTATGACCTGAATCTTATAATGTAGAAGTTTTACTTCAAAATGATGTGACAATCACCTCCCTTACTCATTTACAGAAAGCAATACATTCATTTAAATCTTCTAGGACACTTTTTGTTTAGAAAGGCCGTATGCGAGGAGGCGTAAATGATCATGAATAATGCTGTAATTCACACCAGAGAAGACAAAGACCCGCATAATGAGCTGTATAATTATCCCTTTCAGTCAGGTATGTGGATAGTGTTACACAGAGGAAAGTGTTACAAAAAAGAATAAATTAAGATTAACTTGCAAGAAACAGAAACAGGTAAAATTAAATAAAAGGGCAAAAAGTGCAAACAACATTTATGGTAAAATGGTGCAAACCCAAAAACAGTGTAGGATATAAACTGTGCAAAAACATACATGCAGGATTAAACTGCAACAGGAACAATGCAAAATAAAAACTGAAAACCCAGACATTTAAAGGCAACTTGTGCAAACAGGAATAGTGCAAGATAAAATGGGTGTATGATTTGTATAGTCACACATCCCCGTGCCACTCTTGAAAGCAGTTTCTGTTCAACTGAAGACACGGGAACATTGCATGCCTGGCATTTTCAAGGTGTTTTTGCCACTTGCCACGCACTGCTTTGCAATGAGCACATAACTTGGGACCAGCAGCGGCAACATCTCTGGTATCCAAGGTCAATTCAGCTCCTGGAACTGGTACATGGTCACTACTTGTCCGTTTTGGTGCTACTTCCTGAAAGACATCACAAAGCTCTTTGATGAGTTGTTCCATAAACTCTTTATGGGACAGGATACCATATAGTTATGCACAATGAAAGCATTGGTGGCAGCAATGCAAGAAATGTAGAAAAAAAAAATCCTGTACCACTTCATTGTTTTGTGCTGTGCAATGTAGTACTGTAACAGCCGATCAGAGAGATCAACGCCTGGGCTGGTTGTAAGCAGTCACAGGTGCAGGACATGGAAATGTCTTTGTAGTCCATGTACCTTGTAATTTCACCCTCCTCTTCACTGTGTCTCCTGTATAAGCAGAATGGATGGTGGAACAGACAGATACTTCTTGTGTGTCCATCCACTTCACAAATACAAGAGGTCCATCCCGAATCCACCTAACAGATCCCCTGGCATACTTTTTTGAGAGTGAAATACACAGAAAAGTCCATAGTATACCCATGTGAAGAATCAGCAAGAACAAACAACTTGAATCCCCACTTAGTCGGCTTGGCTTTAATGTACTGTTTCATTCCTGTGTGTGCTTTGTATGCCACCATTCTCTCATCCACAGCTTAATTTCTTCTAGGATGATAGATAAATTTGCAAGCATGACGGATAGTGTCCATAAGAGGTCTAACCCTGTAATACTACAGTAGAGGTGTCAGGTAACGAAGTACTGTACAAATACTTTGTTACCTTATTTAAGTAAAAATTTTGGGTATCTATACTTTACTGGAGTAATTATTTTTCAGCCGACTTTTTACTTCTACATTTTCACGCAATTATCTGTACTTTTTACTCCTTACATTTTAAAAATAGCCTTGGTACTCCTATTTTACTTTAGCTTGTCATTCAAAAAACAAACAAAAAAAAAACATCCGCGCCATAAATTGTGCCATCCGGATGAAGCAAATTTGATTGTGGTTGGATGAAAAGTATAAACATACCATTCCGTTGGTACGCGATCCATTGCACCTGCACATGACGTCACGTCACACACTCCAGCAAGGACGTTTAAATAAATTTGCATTTTTGGTTGATAAGGTTGTGATAAGTAGACGAAGATGTCCGTGATAGAGACTCAAGAATCAAGCAAAATGTCAAAACCAAGCACCAGCAAAGAAGGTTAACAGCCCCAGAAAGCTAACTAGAATGATATGTATATATGTGTGATGAACGTGGACGTGACTCTGGCAGACGAGCTAAACACTTTCTATGCTCGCTTCGAGGCTGCAGCTAAGGATGCTAGCGATGCTAATGCTAGTGGCGCTAACGGCTGCAGACAGGAAGACACTGTTAGCACCGGAAGTGCGTTTATCATCCCCGAGCATGACAGACGAGCTCTACAGAGTGTGGTGTGATCAGCTGAGAGCATCATCCGCACCAAGCTCCCTGACCTGCACTCAATCTACAGTAAAAGGTGCTGGACCAAGTCCAGGAAAATCGTGAAGGACCTTAGCCATCCCAACAATGGACTGTTCACTCTGTTGCGTTTTGGAAAGGCCAACACAGAGAGACTGAAGAGGAACTTCATCCCGCAGGCGATAAGGTCTCTCAACCACTCCACCATGCAGAACTAATACCATCTTTTTAACATCCAAAATTGGCTGGACATTCATGGACAATATGGACACATTCATGTACACCTACACTTACATATTTATATTTATACTTTAATAAGTCACTTTAATAAGACACTTTTTATGCATATTTGCACACCCTTAGTCTTCCTTTTTTTAACACAAAAATTTCTAATTTTTTACAAATTAATATTTTTCCCACTATGTTTTCTATATTTTGCTACATTGTAAATGTTCTTATTTGTACAGTATATTTCTATTTTTATCCTAGTTAAATTTATTCTCTATCATATTTCTTTTTATTCATATTTATTTCTTATCTATAAGCTGCAATTTTCTTTTTTAAGGTCACTGGCAGTTGTATAAGCATTTCACTGCATATCGAACTTTGAATTTGTCATGGGCGTGGGGCAGAAACGACAGGAATCCAGGCAGATGAGTGACTGCAGCGTGAGACTAAAGCATGGTCAGAAGGTGGAAGCGTGGATCAATAAATGGGAAATCAATTGGACAGGTAACGGAGCCGAAGGGCAAAACAAGAGCCGTAGTCAAAAGGGGAAGCATTAGTTTGGTAACCAGTTCGTGGAGAGGTAATCCTGTGACAAAAGACAGGGCAAAGTCAGAATTGTAAAGTATGGAATCGGAAAGGGTCTGATTAGGCCTGCGAGAGCGGTGTTGGCGTGTTTGCACTTTACACAAATGTCACATGCCATGACAAAGCTGGAAACATCCTCCTTTAACTCGGGCCACTAAAAACTTAGCGGAACCTGACAGAAGTTTAGGCTGAATCAGGGTAGCAGAACAGGTTGGAGCTGTGTGCCCTTACCAGGACCTGAGGGCGTAGAGTGAGGGGGAATTAAGAGGCGGTTAGGAGATTCATTTCTTAGCCCTGATTCACGAGACATGGCTTGCCGGACCTTAGTCGCATTATTAAGTTTGGCCATCGTGAGCAAACAGGATGGAGAGCTTGTTGGCAGTGGAGTCGTAAGTGGGTGAGAACTGTCTGGAGAGAGCATCTGGATTGGAGTTTTTAGACCCTGGGTGATAGGAGAGGGTGTAATTGAATCTGGCAAAGAAGAGTAAATAGTGGGTCTGATAAAAGTTTAGCCTCTTGGTGCTCTGTAGGTATTCCAGGTTCTTGTGGTTGGTCTAGACCAGAAATGGGCTCTCTGACCCTCTAGCTAGTGTCTCCACTCCTCCAGGGCAAGCTTGATGGTTAGGAGCTCTCAATCGCTGAAGCCGTAGTTTGCTACGGAAGGGTTAAGCGTTGAGAGAAAAGTGAACAGGGGCACAGCTTATTATCGTGGATTGATCTCTGAGAAAGGACATCTCCTACCCTCATACTGGAAGCGTGGACCACCACGATGAATTGTTGTGGCTTTGGATGAAATAGCGACAGAAATTTGCAAACCCCAAGAACCACTAAAGCTCAGTGGGCCAATTTCTTGTGATTGGAATTTGGCAGACAGCATTCTGATACCTGAAGAACTAATAATGAACCTGAAACCAAAGAGTTTAGGAAGTCCCTGAGTACGTCATTAAGACTGCTGGGGCATTCTTCAGACAAAATGGGACCACTAGGTATTTCTAATGTCCCATTGGGGTGTTTAAAGGAGTCTTCCATTCGTCTCCTTATCAAATGCGGATAAGGTGATACGCGTTCCTCATATCCAGTTTAGAGACAGCGTGGAATTTGCTGAACACCACCTTGAGAGCATGGTACTCTGAGGAAATGGTGAAGTTGGTGAGTTCCCTTTCAAAGGCTACACTCGATGCTGCGTGAAAACGCTATGGGAACATCTTGTCATGTTGCCGGTTGTGAAGCATGTGTGTACCAAACACGCCAAATTTTTGGCTTTTATAACCTCGGTCAGGTGACGTCATCTGATAGGACGCACCTGCAGGTTATAAATAGGAGTGAACCGGAAACATTCCTCAGATTCTTGTCTTCACCTTGTCTAGTTGTGAGCGTGTGTGTCTAACCAGCAAAAATAAGTGTTTAACTCACCGATAATGGCAGAGTTTAAACGAGATGTCCCTCCGTGTGTATAATCCATATCGGAGGGCGATCTCTACACTTTACTGCTTCGATTAAGTGCTACGCGCGCGCCTCGCATTCCTTGAGAATCTTCGAGCCGCCGCGCATTCCTGGGGCTTAAACTCGTGCATCCGGCAGAGCAGTGAGAGACGGATTTAAAACTCCTTTCTTTCGCGTTCTCATCGGATCGAGAAATCCCTCTGTCCGCTCGCAAGAGCGCGCCGCGCTTCTTGTGAATGGGCAAGGATAAACATCCTCTCTTGCTTTCGCAAAGATGGTAATAGGCTCTAAGCACTTAAAAATAATAATTAAAAAAAAAAAAAAAAAAACATAGACGGCAGGTTCTGTCGGGTGGCCGGGGGTGGAGCCTCAACGACGCTCTCTCCCCTTTTCTTAGCAATCTCCATATAAGTTAACCCTTTCATGGAGTAAGCTGTATTCATCCCGTGTTTTCCTGCCATCAACTTATTTATTTATTTAAATATAATTGAGGTAGAAACGCGGAGTTATATGATGACACCCAGATAGAAGAGACGCTTCCAGGCTATCTCTCTTCTGGGACATCATCCTTCCTGAAAAGCTATTATTTCCTTTCAAGTTGTGTAGACTTTTTATCTTCCCTGGAGGGAAAAGCTTTTCAGGCAGCAGGTCAGGTTGGCGCTTTGCACACCATGGCGGTTTTGCACGCCTACCAGGCTGACCTGCTGAGAGACTTGAGTACTGGCGGGGCTCTGCAAGGTAAGGCGTATTGGATTTACACAGACTTGTCTCTTCGTGCAACAAAGCAGACGGCTCGTGCTATCGGCCGTTTTATGGCTGCTATGGTCTCCGCGGAGAGGCACTTGTGGTTGAATCTCAGGGGCATTAAGGAGAAGGATCGTGTATTCCTCCTCGATGCCCCATCTCGCCTCCCGGCCTACTTGGCGATGTCGTTAACTCGGTCGCCACTAGGTTCATGAGGCGAAGTTTGTATAACAAGCCTTCGGGAAATTCCTTCCCCGCCTTGCTCAAGAGTCGGGACTGTCGGCCACCCAGTCTCGACCGGGATCCGCCTCAAAAGAGGTCAGACTATATTGTCTTCACAAAAAAGCCCTGAGGTTCATGTGCCCAGGACCGTGGGGGGTGGCCCCCCAATGGGGATAGGCACGCAGAATTCCTCTTAAAGAATAAAGTGTTCTCCCTGGCACCCCCAGGAGGTTGGTGTTCTTGCTCCGCCACCACTGGTGTTTCGGGCAACTCCAGTCTCCAATAAAATGTTAGTTCTTCGGGTTTTTCCTGCCGTGTTTCAGGATGCCGAACATCTAACTTCCCCCCCCCCGTTTAACCAAGCCACTGAGCTTTGCCCCTTTCTGAGAAACTGGCAGCGTGGAAGCTACTGCCAAGTATATCTCCTTGGGCACTAAGCACTGTACAGAGAAACTACAGGATTCAGTTCTCACATCACCCTCCGCGTTTCAATGGCGTGGTCTCCACTTCCATGAAACCGGAAAGTGCAAGAGGAACGGGGGGCTGCGTCCAATTTTTTAGATTTTGCGGGCTTTACCGCTATCTAAAAATAAATCAATGGAAATATTGCCACAACACAGGAGGTTCCTGAGGTTCGCTTTCGGGGGCGAAGCTTACCAGTATCGGGTCCTTCCATTTGGTCTAGCTTTTTCACCCGCACATACACAAAATACATGGATGTATTTCTGGCTCTTACGACTCCAGAGCATCCGTATTGAATTACATGACTGGCCGGCCCAGTCTCAGTAGCTAGCGCTTCGACATCAGCATGTCGTTCTAGCTAATCTTTGTTTCCTAGGATTGAGATCCAATGCCATGAAAGCATGCTCTTTCCTGTTCAGAGGACAACATTTTTGGGTGTCACATGGAATTTGAGCGTAAGCGGGCACAGCTGTCTCCCGCTCGTGTCGAATCCATTCTCAACACCATCAAGGAAATCAAGCTAGACCAGAAAGTGACCATCACTTTCAGAGATCTTAGCTCTCATGGCAGCTGTATCCACGGTGACACCTTTGGACCTTCTGCACATGAGAGCATTTCAGTTGTGGCTAAGAACCAGGGGATTTTACTCTAGGGCCAATCCCCAATAAGGGCTACGCGCCAGGTGCTTCGTACCCTTCCTATGTGGTTCAGACCCCGGTTTCTGACTCTGGGTCCCACTCTAAGTTCGTCTTGTCGTCGCAGATGCTAACGACAGACGCTTCCCTCATGGGCTGGGGTGCGGTCTTAAATGACCATCCAGCCCAAGGGAGCTGGAGAGGCCATCTTTTTGCGCGGCACTCAATTGCCTCAAAATCATGGCTCTATTTCAGGCCCTAAAGCACTTCCTCCAGCAGTTGAGACTACCATGTCCTAGTGCGGGTGGACAACACTATGGCAGTCTCGTATATTAATCGCCAGGGCGGACTGTGCTCGCGCCGCTAAATAGCTAGCGCACCAGATTCCTGTCCCTCAGGGCGATTTACATTCTTGGAAAATCTCATGTAGCGTAGGTGGACCTCTTTGCCTCGCAAGATCAGCAAATGTCCCCTTTACTACTCTCTGACTCTAAGTCAAGCTGGTCTTCCAGCCAGCGTAATTAAGACTATTCTAAGTGGTGTTACCTCTCTAAGAGGATCGGACAACTATTGCCCTCTCCTATGAGGCGCGTGGGCTCACTTCGCCTCTAGGAATCAGGGCTCATTCAACCAGGGGAATCGCCTCATCAATTGCATTAGCAAGAGGTATTCCCTTGCAGCAAGTATGTGACACGGAGGGTTGGTCCTCTCCACACACATTTGCCAACATGCATCCTATTGTTTTTAAGCCTTCTGTCCTCCGCCTTTACAGCTTCGGAGCAGGAGAGACATCACTTACTGTGTCCAGTACATGCTCTTCAGATTTACATCCACCGCATTAGCCAGTGGCGTAAGTCAGAGCAGCTTTTACATGTTTGAAGCCGCAAGCTGCGTGAGAGATGCTATTGCCCTCTCCTATGAGGCGCGTGGGTTCACTTCGCCTCTAGGAATCAGGGTTCATTCAACCACGGGAATCGCCTCATCAATTGCACTAGCAAGAGGTATTCCTTTGCAGCAAGTCTGTGATGCGGAGAGTTGGTCCTCTCCGCACACATTTGCCAATATGCATCCTATTGTTTTGAAGCCTTCTGTCCTCCGCCTTTACAGCTTCGGAGCAGGAGAGACTTCACTTACTGTGTCCAGTACGTGCTCTTCAGATTTACGTCCACCGCATTAGCCAGTGGCGTAAGTCAGAGCAGTTTTTACATGTTTTGAGAAGAAAAAGAAAAGCCGCAAGCTACGTGAGAGATGCTATTGCCCTCTCCTATGAGGCGCGTGGGTTCACTTCGCCTCTAGGAATTAGGGTTCATTCAACCAGGGGAATCGCCTCATTAATTGCACTAGCAAGAGGCATTCCTTTGCAGCAAGTCTGTAATGCGGAGGGTTGGTCCTCTCCGCACACATTTGCAGTACGTGCTCTTCAGATTTATGTCCACCGCATTAGCCAGTGGCGTAAGTCAGAGCAGCTTTTACATGTTTTGAAGCCGCAAGCGGCGTGAGAGATGCTATTGCCCTCTCCTATGAGGCGCGTGGGCTCACTTCGCCTCTAGGAATCAGGGTTCATTCAACCAGGGGAATCGCCTCATCAATTGCACTAGCAAGAGGTATTCCCTTGCAGCAAGACTTCACTTACTTTGTCCAGTACGTGCTCTTTAGATTTACGTCCACCGCATCAGCTAGTGGCGTAAGTCAAAGCAGCTTTTACATGGCTGGGGCCGCAACGGGGGGTGGCCCCCACTACACTGGGCTTATTGCCCTCTCCTATGAGGCGCGTGGGCTCACTTCGCCTCTAGGAATCAGGGCTCATTCAACCAGGGGGATCACCTCATCTATTGCACTAGCAAGAGGTATTCCCCTGCAGCAAGTGTGTGACACGGAGGGTTGTCCTCTCCGCACACATTAATTACATTTATAGTTTGGATGTTCATGCTACTCCGGGCTCACGGGTCCTCGAGTCAGCTACCCAGACATAGTTCTGAGACCTTCTCGGCCTTGTGCGCACACGCTACACAACCTTGGAGTCCAGACACTCGCAGTGCGGCGGCGTTGGCACTCTCGTTCCCATAGCGTTTTCACGCAGCATCGAGTGTAGCCTTTGAAAGGGAACGTCTCGGGTTACTTTGCTGTAACCCTGTTCCCTGAAAAGGCGGGAACGAGATGCTGCGTCCCAATGCCGCACTGCCTATGTGACCGGACGTCCGTTCAGACAAATCAATCTGAGGAATGTTTCCGGTTCACTCCTATTTATAACCTGCAGGTGCGTCCTATCAGATGACGTCACCTGACCGAGGTTATAAAAGCCAAAAATTTGGCGTGTTTGGTACACACATGCTTCACAACCGGCAACATGACAAGATGTTCCCATAGCGTTTTCACGCAGCATCTCGTTCCCGCCTTTTCAGGGAACAGGGTTACAGCAAAGTAACCCGAGACGATCTGCTGGTTGCTCTGTGGAGGCAGGACTGCGGCATTAGTTGATGGCAGCTTGTAAGGCTGATGATGGGCTCCAGGCTGAGATTGAGTTCCTGGCCCAGTCCATTTGTGGGTTCTGATGGGTTAGCCAGGGCGGACCCAGGACGACCATGGCGTGGGATCCTTCCTTGATGATCAAAAACCAGGAAATCAATTGGCAAAAAATGAGGAAGACAGGTCATGAACATGAATAATAAATTCTTCCTACTTTAATTATGATACTACTTACAAACATTTACACTACCATTCAAAATGGTATTATTAATCTCCTTTGAACAGTTGATATTGAGATGTTTCTGCTGATTATGCTCTGTAAAGATTTCATAACGCTCTAATCTGAGGTGCTGTTAATTGGTCATTTTTCAGGCTGATAACTCTAAATGAACTCCTCGTCTGCGGCAGAGGTGGGTTTTGGTCTCGCCCTCCTGGGATGGCCTTCATGAGAGCCAGTTACATTATGGTTCTTGACGGATTTTGCAAATGCACTTGACAATGCTGTTCTTGCAAGAACCATTACAGAAAGGCTGACCTCTGTGTCTTAAAATAACAACTAACTGTTGTTTTTCTGTTTTTCACAATCCCAAATGAGTTATTTTATAGTTTTGAAATCCCCAGTATTGTTGTAGAATGTATAAAATAAATCACTAAACAAAAACAAAGAAATTTGCAAGTGTTTTTAAACTTTTGAACGGTAGTGTATATTCCTATAAGCCTTTTATGCTGCAAACTAAATTTCACCCTATTGCTTCTCCGACTCCTGCCAAGTCACCGAATGATGGGGAATTAATGATTGATTAACTAAATAGCCAATCAGGAGTTGGTGTAGCATGATAATGAAAGTATTCTTATACTAGTCTGGCATGTTACTATACTTGCACCAAAAATATCTGGTTTATTTAGCATTCTTATTATTTTTAAATATTGAATTTCAATTAAAAAATCTTCGATAATAAATCTCAATATTACAATAACACCATGGGAGTTTTTGATGATAAATCACTGAAGCTGTAAAATCTGTGGATATACATATATTTTTTAACTCTAAAGATTTAATGAGGCATGTGGTGTACTGGTTAGCACAGTTGCCTTGCACCTCCAGGGTCCGGGTTTGATTCCCGGCCAGGCTCAATTTCCTGCTCTGTGCGCATGGAGTTTGCATGTTCTCCCTGTGTTTGGTTGGTTTCCTCCCATAGTCCAAAGACATGTAGATTATGTTAATTGCTGTTCCCAAATTGCCCGTAGTGTGTGTGCCCTGCGATGGATTGGCACCCTGTCGAGGGTGTACCCTGCTTCGTGCCCTAAGCCTCCTGGAATAGGCTCCAGGTCCCTGCGACCCTGAATACAGGATAAAGCGGTTTAGAAGATAAGTGAAATTTAATGAAACATTCTGCCTTTACTATTGGTAATTACTGATGGTACACTCATCGATTATGCAATTCAAGCCACCGATTTAAAAAATGGAAATCAATTTTAGTTTTTAAAAGTTTTTAAAACACATAGAAGCATTAAGACCGAGGAACATGTATGTGTATAATGCCAGTACCCTTGCATGCTCAACACGGTTGTGTAAAATGGCGGATGATGCATCTCAAATCACATGGTGACCTCTTGTACAATAAATAAATAAATAAATATCTGTGATATGCAAAATCATATTGCATGGTGCAGCAACATGAGATGTTATAATATTAATGAGAGCCCTTATGCGGGGCTTTAGAGGGGGTGAATGAAACAAGAGTTAGGGAGAGTGCGTATGACATGCATGGGAAGACCTTTCCGTTTGGAGATAGCGTGGGATTATTAATTTGAAACTTAAAAGGAAAACTAAAAACACAAAATAAACAGAGTTCCGCCGTCTATCCGAGAACTGACGGGGCTCTGGAAAGTAAAAAAAAAAGATATCCTCTCGGGGCGTTTGCCCTTACTGAGGATTTATGAGAGAATATCTATTTGTGCTTTTGCTCTTTCTCTCTTGCTGGCGTCTTAGGGAGGCAGAGGCTGGTTTCTCGACTTTCTGCGAGCTTAATCTTTTTCTTTCTGTATTTCTTCTTTTTTGTTTTTCTTCTTTCTTTGGCCCTGATACGTTACTAGTGCTACCTAAATGATTGCACTAAGTGCGAATGTATCAGGACCCTTAAATAAACACACCGCCAGGTGTGGTGCGTTTAGGCTGATTGCTTCGCGGCAGCGTTGCCTGGCAACCGCGTGTCTAAGTGGCCCCGGCTCTACCTGTTAAGAACTCTGTGGGGTAGCAGCCTGCGGATCTGCCCATTCTGAACAGTGCAGAGTATTTATGCATGAGTCTGCTCCTTGTGAGACCCGCGTCATTACAGTGCAATTGGAAATGATAGTTTATGTGAGTAATCCTAGTTGATGTATGTACAATACCAGTCAAAAGATTGGACACACCTTCTAATTCAGTGGCCTTTCCTGATTTCTATTACTTTCTACATGGTTAAAAAATGCTGAAATGCCATAATTTCCTTTAAACAGTTAGTATTGAGGCCTACCTGCTACTTATGCTCTGTAAAGCCTTTATAATGGCTTTAATCTGAAGTCTGTTAATAGGAGAATTTTGAGGCTGGTAACACTAAAAGAACTTCTCCTCTGCAGCAGAGAGGTTTTGGTTGTGCTGCCCTGGGATGGTCTTCATGAGAGCCAGTTTTATCGTGGTGCTTGATGGGTTTTGCAAATTTACTTTGCAATACTGCTGTCGCAAGAACTGTTGCAGAGAAGCTTACCTTCATATCTTTAAATACCAATTGATTGTTATTGTTTTTACATAATTACATATGTGTTATTTTAAAGTTTTAAAATCTCAAATATTGTTCTACAATGTAGAAAAAAAATTACTAAACCAAAAAACATTGAATAAAAAAGTGTGTCCGAACATGTACTCTGGGTGAAATAAGATTAAGTAGGGGTGGGATTGATTTTCAGGAAACAAAAGAAAACATGACTGTACTGGTAATGATTTAAAAACAGAAACTAAAAAAGAAAGAAAAGAAACCAACAACAACAACAACAAAACTTTTATATACAGGATGTACTAGTGATATTGTCTTGATATAGATATAATATCTCTGTCATTAATTGACACGGCTGTCTATTATTGACTATAAAAGGACATGGATGACCATGGATAGGAAACATACACTGGACCTACTGTAGACCTACATAGTCTTAAAAAAAAAAAAAAAACAGTAGCTGAACAACAAATAATGGAGCATGCCCTAAACAAGTTGCAGCCCATGCCAACAAGTTGCAAATCACTATAGCTCACTCTGACACACCCACAGTCTTACTGTTTAACTGCCTACAGTACTTTAGTATACCTATTAGATGTGTAGCACACAGACACTATCTGTGATAGTTTTTGCTTCAAATATTTAGATTTAAATGCAAAAAGGATGTGAAATAACTGGACCTTTGTCGAATGCCTACGCAAAAGCAAGCCTGACTAATTTCTGGATATGAAAGTTTTTCATACTCTGCTACCTCACATCAAATTCAAAATTGGTCTCAACCAGCAAATTCATAATCCTGTTTGCTCAATTTAGGTTTTTTTTTTTTTTTTACCTGTACACACTGCTCTAGTTAATTAGATTTACTTCATGCTAATTTACAAAATATAAACACACTAGTCATCTAAAACTGATTAAAACAGTGTATGATTAAATGTAATTGGATTAGACTTATCAATGTCAAGCAAATACTACTGTGTAATGTCTTCAGTGTAGACTCAATGTACAGTAATATATTATATCTAGAGAAAATCTAAAGTCGTGATTTCGGGATTAGGATGCACCATGTGCGTTTCAGATGTAAACCCACCATGATTTCACAAATGTGACCTATTTTAGAAGTCATTTATTGATGCATGTGGCAAAGGGTTTCCTAATCGTGTTTGGAGATGCATTAATTAATTAAGTAAGCCAATTAATTGCTATGACATGTGCAGAGAGAGAAAGAGAGTACAATTATTTTGATGTCCTGCCAAATATGATTTAAGGCACAGAGAAACAGATAAAACATTGATCCCCCTTGCCTTTCTGTTTTTGCTCATCCTTTTTTTGGTCTCCTCTCTCTTTCTCAACATGGCATGTCTCTTTTTTCTTGACACTTACTGAACTTATTTATTTGCCCTGAAGCTATGATTTCTGCATATGCCATTTGGATAGTGAAAAGCCTCTCCCACACAGCCTCTAACAGAGAGAAGTACACAGTATCCTCAGTTCTTCTATATATAATTTTCCTTTTTTTTTTTTCATTTGGCCAAGTCAGAGAGATTCTTCAATTCCTTTAGCTGAACCCGTGACTTAGTACTTTGTGAACAAAATGAAGAGTACTGGCCCAAGCAGATTACAATGTACTTGTGATAAAAGTTTTGGCATTTCATTTACTTCTTTCTCCTATTGAAAGAGTAGAAGGATATTATTACTAAAAAAATAAATAAATAAATAATTGATTTTGCCATACTGTGAAATCCCCCTCACAAACCTTCTCATCGAGATTTCTCCAGGGTTACTGGGTTATGCGTAAGGAATCAAAAAGTCACATCATGCTGGAGGCTTGATTTTTGAAGTGCTTACTGGTATACATCACCTTAAGGTAAAGTTATAGTTTATTTCAAATGGATTTTAATTATCAATAATAGTGCAGTTTATCCTTGAGAGACCCTCCATTTAATGCATTCATCTAAAATATGGAGAAAAAAGAATTATTGGAATGATGAGAGATTATTTAGATTTTCCCTGAATTATAAATTAAAACATACATACTATAGATATACTGTATGCTAGTGTGGTGTAAGAATTGATTAATTTCAGTTCACTGAGAACAGATCAGGTAGGTGTAATATTGTACAAATATTATTAAACCTCTGTTCAAGGCTCCAGAATAAAGCATACAGAAAGTAGAGGAGAGTATATTTACTGAATCTTCTCCAAAAAACTGTTCTCATCTTCTATGAGATATCTGATATATGTGATTTCTGGGGCAGTATCCTATAAAATAATGATTTCTATGAAGCCCAGTTTATACAGTAAGTCATCACAACTGTGCTTGTAAATCTTTGAAAATTTTTTACATCTTGTAAAAAGCATTTCATAATTACAAATTACAAATTACAAATAATAATAATAATAATAATAATAGGCACCACTGTGGCTTAGTGGCCAGCAGTGTTGCCTTGCAATTCTAGGGTACGGGTTTGTATTTGCACCCAAGGTCTGTGTTTATGGAGTTTGCATGTTCTCCCTGTGCTTGGTGGGTTTCCTCTGGGTGCTCTGGTTTCCTCCCACAGTCCAAAGACATGCAGATTCAATTAGTGTTTGCAAATTGCTTGTATGTGTGTGCCCTGCGATGGATTTAGCACCCTCTCCAATAATAACAATCACTAAGATACATCGCAGCAAACTTTCTATATATATCAATATATATATATATATATATTGTGGCGTGGGCGGGGTTTCGCTTGGGAACCATCATGCTTTGCGGGATGGGGCTGTTATGTGTTCACCCTGTTGGGAAAAGGTGTTTGGGTTAGTGGCTTCGGCCAGGTTATGTGTGCATGTTGTTAGGTGTGTTAGTAATGGTGAAAAGTGTTTTGTGTGTGATATTTCGTGCCACGGTACTCCCAGCTATTTGCATTGGGCAGCAGATAAAGCTCACTCGTCTCTCCAGCATTCTTTCCGGCGTAAAAACGCTACTCTATATATATATATATATATATATATATATATATATATATATATATATATATATATATAAGCATGTTTTGTTCTTAAACATCCAATAAAATGCATGTTTTCTGGTCATATTTGTACTTAGTATGGAATTGTTCCCATATAAAATTACAAAAATTAAATATAACATAGGTTGCTTAAATAGTTAAATTAGCTGCCCTCCTTTTCATTCTTAAAGCTAAAGCTGAATTTCTGATTAAAAGTGCATAGTTTTTTTCCCATAGCTTCGTAGTACTGGCTTTAATTTAAATTATAGGTTTTTATGCTCATTCTAGTGTGTTATTATTTTAATATGGACACCTAATTGACAGAGATTGTTATGGCAGATGTTTCATATTATCTAAACCAAATAATTAAATGGCTACAATAAATGGATAATTAATATAAAAAAATAAATCAAGTAGTTTATTTTTATTATGGTAATTTAAACAGAGTTTAGGCAAAACTGCAGAATCATGCAATCATGCTATAATGCAAGTGATAATGGCAACTGGCAAATAATTGTGGCGTGTAAGAAATAAACAATTTAGGACATGTGGTTATGGGAAAATTATCAAGGATCAATCTTATCACCCCCCTCCCATGACACAAAAATCAAATGTTGCATAAATTTTTTTCACTGCATATTATTCACTTCATTTTATCTATACAAATCTTGCTCTTTCTCTCTCTCTCTCTCTCTATATATATATATATATATATATATATAGAGAGAGAGAGAGAGAGAGAGATAGATAGATAGATAGATAGATAGATAGATGGATAGATGGACAGATACTTAATTGATCCCAAAGGTAATTTCCAACATCCAATTGCAAGGATAGTAACATATTATACAATAAACATGCAATTACGGATCATCCACTACAGTATGGGCACATATATAATGGGTTACGTGTCATAGAATTGCTGCACCTTCTTCTGTCTCATAAAGGTCAATAATTCACCTTTACCTTTATAAATTCATTTTGTTTTATATTATTGCTGTTTGAGCTGCAATTACTAATGTATTTGTAAAAATTAAAATAACATTACACAAATTAGTTTATACAAATAAATTAGGTTGAAGCTAATTATATCATGATAAGCAATTAAAATTTTAAACTACTTATAAACTTCTTGCTGTGCATGCAGCTGTGTGAATAACTATTAAACCTGAATTGCCCTCCATAAAACTGCAAGACTGTTAGCATCCAATCTCTCCCCTGTGGAACCCAAAGAATTGAAGTCTCAGAGGGCTGCGTGTCAGAAAGCGACTGTACCTCTTAAATGCCCCCATGAGAAGCTGAATATAAATTCCCAGATGTTAATGAAGCTTTATCTCAAAGGTCTCTTTTTTTGGTCACGCTTGGATATATATTTTTTAAATCCACTGTAATAAACATTATTAAATCTGACGTATACTTGCTGACAGAACTTGTTTTTGATTTTGTTTCCTAAAGCTAAATCTTCTTTCTTATATTGTGTTAGTCTCTTGAGGAGAGAAATGTTTTTCCTTGATACATCAGACAGCCTTTAGCTATGAAAAGCTAGAAGAAGCCAAAATGACTGAATGCCCTGGGATTTTCCTACTGTCAGAACAGAGCTCATTCTTTCCTTGCAGTATTTCTTAAACTAGAAGCACTTGTCTGTATATATTAATATTTCCAATATTTAAATACATTAGTTATTTAGGATGTCTTCATACTGAGTTAATAAGTTAAACATACTGTATAATAAACATCTACCACAAAAAAAAAACACTTAAATAATGAATATTACCTGCTGAGTTTATATTTCAGTGTTAATGCTGGATATCTATATGAATTAATGGCTCATTCCAGTTAATTAATATATATGAAGTTTATAATTTTTTGTGGCAGTAACAGACTTCCATCTTCTGGGAAGGCTTTCTACAATTTTTAAGCAATTTTGTGGGAATTTGTTTTCCTTTGGTTTCAATTCATGCCCAAGGTGATTGGTAAAAATGAAAACAGGGCACTATGCAGACAACCGGTGTTCACACCAAACTCATTATGGACCTCATTTTGTGCACAAGGTCACAGTCCTGCTGAAACCGGAAAGGCCTTTCCCAAACTTTTGCCACAAATTTTGGACCTCATTTTTTGGCTATAACAGACCTGAATCTTCAGCTCAGGCTTAATACTATTTTGGAGCATTTTTTGAGACAATGTACAATTTGGTTCCAATTCATGCCAAAGATGATTAGTAAAATGAAGTCAGGGCACCATGCAGACCACCAGAGTTCACACCAAACTCATACTGGCACGGCCATCCTGAAACTGGTCAGGTCTTCCCCAAACTTTTACCATAAAGTTGAAGACATAAAATTGCTTCAAATGTGTTTGTATGTTATAGCATTTACAGTATTCTTCACTGTTACTAAAAGCCCAAGCCCAAACCAGAAAAATATCACCAAACTATTATCGTCTATCCACCTTACTTTACTGTTTGTGCTATGCAGTCCAGTATGAAGTGTTCAAAGCAGTTTATCAATTAGACTAGACTAGACTGCCAGCTAGTAAGAGAGAGATATACACTCTAAAAAATGATTCTGTGGCCTTGTAAATTTCACAGTTATAAAAAAGTTATGTTACCTTAATAAAATCTCTAAAAGTCACATACATGATTGTTTGAGTTAGACAAATCAAAATAAATGCCTAAAAAAACTATTATTCATTTTGTCTTAAATTTACACTATAATTTAAGTTTACTTTACTAGTAAAAATCAGTATTTGACTAACTGAATTATATTTTTAACATGCACTTAATATTTTCTGATACATTTCAATCAAAATATCTGTTAATGGAGTAATTGTACTGATTAGTTTCAAGAACTACAATTATAAATTATTCCAACTCAATATTCTTTATTTTTAACAACAAAAACTTAAATAATTGAGTAAATTGCCCTGTGCAAGTGCTCATGGGAAGTCTGGTGTAACATCAGAGACCAGAAGGCTGTGAGGATGTGAGAATGGACATGAAGCACCTGGAACATTCTGGAACACTCCTTACAAATCCTGGTGAGTAAACAGCTAACACAAGTTACTGTAATAATGACTCTGTCTGCCTGCACACACAACTTTATAGTGTGTGAGTTACTGTTCTGAATCCTGTCACAGCCGAGCTCCAGAGCTAACGATAGCTAGCAACAGGCCAGTCCTGGGGTTCAGTGTGATTTAGCTTGTTTGTTCCAACCACCGAACTGCTCAGCTAAAGCGCGTTTAATACAGACACTTAAACTCTGGTGTAAAAGGAGAGATTTAACACCGAGCAGCAGCGCGTGCATGTCCGGGTTTCTCGGTATAACCGGCGGCGGTTGTGCCGCAATATTTGAATTTCTCCCGCCAAATGCGGTGATTTCGCGCAGCCAACCGCCACTGTGGAGAGGATATAAAACTAGCATGTTCAAATAATTACTGCATGTGTACCGGTCCACCTCACACACTGAACCGCGAGTCTGCTCATTTCACTCCGACACTTTAAGGAGGAAACGTGGACCAAATCCGGTTTAAACAGCAGAAATGAGGTGCAGTGTCCGGACTCTGGTACTGTTTTATCCGTTACTGTATATGAGTATTTTTATCATGATTAAACACTGAGCACGCAGCGGCAGATGTTATAAAAATAAATGTGCTAAGTACTGTACTAGTAACTAAAGCTATGAAATATAAAGATTTAGTGAAAATACAACATTTCTCTCAGAATTAGAATTGGGAGAAAGTAATATGAAATTAAACTATTGAAGTAAAACATTATGTATGTTCTGATATGTAAGTAAAAGAACCTAAAACTGATTGATTTTGTGTGTTTGTGTGAAACATGTTATATATTTTCTATATCTCTTTCACAGCACCAACACCACTAATGAAGAGAAGTTGAATAGAGATAAAACAGGAGGTAAATGTAAACTTTTTTAAATGTTACAGAAGTATTAAATGTGTAACCATTGAATCAAAGATAGAAATAGACTATTAGTCCAAAAAGTATGTATTTGAACAGAAGTACTATTTTACCAGTCTGGTAGACTTTATATTAACAGTCACACTTGTACTTACTTGTATACTATTGTTCCTTTTTTAGGTGCCAGCATTATGGGATGGCGGTGTAAGCTCTGCACATTTGTCGTATCATCAAAAGGAATTTCGATCATTACCGAGTGAAGCATGGTACTGTTGGTCATGGATATTTAGTGTCCTGTCTTCATTTAGACTGTCATTGCTTATTTAAGACCTGAGAAGGTCTGCACACACATTTGTATGGATCCCACAGTTTGCAGGAAACTGAAGTGTGAAGGTGTGCAATCTTTCAGATGTAAAATGTGACTCATTAGATTCTAATACAAAAGTCTACTTTCCATGTGTTAACTGTATAATACTTGTGGCAGGAGTATTGTTTCTGAAACTGTTTACTAATAACATAAATTCAGCTCTTTGTTTATGATCTTGTTACATGTCATTTGCAAAGTAAACCAGGTTGAGTTTAGACTTCATGTCTTGTCAAATTTGGCAAATTAATGTTTAATTAAAATGAAAATGTGTGTATTGTTTCTTTCATTCAGTTAAAATATTTAGTAAATGTAGCACATTTGTTTATTAAATAATAGTATAATTTTCAGTATCTTCTACCTTCCATTTCAATTATATCTACTCAATTATTTTACTCATTTTTACTTTTCATTAACTTCAAATTTTCATTACATTTACTCAATTTTGTACATCATTGTACTAAATATAGTTATTCAGGTCTAAGTTTTTTTACTGACTTGTACTCAATTCATGAAGTATATTTTACATGATTTTTATATTTTTTTATATTTACTCAATATTTTTAAGTGTAAAAATGTTTCACCAAAAAAATTGAGTACAGCACAGTTTTATTTTTTAGAGTGTATATTACTCCAGAATACATTTCCATTGCCCCAATCTCCATCAGTGACATGAGGTACGCTACCCCAGCTAACACTAATACTACTACTAATACTCATTGCACATGGTAGTCTTCTGCTCTGCCATAGAGACCCATTTCACCAGAATATTGGTGGATGCTTTGGGAACTGTGGGTTGTTGGGTGGGAAAGTAGTAGAACCTGTATGTTTAGCACATTCTGTGGGTGATTGATTGGATTGTGACTTAGGTAGTTTAGTGACATGGTTGGGGGTCTTGGGCTCTTTGCCTACAGAACAACTTAAGGGGCAGGCTGTGGTGGCCTGGGTGTTCTGATGCCTTTTTATCAGAGCCAGCATTAAGATTTTTGTGCTGAATTGGCCTTTCTCTGGGATCAGATCAGACAAAGGATACTTGACTTTCTTATAGAAAGACCACAGACAGTTAAAGTTAGCAAAACTTCTCAGAGACCATCATCATGAACACCGGGGTCCCCCAGGGATGTGTGCTGAGCCCTCTGCTGTTCAAGCTGATGACACATGACTGTTGTGCTAGATACAATTCGAACCATATCATCAAGTTTGCAGACGACACAACAGTGGTGGGCCTTATCAGTGACGACAACGACTCATACTACAGAGAGGAGGTACATCAACTCATTAACTAGTGCGACAGAAACAACCCACAATGTCAGCAAAACAAAAGAAATAAATGTGGACTTCAGGAAGAACCACAAGCGCATACCCCTCTCACTGTAAATGGCAGTGTTGTGGAGTTTGTGAAAAGCACCAAGTTTTTGGAAGTGCGCATCACAGATGATTTGACATGGAACACCAACACCACCCACATAGTTAAGAAGGCACAGCAATGCCTCCACTTCCTCCGAAGGATGAGAAAAGCTGACCTTCCACCTCCGGCACTCACCACCTTCTACAGATGCGCTATTAAAAGCATCCTCTCCAGCAGCCTCTCAGTCTGGTACGGGAACTGCACTGCTGCTGACCAGAAGGCCTTGCAGAGGGTGGTAAGGACTGCCGAGAAGATCACCAGATCAGCCCAACCAGCCATTAAAGATTTATCTTCGTCCCGCTGTAGCAAGAGGGCCATCAACATCATCAGAAATCCCACCCACCCAGCTCATGACTTGTTTACTGCAAGACCACCAGACTAAGCAACAGCTTTTTTCCTCAAGCTATCAGACTTATTAACTCACTCAAAAGATAACATGGACATGTTTACATTTAACATAACAAAAACAGCACAAATATAAATATGCACAATATAATCATATATCTCCATGCTGCTAGTTGCATTTATACTTTACATCATGTATATTTTTTGCATTAAATTCATTTCAACCACCATACTGCATTTCCTGTGACACTGTAATATTTAAGTGGTAACCCGCAACACCCTAAATGTCCCATGTAATGTTTACTGTCTCACTGTCATAACCTGTGTGCACCCCTGTTACTGTTACATGTTGTGTCCGTTTGTTATATGTGAGTTCTGCCATAGAGATCCATTTCACCAGAATATTGGTGGATGCTTTGGGAACTGTGGGTTGTTGGGTGGGGAAGTAGTAGAACCTGTATGTTTTGCACATTCTGTGGGTGATTGATTGGATTGTGACTTAGTACGTATTTGCACTACTTTCTTTTTTTTTTTTAATCCTTTTGTGCACATCTGGAGTCTGAAGAACTAAATTTCAATCCGATGTGTAAATGGTGTTTGCATGGTCGTATTGACAATACAGTTGACTTTGACAAGCTAGCCTTTGCTCCCCACAGGCATAAGTCTTGAGAGTCTTGAATACTCATGATCCTGTCACCAATTCACTGGTATAAACTTGATAATCAATGTTAACCAGTTAATTTTTCAGCTGATCTGTATGCTTTCTCTGAGACTTTAGACACAAGACACCATCACACATATATTTGAAATGGTTTAAATAAGTTACTTATTTTGTCTTGTTCAATGTTTAAATTTCAGTACCTTTATTTATACAGAACACTTAAAGAGAAGAATTACCTTACACATATTTGCAAGAACAAGCTGGTTAATATAAATCTGTGTAAAGAAGGTTTGAAATGCTTTCTTCAAATATAATTTAAATGCCAGATAAAATATATCCCAAGAACATTTTATATGCTTCTAAAATTTATTACATGAAAACCTAATAAATAATTAAATGTGAAGCTAATATAAGTAGTATATAATATAGCAATATAAGACATAAATATTGTGCAATTAAGCAAGTTCCTTCATGAACTATAGTACAAACATCTGCACTGCACAGTTATAAACACCTCATGGGTATCTTTTTTAAAGAACTAAAACAGCACTGAATGTGTATAGGAAAAAAGAAGCTAATATGGAATGCAAATATGGAATGCAGATAGAAATCATTGGCACAAAATGCTTTGTCTTTGCAGGAATGGTTGTTTTAAAGGAGTCAAATTTTTATCTGTAGTTACTATGTTTCTGTATAATGTTCTTCTTAATGTTTCTCTTGTAATCATGAGGCATGTAAATCATCCAGTGAATATTAAACATTAATTTCATGCTTTGTGCCTGCTGCATGAATGAGTGGCTATGCTTGCTTTAAACCCACAAAATCCCCCGCCCCCTTTAGATAAAAACCGTTTGGTGTACTTTAAGCACGTAAAATAGGACTTACACCAAAAAGCGCACGGATTAAAATATAAGTTTAAAGGTACAGGACAATAATAATTTCCATTAAATGCAGTGCCAGTCCCAAGCCCAGATAAAATGGAAGGCTTGTATCAGAGAAGGCATCCAATGTAAAACCTGTGTCGAGTTGTGTGCAGATCGGATGGTCAGCTGAGGCGACCCCTCGATGGGAGCCTGTTAAAAGTTAAGAGCATGACAATTTCTGTGTTTCTAACTGAAAAATATAAGTTTTTACAATTTATAATGAAATCAACAAGCACACAGCTAAAGAATAATAAATTAAAGGTTAGGTGTGAAACAGGCAGTGTTAAGGAAATGTGTGGATCCAAGTGCAGTGTAACAACATAAAAGGGTGACTTACAGTTTAGTAGATGCTGCCATGTCTGAGGGGAACCTGTCGAGGTATGGAAGGCAGTGGTTGAAAAAATATGAGACATAAGAAGTCTCATGGTCAAAAGACACCATGCAAAACCAAAGCCTGTAAATTTGATTGATTGTTAAATCCAGAAGCGGACACCCAAAGGTGAACAGGATGCAGAGTCATTAACCCCTAGCTATCTGATTTGACAAGTGGTGCTTTGTGGTTGTGATATAAAACTAACATTACGGTTTTAACTCAGCATACTTTTTCTAATCAATCCTTTAGATGCTTGGCATACTGTATAGTTATACAACAGTTAGCAATTAGCTTGATCCACAGTTCACAGCCTCATTCCTGTTTGAGTTGATGCTATTTGAAAATGGTTATTAAATTTAAGTTGACCTGCATCCTTCGTCATTTCTTTGTCTTGACAGTAGTGTTACAACCTGAAACAGAAATATAATTAATTGTCAAATCAAATAGAGTCCACAATTTACATGAAAACTACTTTTTAGTTTTTCCCATAATCTATAAAAACAGACAGAAATTAAACATTTCGACCATGGCACAGAGTGCTACATTTGGCAGAATTGCAGTACACTAAAGATACTATTCTTACAGTGAAGCATGGTCAGATTCTATCATTTTGAGGGATATTTTTGTCAGCAGGGAATAAAAAAACTGATCCGGGTTCAAGGCAAAAAGTTTAAGCCAAAAGATATCATTCTAAAAAAAAATATTCCAGTCTGAGGCTTTAGACTGTGGCAGAGGTTTAGTCCAGAGGTTCAGAGGTTCCAACAGCATATTGGCAAAGTTATACTTAAGTGGTTTAAATGCAAGAACTTATCCAACTTATTGGATCCAGATGCCAATACTGATAGTGGCATATCCCCAAATATGGTGTCATACCACATATTGTGAAATAAACAATAAATATCTGCTTTTTATTTAAATTATTTTTTTAATTAACAGTGGTGTATAAATATAAAATATTTATAATATTCTGTATCTTCACATATTAGACATTCGTGAATCAAATGTCCCAGGGGATAATGATCACAAGGTTGGGGGCTCAAACACCAGCACCACTAAAGTTGCCACTGTTGAGCCCTTGAACAAGGCCCTTAACCTTATGTGTTCAAGGGGCACTGAATTGTGGCAGACACTGGACCAATGCAATGCAACTGTGTGACCAGGACAAAGCAATTTCCCTCTGCTATTAATAAAGTTCTTTGAATCTTGAATCTTGAACTATGCTCTGACCCCAGCTTCCTAATTGGGGTATGCGAAAAAAAAAATTTTTTACAAAGCTGTAGAAAAGTACATGTGACAAACAATTGAATCTTAATGTGTCCACACTGCAAATAAGCTTACCTTGTACATGATTACTTTAATCATTAAAGTTTCTTTAACTTCCTTTTGTTTGTACACACATTCAATAACCTTAAATAAGGATTGCTATTTGTATTGTAATTCTGCACAATATTTTATTTTTATCTACCTACTTTGGACAAGGTGTTTTGTCTAGAATCATGTGAAATGCCTTCATTTCATAATGCGAATTAATTATAAATAAATGAGTTGAGCATTGATCCAATAACATTGGAAGTTATTCATTATATATACAAGGTCTGTAATATAGGTCTGTAATATAATGAGACCAATTTATGTGACATCAATGTAACCTGAAAGCCAAGGAGAGTGGACTGAAATGAGCACAATTAAGAGCTTATTACATGTAATCCAGTCAATACATGGCTGGATACTTTCCAGACAGACCTCATATACTGTATGAGCAGTCTGACAACAAATCACTTTTTTTTTTTTCTGACACATGGTTGTCTATAAGAAAAAATGTTGAACCTGAAAACTGCAATAAAACATTATATAAGAAGCTTTAAACTAACAAATTTCTGGCAAACCATGACAGGTTAGGGCAGTATTTAGACAAAAGTAAAAGCTGCCATACCAAGCCAATTGTATTGTTACTTTCTGTCACATGATCAGTGAAAGAAATCTTCCTTCTGGGAAAAAAAAACAACAACTGCCATGAGTGACCTAAATGCATTCAGTTGATTTAAAAAAAATGTTAAAGCTAAAAAGTAAAAAGTCACTCCAGCAGTATTGAATCTGTTGCATGCACATGCCTTAGGGGACCACTGAGGACTTGTACAGTTTGTTGATGCACCTACTGTACAGATGATATATGGCACATAATTGTACTATGGTATGAATCTGTAGTAAAGTACCAAAGTAGAACTAAAACTTGTAGTGGAGAAGGATGACAATGCTGTAAACTAAAGTTGTTTCTATTACTTCTATATATATGTTTGTTATGCTCTGCAATAATCTTTCAAATTAAAAAGGTTTGTGCGCAAGCAAAAGCAAAAGCAAAGTATTTGGTCTATTTTTATGAACTTCAACTAAGATATTATTGGTATTAAATTACATAATTAAATTACTACAAATACAATTAGAGTCTGACAAAACTGTGGGAGACTGCATTATAGAGTTTTGCAAACTCATGCAAAATGCAAAGTTTGTAAGTTTACGTTTTTTTAAGTAGGCTTACCAGAAAGTATATACAGTTTCTGGCAATAGTTTTGTGTTTGTATTCAAAAAGAATTAAAAAAGGTCTTCAAAGCTCTCAATACTCACTTACTTATCGTCTATACCGCGTTATTCTGTATTTAGTGTCAAGGAAGGCCTGAAGCCTGTCCCAGGAGATTTAGGGCACGAGGTAGAGTACTCCCGGGAGAGGGTGCCAATCCATCGCAGGGCACACACACATACACTGAATCACACACTACAGGCAATTTGCGAATGCCAATTAACCTAATCTGCAGGTTTTTGGACTGCAGGAGGAAACTCACTAAGCACAGAGACAGGAATCGAGCCTGGCTGGGAATCAAACCCAGACCCTGGAGGTGCAAGGCGGTGGTGCTAACCACTACACAACTGTGCCACCAAGCTCTCAACAGTAATTCCTTAAATTCATCTTTGCATTATTATCATTACTATTACTACAAGGGTATGCATTCTCGCAAATGGACAAAGTTGATTCCCTAACACCATTTATCCTGGAAGCAGAGCACTCCAATAACAAATTATCTCTTGAACACTGACAATTTTAATAATTTATCTTAATTTCTCCCCTTTGGGTTGCCCTTTTATTGCAGGTGCCACATGATTAATTTGTTCTCTAATATCAGAGGACAAGCAAAGTCTAAGAGAACCTACGTACAAGCAAGAGAATGCTACAAAATTGACATTGTTTTTATCTAGTTTAATTTCCAGCACCAAGCTACCTTCTTTGTTTGAGATAATAACTCTTTTTGCATTCATTTTACTGTCACTACTGAGTTCTGCTTGCACTTCTCGTGTGGCACTTTTCAATTTCATGTTTTTGAGACAAATTCACATGTGGCATTGGGAAGTCTAAAAATGCTGTTATATTTGCATAGGCATCCCTGTTCCTGACACTCAAATTAATTACAAATCGAACGTAAGTGAGGTAAGACATTTGAGGCTTAAAAATGCTAAACGAATGAGTTTATTGTAATGGAGTGCACAAAACCTCAGGGTTAATTTAAAAAGTAATTCAAATTAACAGACTTTGAAGCCACAATCCTGTCTTATAGAACAAAGAACTCACAAAGGGAACAATCAGCATTTACAGATTATAATTCTGCTGTTCACTGGCAAGCCACACAATATAGGCCTCTTTTGGAATAAGACGTGATGCCTTTGAATAAAGGAAAATAAGGAAATATTAAATACATTTTCAGTGTGAAGTGCATGGCTTTATTATCAAAAGATTTTAAATAACATTATTAGCACTACTTTGTAATATAATTTGATTTCTCTCATACGGATGTGATGGTTAGATTGAGCAATGGTTTATGAACTGTCTAAACAATTATGCAGAACACAGTGAATGCCTGAGTGGTGAGGGCTTTACAAAATGAAACACAGTGGGATCTGCAGTTTGAAAACAGTTGATTTGTTTTTTTTTTTAATCAGCCCCTTGAACGATTCATTTTGACAGCTATTTGCAAAGCATCTGACCCCGGCACCATGGCATAGTTAAACACTGGCGTTGTTCTCCTAGGATTGTGGCCTTAAATGCCTTTTGGTTTAAATTACTTTTTAAATTAAGTCTGAGGTTTAAGAATTCCATAACAATAAACACAAATTTTGCATTGAGGTTAAAATGTCTTCACTTACCTCATGAATCCAATAGTCAGTATGTATGAATGTAACTGCATATGAATAAAGTATTCTGTAAAGGCAGATATATTTTCCAGTAAATATGAAAACAGATATAAATATGATCGATAACATTCCTTGTATCTGTTTGTTTGTTTCCTTAATTATTATTTTAATAGTTCATTCATTTATTCATGTAGAAAGCTTGCCAGAAAGATTCAGGTCCACGTCTTTTGTCAGTCAGTCATGAAGCGTTTTGGAATGAGTGAGCAGATACAGTATAAGGCTCACAGAAAAAAAAATGAATTGATGCATTGACAGAAATGCATTTTATAGTCTGGTACACATCAAATAACTGTTTCCAATTTAGATCATACCTTCTTTAAGTTTAAATCCAAATATAGCTACGGATACAAATATATAAAGCACTAAACAGGTATAGATTTAAATACTGCCAGTGCTTTTTATTATTTATATACAGTGAGGGTGTTTATTTTAGTTATTGTACCTAATACCTAAACTAAAGTATTATTTTGGTATATTTATAAATTGTTTACGTACTATAAAAGAAATTATTTATGGGTACTATATTCCAAATAAAATTGAGTACATTCTCAGTACATCTAAATATGACATAGAACATAAAGAAGATATACAGTAGGTGCCCAGGGGTGCCTTACTTTATTAAAATGTTTCATTATGCTGGACAATCAAAGATTTAATGAATGCTTACATATAAACATACAATGACTGTATACATTTTTCTTTTCAAGGATACAACTTTTATCTAATTTGGAAAAGTATGTTAAAGTAAGTTATGATTATTGCTAACATTAACCTTTTAGATTTATCTCAATTAACTTGCTTTCTTTGCTAATACCCATATACACTAGTAGTAACTCCTGTACAGTAGCTTACATAAATTGGCTAGACAATAAGTCACATTCCGGGTAATAGTAAATATTGGTCACAGAAGTCTAGTCTAGAGGTAAGTCCAGACCTCAACTTACAGTAACTGGAATCCTGTGGTGGGACCTTAAGAGAGCTGTGCATTAACAAATGCCCAAAACCCTCAATGAACTGAAGTAATGTTGTAGAAAACAATGGGTCAAGATTGCTCCATGATGATCATACAGAAAAGGATACTTAAAAAAATAAATTATTAAAAGAGGAAGTGCTAACTTTTAAAGATGACTGTACATTGCAAAGAAGGTAAAATTTATTCGGAATCATTATAAGGATAAATATGTCTTTGCAAATGGCAACTTTTAACATAAGTATAGTTGATCTGCCAAATGTTTTGTGGCAGAGCTTTTGTATACAGTATGCAGGGAAATGAGGGCAACTTAATGAGCAAAAACAATCCGAGAAAACAAATATTTTTCATTTTAGTAAAAAAAGGAAAATGAGATCTAAAACATCAATCACTTTTAATGCTTTACAAAAACATATGAAGAAGAATACATGGTCTAACCATGGTTTGTGGATTTCCTTCAGGTACTCTGGTTTCTCCCTACGGTCTGAAGATATGTGCTGTAGACTGAATGTTTTCTTTCTGGATCATGTTATTTTAAAGCTATGTCTTGTTAGACAAGAGATGTTCCCTGTTAGCCTAGACCTAAGTCCTATTAACACAGAACTAAGACCAGTTAGCCCAGCGATGCTAGCCCATAGATGTTTTGTGTTGGTCCTGGAAACTATTTAATTTGCTTCTTCTAAGCCTTGTTATAATGTGCCTAAAACATTCTACATTCTCTCTCTAAATTATAGCTCTGTCCAATCCTAACCATGCTCTGTTCAAGCCTAACCTTGCACTCCTGGAGCCATTGCCACTGTATGTCTGGTACTGTCTCAGCCATGCTCTGCACCATCTTGGCCAGTCACTACACCATCTCACCTAGCCCAGCAGCACCCTCTGGCGCTAAGGATGTACTGCTGGTTTTGAGAGCATTGCGCTTCTTTTGCCACTTGGCTTTAAGAACATTGTGCTCACCCTTCCACCTGGCTTCAATGACGTTGTGCTTGCAGGATATTCCAGCTTTCCACGTGTCTTGCATGCTCTACCAACTGGTTTTAACAACCTGGTGCCAGGAGCACGCAAGGCAAATTCCCTTAGGTCATGCTTGCTCTGCACTCTAGCGTTAAAAGCATCATGCCCGTGCCACCACCAGCCTTTGAGAATTTAATGTTTGCTCCACACACAAGCCTCAATGATGTTGTGCTTGTTCTGTCTCAAGCTTCAAAGCTCTGTTCTGAAGTCTATGAAGCAGCATCTTAAGTGGCCACAGGCTAACTCATGCCCAACCCCGGGTGTGTTTCTGGCCCAGTGCCTATGTCAAGTACTTGCCTAGTACCTGTGTCAAATCCTGGCACAGTGCTTGTGTCAAGTCCCAGTCAAGTGTCCATCTGAAGCTTCGAGGCCTTGCCGTAGCTAAGTGCTGGCAAAGGCCCATGCTAAATGCCGTAACAGCTCCCTTGATTGGTTCCTGTTGCTTGTATTGGTTAATTTATTATGGTTTTCCCAATGTTCTTTTTTGCAGTCAATCCTTTTCTTTGTTCATGTGTTTTTTTTTTTAATCACTTACAGTACATGTGTTTACACCATGCATTGTCCCCAATTCATGCCACAGTTATCAGTAATAGAAAAAATACCACCAAGTAAATATGTATAAAATCACAGCAGTTCATATTGCCTAAATTATTATGTGATCTTATCAAGTGTTTTTGAAAATAGAGAATCAATTAGAAAAAAGAAGAAAGAATAATAATTTTAACCATTTTTTTTGTTGATTCTTTCCACATGCCATTCTCTGCTTTACATATGGTTAACTACTGTATGGTTTACTTATGCCTTTTTTTATCATGCTTTTATTTGCTTTACCTATGGTTTTCTTAAAGCTGTATATACATTTGCAATTAAATTACTCAATGGAAAACAGATTTTTTTGTTTGTTTGTTTGTTAACTGCACCCTTGATATAAACTAGTGGAATAAAGCTTTAATCCGTCTATTGAATTGAATTCCTTCTGCTTAAAATGGAACCTCAAATTACTTTTAGTTTTTTAAAGAACCATTCCAATGAATGAGCACGGTGATGTACTCTAATGTTGTTTTGTAATTTTGAATCTCCAATTTTATGATAGGCTTTAGAAACAAAATTTCCATTTGAATATTATGAGGGGAAAAAAATTAAATCCAAAATTCAATTGAGCTACTACAAAATATGCTTTGTAAAATCCTCTTACCTAGAGAACTGTCGAAGCTGGCGGAGACAGTAGAAAAAAGAAACGGAAGATCATATTAAATAATGGCAGACATCAGCAGAATGCACCTTCTGTATGGAACTGAATTTCATTAGCCAGACAATATTTAGGATGCCTAATTAGGATGCAAATCTCCACACAGTAGCACTATCTGAGTGACAAATGCCAGCACTGGCCTGACCATCAACTATACTGGACACTGTTCGTCAAGCTTGATTCTTTTAAATTCCCTGGCAACTTGTTTATCCATCCAATTAAATAACTTAAAAAATAATAATAATAATTTTTCCCACAGAGGACTTCATTACCCATTTGTAAAGAAGATCTTTGTCATCTCTACCAACATGTGCCATTGTGTTGAAATATGCATCTATAAGTATACATTAAATATACAGTAAGCAATAGAATGCATGTTTTCCAATCTGAAGAGGGACACAACAACAATCCTAAATGAATAATGTACTTTTAACTCAGAGATGCAACAGGATATCTAAAATTAAGAATAAAGTGCATGTGTCTCTCATCTCTTATCGAACACAATGTTTAGCTTTATTAAGATCTAGTTCTGGCCAGCGAGCATCCCGTGCTGTCAATACTCATCAACTGATGTCTACATTTAATCTGCTCTTATGCAGTGCTGCCTCTGGGCATGAGTCATCCTTGTATTAATGAATAATAAAGCTTTTGTTGAAGAAAACATGTTTAATGTGTCAGTACCTAGTAGAAAAACAAATATAAACCACTCTCTCTATCCTACTATATGCTAATATTACAAGAGCAGTGAGAGTCTGTAGGTGGTGCGGTGGCATAGAGAGTAGTGCTAATGCCTCATAGCTCCAGGGTCTCTGGTTTGATCCTAATTACTGTCTGTGTGGTTTCACATGTTCTTCCTACATCCTCTGGGTTCTCCAGTTTTCTCCCACCTCTAATAAACATGCCAGTCGATGGTTTGGCTAAACTCAATTGCCTTTTGGCATGAATAAGTGTGTAAATATAGGTAGGCATGGGCTCCTTTGGACCACATTTCCACGAAAGATCTATTCCAACCTCATAGCTAATTTTCCAATGACTTTGATCAAGATAAAGCAGTTAGTTAATAAAAAAAGTAAATTAATGTTTAAAGTATTTTGTGCAGTTTCCTTGGTTCCACTGACATCCACTGAGAGCAATTAGCAACTTCCCACATACATTTTCACAGACAGGAGAAGAAAAAAAAATACACACAAGACAAGTTATACAATAGAAATCAAACAGAATGCCAAAATACAGTACATAAATAACTAAATACACAAAAATGCAGACAGCACACACTAGCCCACATTGGCACAAATGGCATTACGTTAAAGCTAGTCTGCTACTGTATCTTGGAATGCTGTTTTGGAAGCCTACTAAAGCATAATTTTTATACCGTATTCTGCTTTTTTCAGATTTTTTGGTAAAATTTGTTAAGTGCAATACTACAGCAAAGTGTTATAGTATGGACTTAGGCTGCAAAAAGTAGACTAGGGCAAATAATCACAGAAAATTGGTGCAAAGTTCACTGTTGTTTGTATATGACATGACAAGAAGAGGCAGGGAAAAATCAGATGATCAAGTCATTGTATCAACATGTCTGGTAAATTATATTTTCTGTCTTGGCCAGGTAATAAAAATGCATACATCAGAAGTGACCAGATGCGTACTGTAAGTTTTGGCCTATTGAGTAGCTGACAGAGCTCTGCTGCACACCCCTCATTGACATTGTTTTTGGCTCAACAACTTTTATCATCAACTACAGTTGTTGATGATTAAATGTGTTATTTTTCATCTCAAACCTATTAATGTATTGGCTATCTCCTAGGTAAAACGATCACTATTAGAAAAACAGAGTGGTGACTGCCATGGCAAAGTTTTCATCGCTCAAATCCAAGTGCCTGTAAATGGTGTCTTTTTTTTTTACACTTTGTTCTCATTGTTGAAAGAAATTGTCCTCCTTTTGAGCATCATGCCTGTAGTCACTCTATGTGTGGGTTCTGGTTACAGAGTTCAATTTAATGCAAAGTAACAGCGGTAAGGCCCATGCACTGTTCACTCCACCCATATGCCTATTTATGGATTAACTAGGATTTAGGTGGGGTCAGCTCCATGGTGATGACCATGGCTCCCACAATTGAGCTTTAAAATCACTCTTTAGAAGACCGATGGGTGACATCATAGAGGGTTACTCAAGTTCTTTTATATAGTCTATGTTAAAAGACAAGCTTTTGTTGAAGCTACTCCTTGCTTTCTGTGACACTTCAGTTGCTCAAGAAGTGCTTTTGTAACACTTAAGAGAAAATTTAAGCAAAATAGCAAAATAAGTTTATGCAAGTTTAATTAAACATCCTAAGTATACAAATATAATATGATGAACAATTAATTATAATTTACTTCATCAGTAAAATATACACCATGTTCCGATTGGCTAATAGTGTATAGTGCTAGGGAATTGCAAGATGAATTCATTTGTATGACCAGAATTTCTTCCACTGGCCTTTGACCAATATATCAAATACAACCTACCCACTTCTTTTGACCAATCCACTTCAGCCCTATTTACCTGCACATCATCTATGGTCCTTCAACATAGACCTACTCACCATGTACTTAATGTGTAGTATTTCCACCCCCAAAGTCTCTTTTGCTCTTACCCACTCAGCACATTTAAAAAAACAGACTTATTTTTCAGCTTAATCATTTATTTCTTTTTTTCACATTAGCCATCCTTTATAAACTGACCATATCTCCGACTATGACTCTTTTCAGTTCTTTGTGTTCGTTTATGTCCCTCACATGAAACATATGGTCAAATTATAACTAATTAACTAATTAATTAGTTTACTCATTTCTTTTAATTATCCTGGCTGAACTTGTGGTGACAACAGGATGAGATGGTCAGTTCTGATTTCTGTATTTTAGCTCATCCTGCAAGATGCCAAGGTATCTCCAAGCCATAGGTGATATATATAGCATCTTTTCAAAGAGTTCTGGGTCGATGTTTAGGTGTTGTTCAAGGTAAAGGTACCTGATACAGCCCTAGTTGAAGCTAACAACTGGGTATCCTAATAAGACTCCACAGAGTACAGCACATTAATCCTGAGGAACAGCAGCTCAACTTCAGGGTTTACCAAATCATCAATTTTGTCATGCTATTGCAGAGAGTAAACCTGGAAAGTTTGCAGGTTTTTCTACTGACTGCTCAAAACTTTATTCTTTTATTCACAAGATTCATCTTGTAAACATAATTAGATAAAGGTATGATGTAGATTGATATATATAAACAGAAAACTTTGTCCGGAAGCTGAGTTCCTTTTCCACCACATCAAATGTGTACAATAACTTTTGCTGCTGCGTCTGACCCAATCTGTTTGTTACTCACACCGTCTTTTTCCATTCATCACTCTTAGATAAGATCTCAAGATACTTAAATTGTACTGCCAAAGGCAAGGGCAGTCACACTATTCTCACTATTATCGTTATCATTTGCTCCTGGAATTGTCTTACATTTTGTAGTTCCTGGCTTTTTCACTTCTCTGTAGTCTCCATGTGCCTGGTAAATGTGCTTTAAAATAGAATTAACTGTTATTAACATTAAGTAAATAACCATGCTTAATTGTTTAGCCAGTATTTGCTAAATTGTACTCTATATCTCTATATCCCATAAAACAGATGATGTTGTTTATTCTTTCTTTCATATTTTAGATGACGCACAAGCTGTTTCCTTTCTCTGCAAACAAATCACTAAGGAACAATTCTGTCTGAGTCACCGACGTCAAACTTCTTACCTGAGCAACACAGAGATGAAGCAAAACCTTTATACCACCCACTCAATATTTATTGATTTGTTTAGTTGTGCCTTCTAAGGCATCCTTTAACATTTTTCTTCAATCAAAAAACAAAAAAGGAGGAAAAACTCTACCAGTGACTTTCATATTTCCACTACTATAGCAAACGCCTGAAGTCCAGTGAGCTCTTCTTATAAATTTGTGAGAAAGTCTGTGTATCTTGAGATAGGAGGACAACAGAGGACAGGAAGAAGAAACACTGTTTGCACACTGTTCCCCCTCCTTTATTGCCCAGACGTTGAACAACCTGTCAATCTCTCCGCCCCATACGGACTCCTGCTGCTCGACTAGAATTTATCGCTCAATCCCCACTTTAGACTTGCTCAAAGTTTTCCACAGGACATCTGCTGGCTGATTTTGAAGCTTTGCCAAATGAGACCCTGACATGGCTGTGCAAGCTCAGTTGGAAAAATAAGTGATGTAATCAGGTGGAAAAGGTCTGGAATAGAGATTTTAGGTTTAAACCTCTCTGGGGTTGCGTAGGTGGATAATACTGCACACAGAGTAGCTGATCAGATATACAGTAGACTGTCTGGTCAAATAAATAAGTAATAAGTAAATAAATAAATAAATGCAGCATTTGGATTTAAGCACACAAACACTTTCAATCCTTCTATTCTTTCATTAGATACTGTAAATATGGCAGTAATTTATATGCTGTCACTAACAGCAAGAAGTAGCTCCTCGTTCCTTAAACAACTTGTTGGAAAACATTTCCTCTTACTACAGAAAAGCTGTTAATGTGATTCAGAGGGGTCAATTTTTTTGGCCTGCATCAAGCAAAGAAAAGAATGGCTAAAGATTGTTAAAATTGCTAATAGAAAACAATTGCTATATACTGTAAAATTACTGAAATTATGTTAAGAACTGCCCAATGCATTATTAAAACATGGAGGGACATTTCTTGACTGTCTACTTTATGGAAAAAAATGTGACTAGAAAAAAAAAATAATCAAAGCATGTGATCACTTTAACATTAGGTAAAAATGCATAAAAAATAAAAGTAATCATATAGTACTGGTGTATAGTGAAAGTAAGAGCATTTTGATTTTCTATACACAATGTGATAAGAATCACACTATTGTAAATAAACAGCTGTGTGGCCATACAAACAGAGTCCTGAGCTTAGCCTTATTGACGGTCATTAGGTTGACTTTCCTGCCATCAGTAGCAAATTTAGCCTCAAATTAAACATACTGTAACTCTGGCTAGAGGTATGACAAAGCTGTCAAAGCTAAAGGCCTTCAAACTAATTATTAGAGTGTCTGGCTTTTTTGGCAAGGCAGTGTATGAATTAAAAGTGCAGTAATTGTGGTATGGTGTCCGAATAAAAGCATGCATTCTTCTTAGTATATTTGTTTTATTAGAGTAAGATGTATTTTTTTACTCTATATCTATCAAGCTGGTTTAATATCTATGTTTGCAATATCCTAACATTATCTTATTTCCTATGCCTATTGTACTGTAAGCATGTTTTTAGGTTAAACATATTTAATTACATATATTCACTTTAACCAAATACTAATCATGTATGTACTAAATATATTTAAATAGTAAATACAATTATTACTACAATTAAACTTTTAAACTAAGGTTTGCTATTTAAACTTTAATCCATATGGGACAATGATAAGTTGTAAGACATAGGGCAAGTGTACAAGTGTAGCAAATTTGGCAAACAAATGTAAAAAACAAAAGGAAGTAATCAGAACAAATAAGAAAAAGAAAAAACAAGGGAGGAGACAGTGTTTGATTTTAAAATCTGTATATTTTGAATTGCTTTTTAGTCTGCTCTTTGTCTGTTTTTGAACTGGCATTGAGTTGGCTCACTTGGGCTTTGTTGCTGCAATACATTCTAGCTTATTTCATCTAGATCAACTGACTGCTGAGGCTTTTTTTATGCTGTTTTAATTTGAGTTACAGCTTGTTAGCGCTAAAGTGTAACTAGCATTAACAGTGCAAGATTAAAATCTCCCACATTATTATTATTATTATTATTATTATTATTATTACATTTACATTTAGGCATTTGGAAGACGCTCTTATCCAGAGTGACTTACATTTTTTTTAATTTTTTAACTCATTATACATCTGAGCAGTTGAGGGTTAAGGGCCTTGCTCAACTATTATTATTATTATTATTATTATTATTATAAGGTCAATTTCAGTTAAAAACTCCTGTCTGGCATCAGACTATTACTTAAGGAAAAAAAGCTGTCCAAACTTGCCCTATGTGAAAAATTAATTGCCCCTAAATGTAATATCTGTTTGTCCCACCCTTGGCGGCAACAACTGCAATCAAGCATTTTGTCACGAACTAACCGGGATGATCGGAAGACTTTAGCACTAGCGGTTAGCCCTTTGTAGCGTGGATGGTAAACCCAAACACGGAAGTAAGCGAGTAGGCAGGATAACCACGCGATTTTATCTAAGGACTCTCACACAAGGGGAGCAAGGGAAAAACACAAATTTAACCCGCGTCCTATAAACACACACTCGGATCAGAAGGCAAACCCAAGAAAATGAGTACTCACGATTTGGCAGACGAACAATCTGGACCAACATGGGTGAAACTCAATGACTGAGCGAGTGTGAAGCGCCATCTTGTCTCCTTTTATGCTTCCTGTTTGTGTGTGACAGTACCCCCCTGTCCAGGACCGACTCCCGACGGTCCTGGGGTGGGGGATACCCGACGACGGTAATCCCTGATGAGCTCGGGGTCGAGGATGAGCCGGGCCGGAACCCACGATCGCTCCTCCGGACCGTAGCCCTCCCAGTCGACCAGGTACTGGGTGCCCCGGCCCCTAGGTCGCGAATAGAGGATCTGGTGCACGGTGTAGGCAGGGCCACCGTCAATGATATTCGCAGACATCTTTTCTTATGGATGGCCACCAGAACGCGCGCTGGATGAACTGAAGGGTGCGGTGAGTGCCCGGGTGTCCAGAGAGTGGAGATGAATGTCCCCACTGAAGAACTTCCACTCTCCTGGAGTGTGGCATGTACAGTCGTCCAGGCGGCACACCTGCCGGTGTGGTCTCTTCGGCCTGTGCCTGGCGGACTCTTGTTTCCAAATCCCAGTGGAGCGGAGCGATGATTTTGGATGCTGGGAGGACAGGTGCGGGATCCGCCTGGGGGACGTCTTCCTCGGGTTGCCTTGGTGTTCTTTGACCCCGGGCGGTAGGAAAGGTGGAAATTAAATTGTTAAAAAAATTGGGCCCACCGCACCTGTCTGGGGTTGAGTTGCTTCATGTTTCGGATGGTGATAAGGTTCTGGTGATCGGTCCAGACGATGAACGGCTCCCTGGAGCCAGTGACGCCATTTCTCCAAAGCCCACTTTATGGCCAGCAGCTTGAGGTCCCCTACCCCGTATCGCTGCTGAGTGGGGTCAAGGGATGGTGTCGGTGGTCGTGGACGAGAGTTGAAGGGGGCCCGGTGAGTCTTTCTCCCTTCTCACCGGGCCTGCGCGTTTCCCGGACGAAGGAGACAGATTGCTCGGTGGTGCGCCGCCCACCCACAATAGGCGCACAACCCCTCCCGGAAAGGAGGTGGAGATCCGACATCTCCGTGGGTGGTGTAAGTGAAGGTGGTCGGTGGTCGTGCAGTGGCGTGAGCGAAGGTGGGTGCTGGCGGCAGGGTTCTGGGGGCTGGCTTCGGGCGAGAGAGTAGGCGCTGGTCGATCGGGAGGGCGAGCTGAATCAATAGGGTATGTGTGACACATTTGCAATAACTGGCAACGAGTCTTTCATATTGCTGTGTATACGATGGCCCACTGTTCTTTGCAGAATTGTTTTAATTCAGCCACACTAAGGGATTTAACCTGTTTAATCATTCTCAATCAGATTTAAATCCAGCCTATGACTAGGCCACTCCAAAATCTTAATTTTGTTTTCTTTTTTTATTTTTGAGCCACTTACAGTAGAGGTGAACGTGCTGGTGTGTTTTGGACCATTAACATTGTACGCAGCAGCACAACTCATTGTCCTGCTGCATAAACCAAGTGCTCTTGAGCTTTGAGGATGAGATGGATTTCAGATGGAATTCAGAATTCCTGGTTCCATCAGTTATGACAAGTTGTTCAGGTCCTGAAGCTACAAAGCAGCCACAGATTATGATGTTTTTTTATTAAAGAAAAATGTTATTTTTGCCCAGTCGCTTTCTTATTGTTAATTCATGAACATTGATTTTAACTAAGGCAATAAAACCTGACATTCTTTGGATGTTGTTCTTTTGCAGTATGAGCTTTTGGATGAGTCATCGATGTACTCTTGGAGCAATTTTGGTACGCTGGCCACTTCCGGGAGGGTTCACTACTGTTTCTCCACTGTTTTCTTCATTTGTGAATACCAAGATGGTGGCACGTGCACATTGCAAGGCTCACCGTCTCTCCAGATTTGCTGTTATTGTATTTATTTATGCACTATTTCTTGCATGTTCATGCAATTTAGTTGTGTGAGTATAACCTATGACAGACAGTCACTTTTGGAAATCAATCACATCTGCATACTGTTTCTTAGTTAATTTTAGTATTTGATGAGCTACCACTAAAGCTTGTAAAAAAGCCACAGCGAGCTCTTCATCCCGACCAGAAGTGGCCAGAACTGGTGGCATCACAAAGACTGTAAACATGATTGTAATCTGTAAAGCCAAATATAAATACAAACAACGAATTGGGGAGCGCATGAACTCTGCTGACCCCGGATGCATGTAGCAAGGGATTCTGGCCATCAGTGACTTAAAACCACCCAACCAGCTCTGCATCATTGAGGATGGCGTTTGTTTTTGTTTAAAAAGGAAACATGGAACCCATGCTCAAAGCAGAGCAATTACCAGGTGAACAGACACTCACACTTTCCATCTCTAAATTGTGTTCTACCCTGAGCAGGGTGAATGCAGCTAGCCCTGACAGCATCCCTGGCTGAGTATTCAGAAACTGCATGAAGCAGCTGGCTAAGGTCTTTACAGACATCTTTAGTCTGTCTTTGGCCTAGTCTACTGTTATGTCCTGCTTTTAGTCTGCAACCATTGTGCCAGTGCCAAAGCACCCGCTGCAACAGCACACATTGATTTTCAACGCACTCACCCCTGTTATCGTGAAATACTTTAAAAAACTGGTCCTTATCTACGTCAAAGCCTGTCTGTCACCCAATCCAGGCCAATACGAGTTTGACTGTTTACTAAATGAGGCAAAAAAAGGACTTAATTTTTATTCTGCTCTGACTTACCTGGACAACATCAACACTTATGCCAGGTTGTTGTTTGTTTAGTTTACCCTGAAATACAGTTAGCCCTTCCTTGCTTGGCATCAGCACACCACTCTGTACCTAGACCCTGGACTTCCTTACAAACAGGCTTTCCTTATGAAATCTCATCCTCAGCACTGGAGTTCCCTTTCAAAAGCTACACTCAATGCTGCGTGAAAACGCTATGAGAACATCTTTCTGTGTTGCCGGTTGTGAAGCATGTGTGTATCAAACACGCCAAATCTTGGCATACAGTTTATAACCTCGGTCAGGTGATGTCATCTGATGAAGCGCACCTGCAGGTTATAAATAGGAGTGAACCGGAACATTCCTCAGATCTTTTTGTCTTCAGGACCATATTGTGTTTGCGTGTGATGTGTGCAAGCGAATTTAAAAGTATTAACTCACCGATATGGTGGAGTTGTTGGATCCGAAACTCCACCTTTGTTTTAAGTGCTTCACATGCGAATCGCATTCTTAAAAAGAATCACGATTTGCGGCGCATTCCTGGGGTTAAACAGTGCAATCTGGCAGGTGCGCACGAGAAGGAATTCCCCCTTTCTCTCGCCGGATTAGGAAGTTTTCCATCCACTTCTCAAGCGCGCATTGGCGCTTCTTCTGAATGGATAGGAAAGACATACTCTCGCTTCCGCAGCTATGGAGGAGTTACTGCAGGTAAGTAATGCATGCAATCGATCAATCGCATGTTGTATTTGGCTGCAGTAGCGGGATTTTTCCCCAAGCTCTAAAAGTTAGTCGACAGGTTTCTGTCGGGTGGCCGGGGGAAGAAGCCTCAGCTCAGCCGAACTGATGGCTTTATTTTGGCCCTAAAACACCTTCTCCAGCAGTTGAGGCTATGATGTCCTAGTGCGGGTGGACAACGCTACGGTAGTCTCGTGCATAATCGCCAGGGCGGACTGTGCTCGCGCCACTTGAATAAGCTAGTTAACACGATTCTGCTTTGGGCACAGGAAGAGTTCCTGTCCCTCAAGGCGATTTACATTCCAGGGCATATGAAGATGGGAGCCCTAGAACCTTCACGCACTAGAGGAACTTAGGCCCGCAAGGTGAGGGTATTTGAAAGTGGTGCATGGCGAAACATGTAGACCCAGTCCACTGCTGAATTGTTTCAGTGCTGAATTTCTGCAAGAAACCTGTCTAGTACCCTCAGGATGTATGTAGTTGCTATTTCGGCTTGTCATTCTGACTAATGGGGTCTGGTTGACACCCCTTCCAAACCACTAGGGTCAGCGCCTGTCTGGCTTCTGACTCTTAAGATGTTTTTTCTGATCTTCAGTACACACTCTTCAGATTTGCGTCCACCAAACTAGCCAGTAGTGTAAGTCAGAGCAGCCTTTTTATGCCAAACGCTGCCACATCGGGTGGGAGATGCTATTGCCCTAGCCTACGAGGTGCGTGGTCACACTTCGCCTCTGCTGTCACTGCTTGCGTGACTGGACGTCCTTTCAGACAAAATTGATCTGAGGAATGTTCCAGTTTACTCCTATTTATAACCTGCAGGTGCGCTTCATCAGATGACGTCACCTGACCGAGGTTACATATGCCAAGATTTGGCATGTTTGATACACACATGCTTCACAACCGGCAACACAGAAAGATGTTCCCATAGCGTTTTCACGCAGCAACTCATTCCTGCTTTTTCAGGGAACAGGGTTACAGCAAAGTAACCCGAGACGTTCCTCAGGGATGTATATTGTCACTCCCTTTTCACCCCTGACTGCGTACCTACCTACAGTACTGTATGCCTCCAACAGCATTATCAAGACATCATGGTGGTGATCCTGATCGGAGGTAACGATAAGATGACTTACAAGGAGAAGATCAAGCACCTAAGTAGTATGGTGTGAGGACAAACACCTGAAACTAAAGACCAAGAAGACAAAAGAGGTACATTTTAGACAAGCTAGTAATCACACTCGCACACTCATTTACATCAAATGAAGGTGTTGTCGAGCATGTACCCAGGTGTACCCAAGATCCTGGAGTCCACATCTGAGCACCTCATCTAGTCTCTAAACTCTTCTTACCTAATTAGAAAGGCACAACAGCAATTGTACTTTCTGAAAAGTCCCACCTGTGCTCTATGATACTGGAGAACATTTACCACTGTTCCATTGAGAGCATCCTCACAAACTGCTTCTCAGTTTGGTACAGCAACTGCACTGCTCAGCACAGTAATGCCTTTCAGAGGGTGGTGAAGACCAGCCAACTAATCATTGGCACCTAGCTACCCACCTTAGTGGACAGTTACAAGAAACGCTGTCTGCAAAAGGCTGGAGGCATTGTCAAAGCTTCCTCTCACCCAAATCATAGACTATTCACTCTTCTTCCATCGTACAGTTGCTACAGGTGCTCCAGAGCCAGCACCAGACTAAAAAAAAATTTTTTTCCTGTGGCTGTTACCATACAAATCAGCTGATCACTGAGTGTTATACACCACTCCTGTCACTTTCTGTCTTTATTGTACTGCTTATTTGCATCATCTATATGTACCATACATAACTTATGCTTATTATTGCACTACTGTATATTCCATCCATGTATATTTTGAATATACTGTATCATTCTGATGTCATATATGTACAAATGTATATCATGTTACATTTTTGAACATGTTATCTTTTTGACATGTTTATCCACTGCTAAATGTTTTCACAGTTATACCGTGTTATATTGTATAAATCTTTATTAGCTAGTGCACAGTTTTATTGCATAAACACCATATTGTAGCATATTTTTATTACCTACTGCATCATCTGTTATAACACATTTCATGTACTTCGCATAATGACAAGGTTAAATCTAGGTAGGTTTGGACAGCAAAGGAAATCATCATTTAAAAACTGAGTTTTGTATTTTTTGGATAATCTAATATTAATAAATAACACTGGGTTGTGAAATATAAAAAAAAATGTTTGATGATCTGTATCATTTCAGTGTGACAAATATGCAAAAAATATTGGGAGGGGCAAAATAAATTTTTACAACACTGTAATTTTACACACTCTTTTTATTTAAATTCCAAATCCTTCCCAAAGTTTATGATTACAGCATTGGTACTATTGCATTTTTAAAATTTGATACTGAGGCGTGGGTGGGGTTTGAGTAACAACCATCATGCTTTGCGGGAGGGATTGTTATGTGTTCACCGTGTTGGGAAAGGTGTTTGGGGTAGTGGTTTCGGCCAGGGTGTGTGTGTGTGGGTAGATGTCTGTTTTAATTAGTGTGGATGTCTATTTATGGAGGTTGGATGTGCTGTTTTGTGCTGGTGTTGAATAAAGTACTCCCAGCCATTTGCATTGGGCAGCCAGGAAGCTCACTCGCCTATCCAAGTTCCTGCTTAGCAGTGAAAAACGCTACATTTGGTGTCAGAAGTGGGATGGAGAGTAACGGGTTAGAGCGCTCCCCGGAGCAAGCTACAGCTCCGTGCGCCGTCAGCGGAAACAGCCGCCCGGGTTGCCCTCTCGCTGGAGGGCGAAGCGCTCCGGGCGTTGGAAGACCTCCGGGCGGATGAGCGGAAGGACTGGGCGAAGTTGCGGGAGTCGCTCCACTTCCGGTTCGGCGCGGGTGACCTTAACGAGGCCGCGTGCGAGGAGCTGGCAACCCGCGTGCGGAGCGCCTCCGAGCCACTGGGGGCGTTCGCCATGGACCTGAGATCTCTCGCATGCCAGGGCTACCCGTAATTCGGGCCCGTCCAGCAGGAAGAGCTAGCACAGCATGCGTTCCTGCGGGGAATTCGGCCATTGCGGCTTCGCGAGCACATCCGGTTGGCGGCACCGGCTTCCCTGTTCGAGGTGCTGCACGAAGCCGAGCGTGCCGAGCCCATCATGGCTGACTACCACGGTGAAAGAGCTGAGCGTTCTTGGAGCCGCTCGGTAGGTGAACCTAGCGGGGGACAGGGCTACCCGTCGCGGCTAGGCCTCGACTCAGCCTCCGAGATTCCGCGACCACGCCGAGGCCAGGGACCGCTGGACTACAGCTGCAACGCTCTCAGGCCTGAGGACAACGTACCCCAGCAGCCGTTAAGACTAGCTGCGGGGGGCGCCGAGGGGAAGCTGTCTCCCACAGCCATCTTTGTTTCCCCAACTGCCGGGCTCAACTTCCGGTCAGGGCGCTTAGGAAATCGCGCGAGTGTCTACGTGAACTGTGGCCTGGACAACGTTTCGTTACGGGCGCTCGTGGACACTGGCTCTACAGTTTCGCTGCTGCGCTGGGGAGTACTAGAACAAGGTGAGCGCGGTTGTATGCCGCCGGACCCGGCTTTGAGCATTCGCACCATGTCGGGGAGTTATTTGAAGATACGGGCCTGTCGCACGGTGCTAATACAAGTAGGTGCAATCATTCTTTCCCATCCATTCTTTGTGGCAGACATTGAGGATGATTGTATCTTGGGGTTAGACATTTTGGAAAGGTGGGGTGCGGTACTGAATCTCGCTGACGGAACTCTGCGTGGTAACTTCGAGTTAGCCAGGTTGCTAGTGCCCAAAGCGCAGCCGGACGTGTTAGAAGCACGCACCAGGGGGGCGGAACTTCCGGTGGACGCGCCATGTAAACATCCGGTAGCCGACCGAGCGAGGGTAATGGCCGAGCTAATGCAGCGTAGCAGTGTAGGGCTTAGTCAGACACAGACCGACACCGTGAAGTCCCTTTTGCACGAGTTCGCGGATATTTTCGCGGTAGATGAGCGCGAGTGCACACATACCAATCTAGTGCAGCACACGATCGATACGGGTAACGCAGCGCCTGTTCGGCTACATCCGAGACGCCTCCCATTAGCAAAACGAGTTATCGCCGAGCAGAAGCTGCATGAGATGGCCGACTCGGGTGTCATAGAGCCAGCGTCCTAACCGTGGTCTTCGCCCGTTGTGCTTGTGCGCAAAAAGGACGAATCGTGGCGGTTTTGTGTCGACTACCGGCGGTTAAACGAGGTGACGCGTAAAGATTCTTATCCGTTACCGCGAAAAGATGATGCGCTGGAACACGTTGCGGGCTCGGCGTGGTTTAGCATGTTGGATTTGCGTAGCGGGTATTGGCAAGTAGAGCTCGCCCCGGAAGCACGACCAAAAAACGCGTTCTCGATCGGGCAAGGGCTATGGCAATTTCGGCGCATGCCGTTCGGCCTCTGTAACGCTCCAGCGACGTTCGAACGGTTGATGGAGAAAGTGTTAGTCGATATTCCTCGCAATCGTTGTGTCGTTTACCTGGATGATTTATTGATGCACGGCAAGGAGTTTGAGGTCGCGCTAGCTAACCTACGTGAAGTATTTTTGGCTATCCGGCGGGCGAATTTGCGACTCAAACCCCAAAAGTGCCAGCTGTTCCGGCGAGAGACGGGCTTTCTAGGACACGTAATTAGTGCTAGAGGTATTGCCACTGATCCAGCAAAAATTGCGGCGGTACAGAATTGGCCTGAACTGCTAAATGTGTCACAACTACGCACCTTCCTCGGGTTAGCCTCTTACTATCGCCGGTTTGTGAAGGATTTTGCCACAATCGCCAGTCCACTGCACGGGCTCACGAAGAAGAATCAGCCGTTTCGCTGGGACAGGGTGCACGCGCGTGCTTTCACTCGGTTACGGGAAGCTTTGATCACGTCGCCCGTTCTCGGATATCCTGATACATTTCATATGTTTATCCTCAACATTGTCCATGATGTAGGGCTGGGGGCCGTCCTGTCTCAGGTTTCCGAGGGTAAAGAGCGTGCTATAGCTTACTTCAGCCGCACGTTGTCAGGACCGGAGAGAAACTACTGCGTCACCCGGCGCGAGCTGCTAGCAGTCGTCGCGGCCCTTAAACATTTTAGGCCGTATTTATACGGGCAATCCTTCCTGCTGCGGACCGATCACGCTTCGCTGGTGTGGCTGCTTAGTTTTAAAGAGCCTGAGGGGCAGTTAGCGCGATGGCTCGAGCGGTTGCAGGACTATGATTTTACCGTTCAGCACCGAGCGGGAAAACTGCATGCTAACACCGATGCTTTATCCCGCCGGCCGTGCAGCAAAGAGCGTTGTCGGCATTGCGAGCGGGTTGAAGAGCGCGTGGGTGTTTGCGACATCGAACACTCTCTGACCCCCCTGAAGCAGAACGTTCTCCCTGCGCAGTCCTCCGGAGCCCCCGTCGGTAATCAGCTGTCCGAGCCGGCGTGCAGCCGAGTTTACTCTACCGCCACTGGGAACGGCCATGCGGCGCTGGCGAATCTTTTCAGCTGCTGGTGCCGCTGAATCTGCGGGCACGAGTGTTGGGAATGGTGCACAGGCATGCGGGTACAGGACACTTCGGAGTCACTAAAACGCTGCGGCGGTTCCGCGCTCGCTTCTACTGGCCGGGCTGCCACACGGATAGTGAACTCTTTGTGCACAGATGCGACGTCTGCACGGCAAAGAAGGGCCCTACCCATCGCTCGCGAGTACCCCTGCAAGACTTTCGGGTGGGGGCACCTATGGAGCGTATGGGCGTGGACATTCTTGGGCCGTTTCCCATCTCCAATCGCGGGAACCGGTATGTGCTGGTGGCCATGGATTATTTCACAAAGTTGCCGGAGGCGTTTGTTGTCCCTGACCAGAGCGCTTCCACCACGGCTCGAGTGCTGGTGGATGAGGTGTTTAGCCGATTCGGCGCCCCGGAGCAGTTGCACAGCGATCAGGGGCGTAACTTTGAGGCGTAGGTGTTTGCGGCGGTCTGCGAGCACCTCGGGGTGAAAAAGACCCGCACCACGCCCCTTCATCCGCAGAGTGACGGCCTCGTGGAACGCTTCAATCGAACGCTCACCACCCAACTCGCCGTGCTTACCAGCGACCGGCAGAAGGATTGGGACGAACATTTGCCTCTCGTGCTCTGGGCTTATCGCACTGCAGTGCAGGAGTCCTCACAGCTGACGCCAGCTGCGTTAATGTTTGGTCGCGAGTTGCGCACGCCTGTGGACCTTGTGTTCGGGTCCCCTACACAAGTGGATTTACCCAGGAAGCCGGGTTTGGATTATTTTTTTTCACTGAAAGACAAACTGTTCCGTGTCCACGAGTTGGCACGTAAACACTTGGCGGACGCCGGTGTTAAGCAGCGCCGCGTGTATGACACTCACAGCCGAAAGCGAGACTTTGCTACTGGGGAGCAGGTGTGGGTGTATTCCCCCGGAAGGAAAAGGGGGCTCTCCCCTAAGCTCATGTCTCACTGGGTGGGCCCCTGCACGGTCATTGCCCAGCCCCCCGATGTAGTCTACCGGGTGCGGTTGATGGGGCGGTCGCGAGTGGTCGTGCTCCACCGGGACCGTCTCGCTCCCTATCGGCTCAACGCCAGTGAAACACCGAACTCTGTGGAGGCCGGTCCGCCTCAGGAAGAGGGCTGCAACCCTTCTTTTCCGCAAAAAGACTCCGGCGTTCACAACGCCAGCGCCGACCACCGTCACGCCCCCAAGACTGAGTTCGCCATAGTGTCCGGGGACGGTCACAGCTTGGGTGGGGGCAGTGTGGCGTGGGTGGGGTTTGAGTAACAACCATCATGCTTTGCGGGAGGGATTGTTATGTGTTCACCGTGTTTTGTGCACTGTTTTGTGCTGGTGTTGAATAAAGTACTCCCAGCCATTTGCATTGGGCAGCCAGGAAGCTCACTCGTCTCTCCAAGTTCCTGCTTAGTGGTGAAAAACGTTAAAATACATTTTTAATGTGTGATCAGTGTAGGAAAAGGAAGCTGGAGTGTTGTTGTAATTTAATTTAGTCCAACAGCAGGGCATGACGCAGCAATGATGTTTTTTTTTTGTTTTTTTTATAGCTGCAAGTAGACTTTTTCAGATTTTTTTATTTTTTGGGGGTTCTACATCATGGGTCATTCCTTATGCAAATAATGCATGTAGGAAGTAAAAATTCAACAGCATTGATGTCTAGAAAGGCTTGAATCAAATTGTGATGATTTTACATGAGCCAAAAAATCATCCGAAAAAAGGCATAATGGATTGGATTGAGATTAAATTGAGATGGAAAAGGTAATTCAGCAAGAATTTTTTTTTTAAAAAACATGTCCTTATATGAGTGCATATAATTTTGACAGCCAGTACAAACAAACAAACAAACAAAAAAAAAAAAAAACACCTCAAGCAAAGGTCGTGTTCATTTTCAATACATGTTTTTCAGCTAAGTCCAATGCCACTATATTAATCAAACCTCATAGCGGTTTTAAAGCTTTGGTGCCCTGCCCACTACACTGATGACTGATTCATTCACTTCAGCAACCCTTTAATGTAAGGAAGGATGACAGTACGATCCATGACCCCTATTGGTATTAAACTCGGTGAGGCTTTTTATTAGTTTATTATGTGAGGCTTTATTAGTGCCACATGAATGTCAGTCCCTTTTAATGTGACTGCCATCTTTTATGGACACAGTTTAGGCATACATTTGATGATATACTGTAGTTGACCATATAGTCCATTTCCCTAGGTTTGCAAATAAGATTTGCTCTATAAATTATTCCTTTTTCTATTTTTAAGGGGTGGCATGACATTTCCTATAGCCTTCCTTAGACAGAATAAGGATTAGCAAATTAAAATAATTCAGACATGAAGTTTGGTGCTCTGCTTGCTGTGGAACGACAGTACATCCCTAGAGTCAAGTATTCTCTGGTGTTTAGTGTGGTGCACTAAGGGGGTTCAGATGTATAATTTAAACAATTTCCTAGACCAATAACAGAGAAAGATAAATATCTGAATAGACTAATGAGATATTTCAAAATTCTGGAATCCTTACTTTATCTGTACAATTGATAACCCCCCACAATAGAGCAGGCTTTTTTAAATAGCAACCAAAACATAAGAAGCAATGCATTTACAATACTACTCAAATAGTGGAGATATTCTTGTCTCTTTCCACACTGAATAATCTTGAAATCTCACTTTCATTAAGCAACGCATAGCTATTAAAACCATGCCTGCAGTGATGCATGCCTCATAGGCATCCCGTAAAAAGATACACTGAGACCCTTTTATCATCTCCCTTTCTCTTTTGCTTTTACTTGTAGTTCAGTACCAATGTCTCATTTATACTTTTCTTGCCGCCAATAGTGCTGCATGTCTGTCTATTTCACCAGAATATTCTACCTGCATCATCTGTCAAGGCTTGATAGATTTTCTAAACATCCTCTAAAAGTTATGTGACAGATGCCCAACCAGCACCATTATCTGAAAACTCACCTTCGATAGAGTGAGCTTTTATCTGTGTCAGATGGGCTCATAGAGAAGACCTGCTGCCACGTCTCGTGTACTATCAAAGTCCTTTAGCCACTACTCTGCTGTTCTAAGCCTAAATGACAACGCCCTACTTTGACAGTGGTTAAAAATAGGAGAAAAAAAAAAAACCTTGAATGTTCAGGTTATAAAGCTTCAAAGCTTAGTGTGTTTTTCCATGCACAACATAACCTATCCTGTTTGCCCAGTATTATTTTATGCCACATTACTCTTAAGGCTCTACATCCATAAAATATTATTATAGTTTTTTTGAACAAAGATAATAATAACAATAATAATAATGACTATTTTGTTTATGTTGATTTTCTGTCACCCTGCGATGGATTGGCACCCTGTCCAGGGTGTACCCTGCCTCGTGCCCTAAGTCTCCTTGAATGGGCTCTAGGTCCCCGCGACCCTGTATACAGGATAAAGCGGTATAGAAGATGAGTGAGTGAGTGATTTTCTGTCATTCATGAATTTTATGCTCTCATTATATTTTCTATATTTTCAGATCACCACCTCCCTGAAATAACCCCTGCCCATTCCTCGGTTTAATCTTCCCCCTTTTTTTCTGACCACACCCACTTCCGGTTTGTTTTGTTTCAGGCCTTACCAGATTGTCTTTGTGGCCATGCTCCTGGAGTGCTGCCATTGTTCATCTCTGTGAAGTCTGGTGATTTTATGCCTTTGTCATGTTATGTCATGTTGATCAAGTTTTTTTTAGCTTATGTGTTCAAAGAGGAGACTGTGCCAAGTTCTGCCAATTAAAAAGATGAGAGGTCTGTAATTTTCTTCATAGGTATACCTCAACTATGAGAGACAAAATAAAATAAAAAATCCAGAAAATCACATTGTAGGATTTTTAAAGAATTTATTTGCAAATTATGGTGGAAACTAAGTATTTGGTAACTTACAAACAAGCAAGATTTATGGCTGTGAAGCATAGAGGTGGAAACATTATACTTTGGGGCTGTTTGTCTGCAAAGGGACCAGGACGACTGATCGGTGTAAAGGAAAGAATAAATGGGGCCATGTATCGTGAGATTTTAAGTGAAAACCTCCTTCCATCAGCAAGGGCATTAAAGATGAAACATGACTGGATTTTTCAGCATGACAATGATCCTAAACCCACCGTCCGGGCAACGAAGGAGTGGCTTCGTAAGAAGCATTTCAAGGTCCTGGAGTGGCCTAGCCAGTCTCCAGATCTCAACCCAATAGAAAATCTTTGGAGGAAGTTCAAAGTCTGTCTTGCCCAGCGACAGCCCCAAAACATCAACAGGAATGGGCCAAATTACCAGGAACAGTGTGTGAAAACCTTGTGAAGACTTACAGAAAACGTTTGACCTCTGCCATTGCCAACGACGGGTATATAACAAAGTATTAAGATAAAATTTTGTTATTGATCAAATACTTAGTTTCCACTCTAATTTGCAAATGAATTCTTTAAAAATCCCAAAGTGATTTTCAGATAATTTTTTTCTTATTTTGTCCCTCATAGTTGAGGTATACCTATAATGAAAATTACAGGCGTCTCTTATCATTTTAAGTGGGAGAACTTGCACAGCTGGTGGCTGACTACATTTACATTTAGGCATTTGGCAGACGGTCTTATCCAGAGCGACTTACATTTTTATCTTATTACACATCTGAGCAGTTGAGGGTTAAGGGCCTTGCTCAAGGGCCCAACAGTGGCAACTTAGTGGTTGTGGGGTTTGAACCTGGGATCTTCCGAACCGTAGTCCAATGCCTTAACCACTAAGCTACCCCCTGGCCCCTGACTAAATACTTTTTTGCCCCACTGTAAATGCTTGTCATTGTTGCGTGCTTGGCGCTTGGGAGTATCTTCCATGAACAGAACCGATAAGGAAAGGCATCACTTTTTATGCTTTCTAATTGTAAGTACTTTTTTGTAGTCTTTCCGTTCAAATAGCGAGCATTTTGTAATCAGCTTATTCAAACAAATAATTTATTTCTTTGTGTAATTCATACATTAACTCAACATTGTTTGTTTGGCCTGTTTACCTACAGTATCTCCTACAAAAGCATTTTGAAACAAACAAACAAACAAACAAACAAACAAACAAACAAACAAAACCTGCAGTGTTGTATCAACTGCCAGTGAAGCTTGAAGTAATTACCCCCAATGTATGATAAATTTCATAATATTACTTAATATTAATGTCAGTGATAGGCTGCTTGAGTATAGAGTCTGGACTCGAAAGCAATCAGTCTTAGATGTTTTATTTTTGTCTTACTGTATGACCAGTGTTTTGTGAATGAATTCTTGTGTTGTTTAACCTTAATTTTAATAGTTCTTGAAATAGAGGACTTAGCTTTTCTACTCCATTTATATACCAGCTGGCCCTTCTTCCAAGCATTACACTGTCCATTAAAATTAAAGACTTAGGCCAAATACTGTACTGAAAATTGATGTGTATAAAATATGGACATTGATGACTTTGCTTTAGCAGAGTGCTCATTTCATGGCTCACTCAGTACATTTACTAATATCCTTGATGTAGTGTTTTATGTAGTGTTTAAAATTGGCTCTATTTTTTGCTTACATAAACACAGTTTTTCATTATGTAATTCATCATGTATAATTCGTTTATTACTAAGAAGCTAGGTAAATAAACCAAGGTAAGATACTGCCTGCTTGGTCAGCTGTAGATAAATATGGAAACCATGTATAATGTTTCCTGTCACCATGAAGACAGAATCCAGGTAATGCCTTATCACACAGACCTCCTGAAAGCAGAGGCAGAGAAGTAGATTTTGTGTGGCACCATGTCTCTGGTATAAATAGGAGGAATTATTTATTTAGTAAGTACCTGGATGGTAGAGAATCAGCAGTACAGTATGTCCAGACAGTATGTATCTGGTCTACTTTTGTCTTTGTCTAGTCTTGGTCATTTTCAACTTAGCTGTAAGAGGCATAATTTATGAAAATATATCTTACTTAAACATACAGTATTTAGTAGCAGTAAAAATAATATTTTGTGTTCATGTGAGATGTGAGGAAGGTCCTCAATGCACGTGGCTCAGCGGATGCAATGCTTATTAATATGAGATGTTGATGGGTAGTAAAACCAAAAAAGGGACTTGTAGAGTCCCACTGAGGCAACTGGTCAATATGCTGTCTGTTGTCCCTTTGTAGAAAGCTCTGAGAATGGAAGGGTGAGTAGGGATTTTTTCAGCCTCTGTAGAATGTGAAGGTTCTGCTAGGCTCCCTTGGCCAAGCAAGTGGTGTTGAGAGTCCAGAAGAGGCCCTTAGTCATGTGCACACCAATAAATTCAGGGCTTTTGGCTCTCCATGGTTATTTTATAGATGTTTTTGGTGGAATAGTCTAAATGGGTCTGCCTAAAGTCAATAATCATGTTTTCAGTCCTTATATAGAATCAACATATAAAAAATAAATTTCTGTCTCTGCACTATTATTAGGGCTGGTTCACCCTCACTCTGTATGCTGACTTGTTCCTGATGAGGTCCATAACGTTAGGGGTATCAGCAAAGCAGATGATGTGATTTGAACTGTACTTTGCAGCACAGTCAGAAGTGCAATTGAGACCGAACTGTGCCTATAGTCCTATAAATCAAATCGCCAATGTTCGATGTGGTGGTGATGAAGGTTACTGATCCAAACCTACTGTACTGGGGGTATCTGGTCCCCAAAAGTCAGGACCTAATTACAGAAGGTTGTGCTATGTGCTAAAACCCAAGATGTAAAGCTTGTTAGATGTTAGGGGATGATTGTGTTAAAAGCTAAAAGCAGACCTGAATTTGAGTTTTTGAGGTTTTTTTTTTTTTAGTTTTTTTAATTATATTTTATACAGACTAATATATTTTAAATGTTTTTTTTTTTTTTTTAACTTGATGATTATGGCTTACAGCTAATTATTACCGAAAATGTTTGTATCTCAGTAAAATTAAAATATTACTCGAGACAAAAAAAAACAAAAAAACAAACAAACAAAAAAAAAACAATTGTTGAACCACTGTATAAACAAGTATGAACATGTATAGCACTCAATACTGTACTTGGCTGGGGCTCCCTTTGTATTGAGTGCTGTACATGTGAATTACTGCAGCACAGCAGTGTGGCATGGAGGTGATCCAGATGCAGTCCACTCAGTCCTAAATGTCACGGTTCCTTAATCGGCGTGTGTGCTTAGGCATAATTGCAGAAGCCGAGCTGGCGTTTCAAGAAAGGTTTTATTAAGCTTTAAACACAACCAAAAGTCTGGCCCCCTTAAAAACGCTCCTCCGGAGCGACACCGGAGGTCCCGGACTCCGACCCCAGTGGCACCAGTCTGGACCCTCAACACTGAGGCGGTCGATCCCCTCCCGCGAGCAGGGCCGCAACGCCTGCACAAAACGATCTCCCGCGCCCAGCTGCAGCCGAACCGGCCCTGGGCCGACCCTCCCAAAGCCCGAAGGTGGAAGCAGGGCTGGGGCAATGTCCACGGCGCTGTGCGGACGAGGAGCTGAAGCGATGTTTGCGGCACTGGGCGGGCGAGAAGCTGAAGCGACGTCAGCGAAGCCTGGAGGTGGAGGAAAGACGGGGCTCTCCCAGTCGCTCCACGACTCGCCACCCTTGCTTTCGAGCAGAGGCAGAGGGAGTGTATCGCCCTTACCATTCAGCAGAGGCGGCGGAGGTGGAGGAGAGGCGGCGGAGGTGGAGGAAACGCACCCTCGTCGCCGTGCAGCAGCGGCGCGTAATCCTCCGCGTCGACCACAGGCGGAGGCGTGAGAGGGAGCGGGTCGTCCAGATCAGAGAGAGGGAGAATATCCGGGACTACAGCGTGGCTCTTCCAAACCTGGACGAGCAGCTTTTGGAGCTGCACCACCTGCTCCCGCAGGTCAGAAATGCGCTCCTCGTTTTGCTGCGCCAAAAACGTGTAGACATCTCCCGTTTGTCCCTCGCCACCGTCATGCCAGACTTCCTCGGCCCGTGCCTCTTGGTCGGTGCTTGGGACCTTGTATCTCCCCGCTGCCTCACCTTTAAACGGCGTCCGCCGAATGACGAGCCTGCAGCTTTCCCAGCTCTGTCGCGCCTTTATCTCTCTCTGCTCCTCGCTGTCTTCCAGCCATTCCGCCAGCCCGGGTGAGATGGTAATAGCTCCTCCCCAAAAAACATCTGGGGGAGAGACCTCGGCTATGCCATTTTTACAGTCTAGGTTTCTGTCACAGTTCCTCAATCGGCATGTGTGCTTAGACATAAAGCCCTCTGTAAACAGCCAGCCTACTGAACCAGACTTAGAGACCATTTAAAGGCTCAGAAAATTCTCAATTTATTTTGTAGGATACTGACTTTTTGGTTTTATTAGCTGTATTATATCTATATCAAAGTTTAACTTTTTTACCTGAATTACTAAAATAAATTGTATTCTAATTTATTAAGATGTACCTGACTAGAACCTCAAAATTCAATTCAATTCAATTCAATTTTATTTGTATAGAGCTTTTAGCAATTTTCATTGTCACAAAGCAGCTTTACACAATCAAAAGGATTATTTAGGATTATTTAGGTTTGTATGGAATTTGAATGTGTATAAATCAAAATGGTCAGATAGTCCCTGGTGAGCAAGCCGAGGGCAACAGTGGCAAGGAAAAAGAGTGATCAATAAGAGTGAGGAAGACAGCATCTAAACATACCAGTTCACCATAATACATTACGTCCATGAGTCCCCCAGATCTGCTCCTTTACCTAAGGCAAATCTATTTATAAAAATGCTTGGCTAAATAAATAGGTTTTTAGCCTAGACTTAAACACTGAGACTGTGTTTGAGTCCCTAACACTATTTGGAAGACTATTCCATAATTTTGGGGCTTTGTATGAAAAAGCTCTGCCCCCAGCTGTATTTTTCATAATACGCGGTACTGATAAGCAGCCTGCATCCTTTGATTGAAGTAGGCGTGGCTGATCGTAAGACACTAGCAGTTCGCTCAGTAGTATTTGAGTTGTATTTTAAAATCAATGCGAAATTTCACAGATTTTAAAATCAATGCGAAATATCTTCTGGTTCCAGTGAGGACTCTAACTGCTGCATTCTGGACTAGCTGAAGCTTGTGTTTCACCTAGCTAAACAACCAGACAGTAAGGCATTACAATAGTCCAACCACTGAGGTGATAAAAACATGAACTAGTTTTTCTGCATCGTTTATATCGACAATATATTTTTTATCTTGGCAATATTTCTGAGGTGAAAAAATGCTATTTTGGTAATATTATCTACATGAGCTTTAAATAAAGCACATTCAACACGTCACACACACACACACACACACACAAACAGGGCCGAAGCCACTACCCCAAACACTCTTCAGCAAATCCAGCAGCAAAATCTCGCCCCTGGCTGTCCTGGCTGTCCATGCCCATACGCTCCATAGGTTCCCCTGCTTGGCGATAAGCGGATCACGGTCCAACTGTGACACCGGCGAAGCGACCACGGGTGACGCAGTAACTCGGCTGCACGCAGGCACGGACGGCTGATCACCGCCGGAGCCTGGAGGACTGCACGGGGAGAATGTTCGGAGTCGAGGGTTCTACGTTGCTCGCAGTACCAACGGCGCGCTTTGCTGCCAGGCCGTCGGGATAACGCGTTAACGTGTAGGTTTCCCGTTCGGTCTGGCTGCTGTTTGGGCACTAGCAACCTGGCTAACCCCAAGTTACCATGCAGCGTTCCATCATTTAAATTTAACACCGCACCCCACTTTTTTAAGAGGTCCAACCCCAAAATGCACTCATCCTCAATGTTCTGCACAAAGAAGTCATGAGAATAAGCCAGCTCACCTATTTGGACTCGCACCGTGCGACACGCCCGTACCTTAACGTAGCCCCCAGTAACGGTGCGGATGTTGAAGGCTGGGTCAGGCCGTCTGCAAACACGCTTAGTAATAATAAGACGCCGTCCAGCCCACAGTTGACGTAAATCCCAGCGAGATGTCCTACACGTCCTGAACAGAAGTTGAATCCACCAGTTGGGGAAGCAAGAACAGTTGTGGGAGGCGGCTTCCCCTTAGCACCCCCCGTCTAAGTGTGACCGCTGTCCCTCAGGCCTGAGGACGTTGCAACGGTAGCCTCGAGGTCCCGTGCCTCGACATCGCCGGAACACCTCGGAGACTTGTTCGTTGCCTAGCCGCGACAGGTAGCCCTGTCCCTGGTTCACCTACCAAGCGCCACTGAGCTGTGGGCGGTCGCTCGGCTCTTTCGCCGCGATGTTCCACCATTATGGGCTCACTAAGGGTGAACACACAGAAACCCCCGCAAGGCATGCTGGTCGTCAGGCGCTGCCCCGCCCACACCACAGTATTCTAGGTTCCGATTTGACAAGGCTAAATTAACATCTGCATCAATTACATTGTTTGGTTTCAAAGCCTCAATTTTATGCCTAATATTTACAATTTTATTATTAAAAGTCCTCACTATTGCATAATGTTGTTGTGGAGATTTCTGCAGTGGTCTTATTTCTGGTTAATTTGGCTAAAGCATTAAATAAAAATCATTTTAGTTATTTTTGTTATTTTCTATAAGAGTGCAGAGATATGTTGATCTAGCTACACTAAGAGCTTTTCTATAGTTCAGGATGCTCTCCTTCCATGCTATTTAAAATAATAACAATTTAGTTTGACGCCATTTACGTTCTAATTTCCGTGCGGTCTGTTTTAAAAACAAAAAAACAAAAAAAAACATCAGATGGCAGGTTCTGTTGGGTGGCCAGGGGGCGGAGCCTCAACGACGCTCTCTCCCTTTTTCTTAGCAATCTCCATATGAGTTAACCCTTACATGGAGTAAGCTGTATTTATCCCGTGTTTTCCTGCCATCTACTTATTTATTTGTTTAAATATAGTTGAGGTGGAAGCGCAGGGTTATATGATGATGCCCAGATGCCCAGACGCTTCCTGGCTATCTCTATTCTTGGACATCATCCTTCCTGAAAAGCTAATACTTCCTTTCAAGTTGTGTAGACTTTTTATCTTCCCTGGAGGAAAAAGCTTTTCAGGCAGCAGGTCTGGTTGGTGCTCCATTGCACACCATGACAGTTTTGCAGGCCTACCAGGCTGACCTGCTGGGAGACTTGAGTACTGCCGGGGCTCTTCAAGTTAGGGGGTTCTGGAATTACGCTGGGCCACAGACTTGTGGCTGAATCTCAGCAGCATCAAGCATAGGATCGTGCATAGGATCGTGCATTCCTCCTTGATGCCCCTGTTTGGCGATGTCGTTAACTCGTTCGCCACTAGGTTCATGAGGCGAAGTTATATGAACAAGCCTTCAGAAATTCCTTTCCCGCCATGCTCAAGAGTCGGGACTGTCGGCCACCCAGTCTCGACCGGGTCTGACTCTTGCAAGGCGTGAAACACACAAGGAAAGTGTTTTTGAGCCGGGCACCCCCTCGTAAAGATTGGGGTGCATTGCGCCGCGCTTCGAAATCCGCCTCAAAAGAGCTCAGACTGGCATATTGTCTTCTTCACAAAGAAGCCCTAAGGTTCATATGCCCAGGACCATGGGGGTGGCCCCCCAATGGGGAGAGGCACGCAGAATTCCTTTCGAGAATGAAGTGTTCTCCCTGGCACCCCAGGAGGTCGGTGTTTTTGCTCCGCCACCACTGGTGTTTTGGGCAACACCAGTCTCCAATAAATTGTTACCTTTTTGGTTTTTCCTGCCATGTTTCAGGATGCCTCCGATCCTCCAGCACTGCTCGCCTCATTCCACCATCTCTCAGGGATCGAGGGCGGCATTCATCCCGTCTCTTTTCTGTTCTGGCACCTAGGTGGTGGAATGAACTTCCTCTAGATGTCCGTACATCAGAGACTTTGACTATCTTTAAACGACGACTCAAGACTCATCTGTTTCTCCAGTACTTGGACTAACCTACCCCCCCCCCGAAAAAAAAAAGAAAAAAAAAACTCTTCTTAGTTGTGTTGGACTAATGACACTTAGTTATTAACCTAGTTAACCCAGTGTAAGTATGTATCCAATTATGTAAACATTGAAGCACTTTTTGTAAGTCGCTCTGGATAAGAGCGTCTGCCAAATGCCTAAATGTAAATGTAAATGTAATGCCGAACATCTAACATCGCCCCCCCATTTACCCAAGCCGCCGAGACTTTTGCCCCTCTCAGAGAAACTGGCAGCGTGGAAACTACTGCCAAGCATATCTCCTTGGGTACTACTGTAAGCACTGTAGAGAGAAACTACAGGATGCAGTTCTCACATCACCCTCCGTGTTTCAACGGCGTGGCCTCCACTTCAGTGAAACTGGAAAGGGCGCATCTGCTGACAGAAGTTGCTTGGGAATGGGGCCATGGGACATGTTCCCCCACCAGACAGTGAGTCAGGCTACTACAGTCAGTATTTCTTGGTTCCCAAGAGGAACGGGGGGCTACGTCCAATTTTTTGATTTTCGCGGGCTGTTCTGCTATCTAAAATAAATAAATACTGCTTCAAAATGTTGACTGTCAAAGTGATTGCTCTCAAATCCTACCAAGCGATTGATTTGGGACAATCAATTGAAGGACGCTTACTTCATATAGAAATATTGCCACAACACAGGAGGTTCCTAAGGTTGCTTTCGGGGACGAAGCTTACCAGTATCGGGTCCTTCCATTTGGTCTAGCTCTCTCACCCGCACATATACGAAATGCATGGATGTAGTTCTGGCTCTTACGACTTCAGGGCATCCGTATTTGAATTACATAGACGACTGGCTGGCCCAGTCTCAGTAGCTAGTGCTTTGACATCAGCATGTCATCCTAGCTTATCTTTGTTTCTTAGGATTGAGACCCAACGCCACGAAAAGCGTGCTCTTTCCTGTTTAGAGGACAACATATTGGGTGTCACATGGGATTTGATCGTAAGCGGGCACAGCTGTTTCCCGCTCGTGTTGAATCCATTCTCAACATCCTCAAGGAAATCAAGCTAGACCAGAAGACCAGAGATCTTAGCTCTTATGGCAGCTGTATCCACGGTGACACCTTTAGGCCTTCTGCACATGAGAGCATTTCAGTTGTGGCTAAGAACCAGGGGATTAGGGCCAATCTAGGGCCAATCCTCAATACAGGTTACGCGCCAGGTGCTTCGTACCCTTTCTATGTGGTTCAGACCCCGGTTTCTGACTTTGGGTCCCACTCTAAGTTCGTCTTGTCGTCGCAGATGCTAACGACAGACCTCATGGGCTGGGGTGCGGTCTTAGATGACCGTCCAGCCCAAGGGAGCTGGAGAGGCCATCTTCTCACACGGCACATCAATTGCCTCGAAATGATGGCTCTATTTCTGGCCCTAAAACACTTCCTCCAGCAGTTGAGAGGCTACCATGTCCTAGTGCGGGTGGACAACACTATGGCAGTCTCATATACTGTATTAATCGCCAGGGCGGACTGTGCTCGCGCCGCTAAATAGCTAGCGCACCAGGTTCTTGTCCCTCAGGGCGATATACATTCCATATGAAGGGCATATGAATGTGGGAGCAGTTGTACTGTCCAGTCAATCTCTGACACACGGGGAATGGAAACCCCACCCCGAAATAGTCAGTCAATCTGGGAGAGATTTCAGGTAGAAGAGGTGGACCTCTTTGCTATGCAAGATCAGCAAATGTCCCCTTTACTACTCTCTGACTCTTCCAGCTACCCCGGGTCTGGACGCCTTGGCCCGTACATGGCCCTGGTTACGCCTTTATGTGCTTTTCCTGATAGCGTTTGCGCCTCTTATTGATAGCGCCCTGTTGGCCGACCAGAGTGTTGTTTTTGGATCTAGTATCCCTATTCAGCGGCTTACGATGGGTGATTCAAATGAGGTGGAATCTTTTGTCTCAGGCGCAGGGGACGATATTTTATCCCCGGCCCAAGCTTTGGAACCTTCACGTTCTGTCCCTGAACGGGACCAACTAAGTCAAGCTGGTCTTCCAGCCAGCGTAATTAAGACTATTCTAAGTGCTAGGGCACCCTCCCCTAGAAAAGCTTATGCCCTCAAATGGATTGTATTTGAAAATTGGTGCATGACGAAGCAGGTAGACCCAGTCCAATGCCGAAATGTTTCAGTGCTGGAGTTTCTGCAGGAAAAATTGTCCTCAGGCTTGTGCCGTAGTACCCTCAGGATGTACGTAACTGCTATTTCTGCCTGCCACGTCCTGATTGGTGGGGTTACTGTGACACAGTCCCTTTTGTGGGTTTTATCTATCGTGCTCGAAGAGCCAATTGACACCCTTTTTTTGAACCACTAGAGTCAGCGCCTCAGGTTTCTGACCTTTAAGATGTTTTTTCTAAGGGCCGTTACCTCTCTAAGAGGATTGGAGATCTGTCAGTCTCCCCATCCTGCCTAGACTTTGCCCCTGGGCTAGTCAGGGCCATTTTGCATCCTCAATGAACTATCTTCCGAAAGTTCCATTCTCAACATGCACCCTATTGTTTTTGAAGCCTTCTGTCCTCCGCCTTTTACAGCTTCGGAACAGGAGAGACTTACTGTGTGCAGTACGTGCTATTCAGATTTACGTTCACCGCATCAGCCAGTGGCGTAAGTCAGAGCAGCTTTTACCTGTTTTGGCGGCGCTGGTATTCTCGTTCCCATAGCGTTTTCACGCAGCATGGAGTGTAGCCTTTGAAAGGGAACGTCTCGGGTTACTTTGCTCTAACCCTGTTCCCTGAAAAGGCAGAAACGAGATGCTGCGTCCCAATGCCGCACTGACTACGTGACCGGACGGCTGTTCAGACAAATCAATCTGAGGAATGTTTCCGGTTCACTACTATTTATAACCTGCAGGTGCGTCTCATCAAATGACGTCACATGACCGAGGTTATATAAGCCAAAATTTGCCGTGTTTGATACACACATGCTTTACACCCGGCAACATGACAAGATCTGTCACGACACGTCAAGCCACAGCCCCGTCATGATCACCTGAGAACTTCCATTCCATTCCTCCAACCACCTCTTATCTCTTACCGCCTCACTCTCCGCTCTCCACACACCTGTTCACTATCAGTCATCACCCATCATACCTATTTAAACCATGCCATGACACCACCATGTCGCCAGATTATTGTGTGCCTTTTGATAGCCCAATTCTCCAGCGTTTATTCTATGTCTTGACTACCTGCTACCGACCACGCTTTGTCTTTTTCTCGACCCCGTCCTTGTCTCACGTTTGGATTCCACGCTCACAGACTTTTGTTATCGACCTTTGGATTTTCTACAACGACTACGAATTCGGATCACGGACTTTCTCTTGTCTCTCTGGCTCTGAACCTCGCTCGCCTTCGACCACGAATAAGCTTCTGAAACCCGCCACCAACCTGTGCGACATTTCCATCCTCGCGCCGGCTTTCCACGTCTCTGCAACACTGCGCGAGTCGCGCTGCACACACAACTTCCCCGCCGGCTCTTTGCACTTCCGCATTCCTGCTCAGGACACACAAGGCGCGCTCGCCGACTCGCGGCGCTTCAGCATTCTTCCCAGGCCTGCGTCGCACACGGAGCTCTTACGCGCGCTTCCGCATTCCACCGCGACTCTCCGCTCACGCCACAGCACGGGGCTTAACCCGCGCCTACTCCTTAATCAACTCGGCCGGCTCAGTCTGCCCCACACAAGCGCTATCACGACATATCTGTCACTCGGAATCACCGGCCTAATTCTGCACTTGGATCCATCACGCCCTCTAGCGCCCCTTGACAAGATGTTTCCCATGGCGTTTTCACGCAGCATCTCGTTCCCGCCTTTTTCAGGGAACAGGGTTACAGCAAAGTAATTCGAGACATTCTCAGAGGGTCATCTGGATTCTCAAAATGAATTAAGCAACAATTAACACTTTGTCTACAGAAACGACTAGGTTTGAGAGGAAATCTGCAAATTCACTAAGAAATTCAGAGTACGGCCCTGTAGGTCTGTAAATGACAATTAGTGGAATCGACTGAGCTGACTTAATATACCTAAATACACTTATGTTACTGTAAAGAATTTCAAATGAATTAAATTTGTGACCTGTTTTTGTACAATAGTCAAATTATCATTGTGAATAACTGCGACGCCTCCACCACTACCAGTTAACCGAGGCTGGTGTATGTAGCTATATCCAGGAGGACTAGCTTCATGTATTGCTACATACTCGTCCTGTTTAATCCAGGTTTCAGTTAAACAGAGTATATCAAACTCCTGATCTGTGATAATTTCATTAACAATAACTGCTTTTGATGCGAGAGATCTAATATTTAACAGTCCTAGCTTCAGATCAGAGGTGCCGGCTGCGCATTCAGTATGATCCGAGTTTGTGGTCTTTATGTTAATTATATTATTAAAACAGACATTCTGAATCTTTCTACATTTTTGCTTAGCTCAGGGAACCGACACAGTCTCAATATGTTGACTATGAGCTATACTACAAGAAATAGAAGCAGCACCTTCCCGAGTGGGATGGACACCGTCCCACCCTAACAGGCCAGTTTTGCCCTCAAAAGGTCTTCCAATTATCTATGAAGCCCACGTTGTTTTCAGAGCACCACCTGGACATCCACTGGTTCAGCGACCATAACCTGCTGTAAGCTATGTCGCCACATTTCAAAACACTTCACAGGTGCAAATCTGAAAAGCATTCGGGCAGGACACAGATGATTTTTTTGACACAGGGATGATGGTGTAGCACACAGATCAACTCTGTGGCTTAAAGAAATGTTAAATTTATATATGTAAACATCAGCAAGCTGATAAACACATTTCCTGAGTGCCTAGACAGTTATGTTGTCTTTCTTGCTAACACACTCAACAAAAAGAATTCTGGCCTTATATAGATTTTATATACAGTATGTAACCTATCATATCAAGTTAAGTATTAAGTCATTACATTGACATTATATTCAAACATGATAGAATTGGATAGCAAGGTGACATACTGGTTAAAACTGTGGCCTTACACCTCCAGGGTCAAGGGTTTAATTCTCACTCTGGGCCTGTCCATCCCCACAGACCCCACAGTGCACATTAGGCTAATTGGCATTTCCAAAGTTTTAATCTCAAACATTGTTTTAAAGCACTTATTTTGAACACTATCCAAGCTGGTTACTCCAGTTGTTATAGAGTGATAGAAAAACATGCATTTTTATTTAATTAATTTTTTATTTAGTCTCGAAGATCACACTTCTGATGTCAAAATCTTTCACACTTCCTTACCTTATTATGGAATCCTCATTTAGATATTTAAAAAATCTATAAATATTTTTTAACATTGTTTTCTGATGCCCTTCTCATATTTGTACTGGCCATATCTTGCCAAACAACCACGATACAGTATGAAACTTGGTATCAAAATGAAACTTATTGAGCCAGAAATCTGAAAAGATGCATAACTTAAATCAGCCAAAATATAATGCAAAAATTGTGATTGGATGTGATAGGGTCAGTGGTAGCTCAGAATGTTAAGGTTTTGAGTTACTGATCGAAAAAATCTGTGGTTCAAGCTCCCCACGTTCCCTTTTGGGCAATTAAGCAATGACCTTAACCAGGTGTGCTCCAGGGTTCCCCCGTGGTCTGACTCCAGCCTCCTAACATGCTTGAATATGCTAAGAAAGAATTTCAATGTGCAGTGACGTAAACTGTATGTAACAAATTAAAACTTAAATTATGTTTGTAATGGACTTAACTTAATTCAATTACTTTAACCAGAACATACCAATTTTTACTATTTTTTTTTTTCATTTTAGTGCATTTTAATGGTCTTGACAACAATGAATTTGAATATATTTCTTTAGAGTCTGTAAGTTACTGAAAGCCCGGGAGTGTTCACTGAGTGCTTAACTTGCATTAGCACGAGATGGAATGTACATCAGCTCAATTGATTAAGCCTATGGGTTACTGAGGTACTGGCTGTAAGGTCTGGAGTCCCATCACTGCCAGGCTTCCACTAAAGTGCATGTAAAGTGCATGTGACAAAATAGTTGAATCTTATCTTATTACTATAATTAGCATGGTAGTAAACTCTTTGGGAAGTGACATAGCTGGCACTTCACAGTCATTACCTTTGCCAGTGACCAAACCCTAGCTCAAGATCAGAATGCCATTTCTCAAATTTAAAAATTCTAATTAAAAGTTTTATTTGTCACATACCCCACCATATACAGTATGAACTGTTTACATGACTGTGTGTGACTTTGAAAAGGAAAAAGGAAGTAAGGAGGCAAAACGCTAAAAGAAAAGAATGAAAAATATAAAATATAAATCTACATTTTTGTTACAATAAAAGTTAAATAAAATAATGTCTAAAGTAGAACTATGTAAAGGATAAAAAAAATTAATAATGTAAAAAAGTAAGAACTGGATAAATAAAGTGGAATGTGCAATGTGCAGGCAGCAGCAGTACATTGTGGTCGTAGAGTGTAAAATGGAATGATGAGCAGCAGTGATATTGTCCATCATTAAAGTGCAGTAGTGCAGTGCTAGTCCTTTTGTATGCAAAACCATAATTTGTAAACATAAACCAGAATGTGCAAACATAAACCAGTGTGTGCAACATATATGTTTTGTGTACTTCAGTTCCTCAGTTCTGTGCACTGTGACCTGTAAATGTTCAATATGATTGGTTTTGGTGTGTATGAAGTAAACATGGCAAGTCCAGTCAGGTTAGGAAAAAGCTTCTCCCCAGTCTCTCTGTGATGGTCTTAAGGGAGTGGAAGTGCTTTCCTGACTGCAACAGAGAGGACAGTCCATTGCTGGGGTGACTAAGGTCCTTCATGATCCTTGGTCCAGCACTGCTTGTTGTAGATTGAGTGCAGGTCAGGGAGCTTAGTGCAGATAATGGTCTCAGCTGATCGCACCACCCTCTGAATAGTTCGTCTGTCCTGCTTTTCCCTAACCAGGTTTTGATATTTACCGTCAGAATGCTCTCAATTGTGCAAAAGAAAAAGTTTTTTAGAATCTTAGAGAGCAGTCTAAAGTCTCTCAAGTGTCGGTGGTGGTAGAGATGCTGCCAGGCCTTTCTCACCATGGTGTTGATGTGACACATCCATGACAGTTCCTGTGGGATGTAAACCCTGGCTATCTAAAGTATCTGAAGCTCTCCACTCTCTCCACTGGGCTCTCGTTGATCATGAGGGTCTGGTAGTTCCTCTTGTGCTTAGTACTGAGGTCCACTATCAGCTCCTTTGTCTTGCTGACGTTCAGGAGAAGGTTGTTCCTCTGGCACCTGCTCTCCATATTTCTAATCTCCTCCAGGTGGGTGGTCAAGTCATTGTCAGAGATCAGGCCCACCACAACGATGTTGTCAGCAAACTTAATGATAGCGGTGAAGTTTGTAGTAGCCACGCAGTCATATGTGTATAGTGAGTACAGCAGGGGTCTCAGAACACAACTCTGGGGGGCTTCAGTGCTAAGGGTGAGGGAGGTTGAGACATGTCTGCCCATCCTTAATGTCTGTGGTCTGCCAGTTAGGAAACTGAGGATCCACAGGGCGATAAATGTTGAGGGAAGCAGGATAGGGTTTATTTCGGACAGGAACTATGATTGAGTCTTTAAAGCATATGGAGATTACTGACTAAGATAAGGAGACGCTGAATATTTCTGTGAACATAGGTGGTAGCTGGGGTGAGAAGGCTCTAAAGACTTGATCTGGGATGCCATCAGGTCCTGCTACTTTCCTGGTGTTCATTTTTCTAAAGGCTCTTCTCATGTCATGCTAGAAAATAATGAACATGTTTCCAGTGTTGGCATTCTCTTCCTGAGTGCAGCCATTAGCATTAGCTTTAGGATTATTATCAGCTTTAGCATTAGCATCATCACCTGCAGCCTCAAAGCGAGCGTAAAAGGTTTTCAGTTTATCTACCAAAGACAAGTCCGCATTCGTCAAAGTGTATAATTCTTTATAGTTATGTTTTTTTATAGTCTTTATATCATTATAGTTATTGTCCCTAGTCCCTGCCACAGGCTCCTAAAGTCAATCCTCCTTCCACCTCCTGAAGAATTGTTTGCTTCTAATGCCTCACACATTGTTTCTAATACCCTCTATCTTGATCACTGGCATCATGCAGTACTGCATGATCTGATATGCTCCTTTGTTTTAAACCATTCAGGTGAAATAGTTGTTGCTTGGGCACTTTACTTTAATTTAAAATAAATCGATTTCTTTTAAAAGTTTATATTTCTTGCACACATTAGATTACAAAACAGCATAGAAAACAAAAACAAATATTTGTGGTCCCTGAGAAGTATCTTGCAATGCCATTTCGGAGTACATAATAGTCTAGCACAAAAACGTACATTTGCAAAGCTCATAAATAAAAAACACAAACCAGTGTGTAAATATTTCTCATAATATATAAAGCGAAGAAGTACAGAGGAAATTATTCAGCAGCTAGAAACTCGGATTAGTAAAGGACATGGCCTAACTCTTATCACTGACATTTATGGTTGAACCCATTTACTGGATGTTACACTAGACATTAGTGGTTAAATAAAAGCACTACCTCCCCATGCTTGGTGGGTTTCCTCCAGGTACTCTGGTTTACTCCCATAGTCCAAAGATACACTACCGTTCAAAAGTTTTAAAACACTTTCTAACTTCATGATCATTTCTGATTTTAATTTCCTTCTACATTGTAAAGGAATGCTGAAGGCGTCCAAAAAATGCATTTATTTCTTTGAACAGTTAATGGTGAGATGTGTCTGCTATTTATGTTCTGTAAAGACTTTATAACGCCTCTAATCTGAGGTGCTGTTAATTGGTCATTTTTCAGGCTGACAACTCTAAATGAACGTCTTGTCTGCGGCAGAGGTAGGTTTTGGTCTCGCCCCCCTGTGATGGCCTTCATGAGAGCCAGGTTCATTATGGTGCTTGACGGATTTTGCAAATGCACTTGACAATACTGTTCTTGCAAGAACTATTACAGGAAAGCTGACCTCTGTGTCTTAAAATAACAACTAACTGTTGTTTTTGTTGTTGTTACTTAATTACCTAATTCCATATGTGTTATTTTATAGTTTTAAAATCCCCAGTATTGTTGTAGAATATAGAAAATAAATCACTAAACAAAAACAAAGAAATTTGCAAGTGACCCCAAACTTTTGAACGGTAGTGTATGAATGTTAGGCTAATTGGCGTTCCCAAATTGCTCATAGTGGGTGATTGAGTGTGTGTGTGTATGTGTGTGCCCTGCGATGGATTGGCACCCTGTCCAGGGTGTACCCTGCCTCTACCCTAAGCCTACTGGGATAGGTTCCAGGTCCCCGCGACCCTGAATACAGAATAAAGCGATATAGAAGATGAGTGAGTGAGTGAGTGAGTGAGTAAAAGCACTACATGAGAAATTGTATTATAAATATGGTTCATGAACCCATTTTTTCCTGCACAGAGAATAAATAATTTCTGAGGACATGCAGGATCTGGTTGCTTTAGGGAGACTTGAATAAATTGCACCCTTAGTCCTATTTCATCATATTTCTTGGAAGTGGGCCAAACTATTTCTTGGAAGCAGATTTTAAGCAGGAAAATTGAAAGGTTAAGGTTGAATATTTCTTGCTTTAGTTTAAAAGATTCTGTGTACTGAAAGATAGTGTTCTGATCTCATTCCAACAACATGAACAGAAGCCCAGCAAACCATAGTGAGCTGAATGCAAATGTAACCCAAACTGACTTGTCTTCACATAGTTTAAACGTTGGTAAAGTGGGACAATTAATGTAATACTGATCCTGCGTATCATCACCTGGTATTCATTTGTGATTTCTTTATTTTTTTATTTAAAGATTGTAGACGAGAGGTTCTCCTCAAGATTTTTATTAATGTGTTTTGTGGAGTGCGAGAAAAACGCCATGACATTCACCCTAGCCTTGTTTTAAAGATGGCATGGTGGTGTAGTAGTTCACACTGTGGCATCACACCCCCAGGGAACCTCCTCAGGTCTGGGATAATGGTGTTTCCTCTGCATACTCCTGTTTTTTTCCTGACATGCTGATTAGGCTATTTGGAATTCCAAAATTGCTCCTAGTGTGTGTGTTGTGCCCTCCGATGGATTGGCAACCAATCTAGGTGTGCCCTGATTCCCGTGATAGGCTTCCTTGTATAGCAAAATTTGCTCCAAGCTTCTAATTCAGTGCTGATTACTATTTAGCAGAATCTCACCCTAGCTCAAGCTACTACTGAGTTGTCTTGATTTTTTCAGTATGCTGTTTTACCGATAACTTGTTATATTGCTTTCTGTAATTTTTTAGCTGTTGAATCTACATTGAATATACATTGCAGGTAAGGGGAAAGCGGACAGGTATTTTTTTCCTTAAAAAAATATCATGGTTTTCCCTTTGTCACTAAAATGCAGAATTATTCTCTGTTGGTAGGTTTAGCTTGTGGACCTCACTTTAACGTACTATTTCACATGCAGGGACCTTGTGCATATAGGTCACAAAACCAATTTTGGGTAATATATTGTTAATCGGATGAGCCAGTTCTTTTTTTCTTGATATTTATGATCAGATTATTTGATCCATAAGACCTGTCACAGGTTATACACTGGATGCCCTTCCTGTCACAACTTGGGATTGGCACAGTATGCAGTGGCTTGGTTGTATGGGGCATATGGTTAAGGGTGGGCCATCACTGAACCCAGTTTCCTAGTTTGTATTTTTTCCTTTTTTTTCCCCTTTTTTTTAAAAGTAAAATATCGCACTATAAGACCGTTACAGAAATAGTAAGCTTGGTGAGTGAAATTAATGATTTATGAGAGAATTATAGTCATATGAAGAAGATTTAATGTCAGGCCAAATACAATCAAATCAGTGAAATGCAATACACAAATATTTCTTTTCATGTGGGACACATACAATATGTGTCGTGATGAAAAATAAATCATTAACTGCATTATTGATGTTACTTAATCTTTTTACTGCTAAAACAAATTAGCATGGGATTGCTTTGTAAGAATTAAATGTATAATTGTTTTTGCAATGAATACCAGTCTCATTAAAAAATAAAATATACCATCAAATTGTATGTCAATGTACAATTCCACATATATATTTGAGAGTACAGTACCAGTCAAAAGTTTGGACACACAGTTGGTTTTATTTTTCTAGGTTTTCAACAATGCTGGAGATTGAACTATAAAAAACTATGAAATAACACATACAGTATGACATTACAGTAAGTAACAACAACAAACGTTAGTTGTATTTTAAGACACAAAGGTAAGCTGTTCTGAAATAGGTCTTGCAAGAACAGTATTGCCAACAGTATACCAATTGCCTTCAAAAGTTGCCTAATTAGTAAATATAGTCCACCTGAGTGCAATTTAATTTTAGTACAAATACAGCTGTTCTCTGAAGTCTTAGAGGTTTGTTAAAGAACAATAGTAAACAAACAGCACCATGAAGCTCAAGGAACACACCAGACAGGTCAGGGATAAAGATGTGGATATGTTTAAAGCATGGTTACAGTAGGATACAGTATGTTTGTTGTTGTAATGTGATAAAATGTCGAAGAGTTCAAGGATTATGAATACTTTAGCAAGTCACTGTATATTCAACATATATTAAAATATATTAAAATATATAATTTATAATGTTATACAATGAAACCTTTATTGCATTGCTCTAATTTTGCTTTAATCTCTTTACTGAAAAACTAATCATTAGGGTGTTGTTTTTAATGACTTAAATAGCTAACTTTATGTCAGAAGCGAATGTAATTCCCTGTTACATCATTCTGTTGCAGTCATGCAACACTGAAATGTGTTCACTGTTTAATCATAACCCTAAGCCATGCTTGAGGGCATAGCTGTAATCATAGAGGAAAATAGAGGGGAAGTAGGGTCTGAAAGTGATCCATATTTTTGTTATGTGCATCTTAGAAAAGAGGCAGAGAGAGAGAAAGAGAGAGAGAGAGAAAGGGAGCATTTTGATTGTACTTCATTCTGGATATAGTTCATGATTTACATATGCATACTTATTTTCTATTGGCTCGACAATGTTGTGCTCCACTCTTTACTTAGACAAACCCTGATAAGCTGGAAATCTGGCAGTTAGTTTGTTTATCTCATCACAAGTTGTAGTTAAATAGGCTAAATAAATATCATAGACTGACGGCCTGAAGTTGCACAGATTTGTTTAGCCTATTTTCCTACCGCTGGTCTGGGAATAAATATACAGACTAACATATTTTAAGTCCAGATAGTAAACAAACAAACAAACAAACAAAAGATACCTAACTGTTGTTTTGTGACTGACTGGAAGACCATCGGAGCATTTTTTTTTTTTTTTGTCATTTTCTTGCTGAGTACCAATATCCAAGTTGCCACCTTGTGACCATGACCTCAAATAGATAGCCTATATTAAGGTCCCTGCTATGTCAGATTTATTCTCCGAATTGTAATTCTGATTCTGAGATTGTCTGAAATGCCATCCTGTGTTATCTGCTTTTTCCAGGATCTGTTAAACCCTGACCAGGATAAAGTGGTTACTGATGGGAGTGGATGAATAGAAGTAATTAATTCAGTCACCCTAAGCTGGGCACTAAATTACTAGAGCTTATTAAATAAAAATGAAAAATTAACTTTATTTGCTTCAATTTTAAATAATGGAATAAATGAAGCACAGTTCAGATTAGTCTCTAGTCTTAGATTTATGCTCTTGGCTTTTAGGAGTGGAACCCAATGGGGGTACATTGTAGCCAATCTATCACAAGGTTTATTATTTTGTATGTTCTGAAATGCTTTGCTGCTCATTGAATTACAGTAGCCGTCTTGTCAGCTATAGCTTTTTTCACACCATTCCACTATAGACAATTTAAAGTGTCACAGGAGAGCAGATGAAATAATCAAACCAGCTCTTGCCATGGTTAAAATAAGATTTTTGTTCATGTCTAATGTAATGAGCATCTTAAACTTATTTTGGATGATTGTATGCATTAAGCAGTTGCTTCTTACAGTAATTGGCTAATTGGGAAATTGCAATAAAGAGAAATTGTAAAAAAAAAAAAAAAAAGTGGGTGGTGAGTATAGTTTACAATACTGAACTGTAGGAAGTGATATTAATTTACAGTTATAACACTACGAAGTGATAGTGGCAGGTGGAAGATAGTCACTCCGTCCTGCTCCACTTACTGTCATTGTGCCCTTCAGCAAGGCACCCAAGTGTGATTACTTCCACCTGTGAGCTTCTGATGATGAGGTAGGGATTAATGACTAACTGCAGTGTATCAAGGACATGGCTGAAAAAGAAAAGGAAAAAAATGTGCTTATTATAATGTACATTGTTTTGATACTGTATGCAATGCTAGTATTTCTCCTTGTTCTTATAAGAAATGTATCAGAATCAGAACAAAATAGGGAGATATGTATGTTTGCATTTTGCTTAATTTTCAACAAGTATAATTGTACAAAAATGTATAAACACTAATCTTGCTATTAACTTTTGCTGCTGTTTGCAACTATGACTCCATGTTGTTTATAATATTATGATTATCACAGTTAGCAGTTATTAATATTTTGTTTGTTTTTGATTATAGCTCATAAAAAATGGCCATGTTAAGTAACAATTGTAAACCCTACTGTAATTACTGAGTGTTGTAGAAAAAAAATGTTGCTTGATCTTGTTGATATTCTCACATTTTTTGTTTAAAAGTGCATACAAGCATTAACACATACTTTAAATACTGTATATATTCGTATTGTGTATTTTTTATTCAAAATGTATTTGTGTAAATGAGTCCTTGCATTGCCCAAGAAAAAGTTACATTTAAATCCCATAAAAAACATTACTGTTTGGAGGAATTTCTTCGTAATAACATTCACATCAATAACAAGGGCAACTTTATAAACTAAAGTAAAGTTTTTGGTTCCTAAGATTTTAAGAAAAAATGTCTTGGTGTGTGCTGGGATGTCTAGCACCAGGATGCTGGCAGCAGATCCTGTAGGTGCTGGGGCCTTCATAGATTGGACTTGTTTGTCCTGTGCATCCCATGGGCATTTGATTTGATTGGGATTTGGAGAATTTGAATGCCAGGTTTACAGTCTTGTGCTGTTTTCCTGCTGGGCCCTGTGCCCAGCAGGCTGTGGTGCACTGGGTGTTCTCATGCTTTTCCATTATAGCCAACCTGATTTTTTTTTCCCTACGATTTGTGCTGCATTTGATTTTCTGTGGGATCGCACGAGAAAGGCTGGTCTTTGGCCCCTGTGGGCACGCATGAGCCTTGGGTGCACATAATCCTATTACCAGTTTGCTGATATATAATCAATAATCAATGTCTGTGTATTAATGTTTTGTGTTTTGGCTCATCAGTGTACAGTATATACCTAGAAGTAGACACCTGACCATCACACCCATATATGTTTGTTAAACATGCCATTTGGGTTTAATTGCACATTTGCTCTTGTTTTTGCTCTGGGGAGCATTTCCACTAGAAAAATTGCTGTAGAATTTGGAAAAGGCCCACAATTTGGGTAACTTGTAAGTCTAGTCACATAACTTGATATGTATTCTGACTGTGTTTTGGCTCTAAAAGAGAAGTACAATAACTTAGTGTCCAAACAGCGCTGTTCCTGCAAGGTTTGGAATAAGCTTAAGAGTTACTGCTGGCAATCTTGTTTGGCGAGTCAACAATCTTATAATTGTTTTAAATGACAGAACGTGCTAAGGTAAGCATGTTTGCCTCTAATCCCACTCCAGGCAGCTCTGGTGTGTTTTGCTTGAGACAGCGAAGCATGGGCAAGCTGCTGATTTGCTCACTTGTTTGTGTTTAGGGCTCTGAAACCTGTCTTGAATCCTTTGGAATGAAGGGTTGAATGGCTAAAAATATATGAGTGCTCAGTGCTTCCCAAGCACAATGCTTAAGTCAGTGAAAAGGAGCTTTTTGTGCACTTCAGGAAGTTTCAACCCTTTCTGCGAATTTCTCTCCCCTTCTCCTTTCTCTTTAATCTAAGTGTCTGTACTGTAGCTTAGAAAAGGAAGAAAGCTTGTGAGAGGATACATGCATTTACCCAATTAAAAACTTAAGCATGGACAGATGCAAGTCAATTATTTACACAAAATCTATGCCATACCCTCTTGTATCGATTGCTCTACTAAGTTAAATTAAAAAGCTGGGCAAAAATAAGAGGCACAAATGTGATAAGCATTTCCTTCAATTAAACCTTATTTGTATATTATTTGTAACAATAGCCATCAATGCACTGTCTGAATCCAGCTTAACAGAAGGCAGTGACAGTGGTGAGAATGAGAGAAAAAATAAGCTTCAGAAAAAAGGGAAAAAAAAAAACATACTGAGATGATCTAGACTTAAAAGGGAACCACTTCTGTTCTGGGTAATTCAAAATAGGATTATAAATAATTACAGTATTCAGTTGTACTAAGCATGAAACAATGTGCAGTATGATCATAAGATGAATGGGGCTTCTTGAAAAAGATTTGGTTTGGTTTTAAGTTTGGTACTGTGCAAGGTGATTACTGCATTAACTGCATATAATAAACATTATACATTAAAACAAAGATTTCTGCACATACTGAAATGACTTAGATGACTTTATGTGTTTTCTGCATTGGTTTACTGGTATCTCATCAGTTGATGCGGATACAGAAGTTGTTTCTGGGAGGGAAGTACATAGGTGGGTATACTTACGCATTAATAAATAAATAAATAAATAAATAAATAAAGTCACAATAATGTTGCTTGTTATATGACAGATGTGTTAGTCACTGCTTATTTCTAAGGATAAAAAAGAGCATGATTGTAGGTTTTAAGCTGCAGGCCTCTTATATGCATGCATCACTGCTGATATGCACATGCCATTTAGGAAAATGTCATCATGGGGACTCACTGCAGGTTTAGGAAATTCTCATGACTCCCAATTGCTGCTCTCTCTCTCTTTTTCTCTCTCTCTTTTTTTCTCTCTCTCTCTTTCTCAGCTCCCTCACAGCTGTCTTGTTGGCTGCGATGGATGAAGTGCAAGCGTGTGAGCTAGGCCAGGGACTGTCCAGTACTTTCCATTAATAATGCAGTAATGGGAAAGCTCATAATCGCTGCACTATTTGCCTGATCATGAGGGCAATTGCCTCTGCAATGCCAGGGTCACATGGTAAGGACCATGTCTATCACAAGGGAATTGAGTGGATGATTCATGCTGCAGTACGTTTTTTTTTTTTCTTTTTTATGATTTTGTATGGGTGAGGGAGCTCATGTTTGGCAAAGACCTTACATCCATCTCAATGTACAATTAAGTTAAATGTAAAATTAGATAAAGCAAATGTTAATAGATTGGTCAGAATGTTCAGATAACATGTTAAAACTGAATATAAATACAGGATAAAATGAGGCGGGAATACACCATCAGTACAACACAGATACACATTCCTTTGCTACAGTACACAAGCAAGCAAGCAAACACAAATATGAGGGGCATTCATGTCAAAGTGGGACTTTTGACTGTGCAGAATAGAACACAGTTATAAGAGTAAATACTACATTTGTTACTATTTATATCATGGATCATAAAGATTGGATTTAGGAACAATGGAAAAAGGTTATGTAGTCTGATGACTTCATATTAACCCTCGCTGTTATGATCGGGCTTGCTTCAGTTGGTCAGGTCGGGCTCAGCAACGTTATGTGCAACATGATCAGCTGATGCCTGGAATGTACTGAATTTTAGACTTTTTTCTTCCATGATGAAGCAGGACAGCAGATATTTCATGATTCAAATTGTGAAACTGTGGTTCTGGGTGCACGGGAAATCTTTTTCACACATTAATTGAACGCAGTCAGTGACGTGTGATTTTATTTATTTTATTCATTTTTTATTTCTTTGGACCATGGGAGGAAACCGGGCAGTGTAAAAAAATAGGTATTTTTTAGTTTCTAGTTTTATTATTAATAAATGCAATAGACACCACTGGCCTCCGCAGTCCCTAGTTGGACTACAGAGATTCCTCGAGAGATGGATGTAGTTTCATTATTACTGATATAAAATGAAGAGCAACAAGTAAAACCCTCCAAGCGCTACATGTTCTTTTCCATGCCAAATACAATTAGTCATACTGTGAACCCTATGCTAACATGGCTTTTACTCCTCTAACAAATGCCTAAACAATTTATGGTCAATATTTGTTCAATTTAATGTATGTGTTCTTTGTTTTTTTGCTCCTTTTATATTAAAACATGTTCTCTTTCTTTATTGCAGTGTTGAAAGTTTCTCTCTGTGGTAATGCGGCTTCTGTGTTATGATTAATAACTACATCTTGCATAAGCCATTTGCTCAGAATAAGTGTGGAATATTTCTGGCACTCGTGGCTGAATGGAAATTCATTACCTCTTTACTAAATTAGCAGTACAGCAAAATGAAACTCTCTTGCCTGTGTTTTTCCCAGCCATCATGATTGAGCACCAGCAGCCAGAATGGATTTATCAGCTGGATATTAAATTTCCATAGCACTTTGACAATCTTACCCTTTACGTAGCAAAGTTAGACCTTGCAACTAACACACATGGACATGCACACATGTTTTTGGGAATGAGATAATAACAGATAAAAACTACATACATTACGAAAAAGTCTTTTTACATTTTCTTGTGCTTTAATGTGTTGTTCACACTTAATGTCTACTTGGATGAAGTGTATAAATGCCTAGAATTTTTTTCACCTGCTGCTGCCCATTCCTAAATACCCTACCCCAGTCAGTGTTACCCTTTAAAGATAAACAATTGCATTGTTGCAGAGTAAATTCATCCCCACATTTGGCTTTTGTCAGATCAGGAAACATGCCAAGTTAAAGAGGAATACATCTTTAAATAGGGTGCAACATTTTGCACATCCACTCTTTGGCTATTTCTTAGGTACACCTTGCTTGTACTGCTTGTATTCCTTTTTGCCTAAATTTTTATGGCATAGATTCAACAAGATGCTGACTTTTTGGTTCATATTAATATGATGGCATCAAATTGCAGCAAATTTGTCAGCTGCACATCCATGCACATCCGACTGCAAAATCTCTTGTTCAGCTGCTTTAATGGATTGAGATCTGAGGACTGCAGAGGCCATTTGAGTACAGTGAACTCATTGTCAAAAAACAGTTTAAGATGATTTTAAATTTTTGACATGGTACATTATCCTGCTGGAAGTACAGTAGCCATCAGATGACAGGTTCATTTTGGTCATAATGGGATGGACATGGTCAGGTATTAACGGGTTCAGTGTTCCAAGAAAATACCATTACATTACTTTCACTATTGGTACAAGGCTGGATGGATCCCTGCTTTCATGTGTTTACGCCAAATTCTTAATCTACCACCTGCATTTTGCAGCAGAAATCAAAATTCAGACTAGGCCACATTTCTCTAATCTTCCATTGTTGAATTTTGGAGAGCCCATGTGAATTGTAGTTCCAGGTCCATGTTCTAAGCTAATAGGAGTGCCACCAAAAAAGATGTGGTCTTCTGCTGCCATAGCCAATGTGCTTCAAGGTTTGACATGTGGTGCATTGAAAGGTGTTCTTCAGCATACAGATGTCGCCTTAAAAAAACGTACATTTCGAGAAAAGAAATCCCGTGACTTGCCTGTGCTTCAGTTGTAATAAGATTCATTTAAAGTTACTGTTGCCTTTCTATTACCTAGAACCAGTCTGGCAATTTTCCTCTGATCTCTGGCATAAACAAACTTTTTTGCCAGAAAACTGCCACGCATTGAAAATTTTCTGTTTTTTTTTAAACCATTCTCTGTAAACCCTAGAGATGCTAGTGCTTGAAAATCCAGGTGGATCAGCAGTTTTTGAAATACTCAGACTAGCAGCCTTTCAGGCACAAACAAACATTCAAATTTACTTTTTATAACCCTTTTCCCCCATTCTGATATTCGGCAGCAGATCGCCTTGACCATGTCTACATGCCTCAATGCATTAAGTTGCTGTCATGTGATTGGATGATTATTTGCATTAAATATGTGTACCTAATAAAGTGGCCATTGAGTGTTTATTGTGCAAATGGTGACCATTTACAGATTCTGCTTGGAGTGATAAAAGCGTGTTTACATTTAATTATTTGTTCAGTGATTCAGGTGTGCATAATTTCTTAGAGCGAAAGGCATATTCTCTCTCCCTGGGATATCATTCTTTTTATATCACAGACTGAAATCAGCTACAAAAACATATGGGGTCCCCTGGGATAACCCAATTAGTTCATATCCAATGACTAAATAGCTTATGTGCTGTTCCTTCAAACAAAACCTACTCTCATCTATTTACAGCATTTTGATTGATGATTCTTACTGTACATTAACCATAACTTCCATATGGGAAAGTGCCTTGAATTTGATACTAACTAAAATACTATTTGGCCCAACATAAAAACAAATAATTTTAAGAGCAGACTAAGTGCATATTCTATACCATTCATAGAGTTTTTTTTTTTCTGTAGCCTACACCGATCAGCCATAAAATTAAAACACCATATAACCTTGACACTGATTCTCACTTACTGTATATACCAGTAAACTGCTGATACTGTAGGTATATGAGCACCCAAGGTTCTTTTATGCCTGTGATAAGCAAAAGCTAGCCTATATGGTATGATCCCTGAGAAAAGCTAATATAACACAAATCTAGCACAAAAAGTTAACCCTGGCTATGATCGAAAGGTATCAGAATATTTAGTGCATCACAGCCTTCCATGTAGGGGGCATAGCCTGGACAAACAAGTCTGATCTATTCTCATGGACGTACGGTAACAAGTGAACACCAAAATATACTACCTAGGGGGGAAAAAGTCATTTTTGAGAACTGAGGTAAAGTAATCATATATAATATAAATAATATAAAAAAATAATAAATAATTATATCCTCACCATCAGACATTATGGTATGTATTTAAATGACATTGATTTTCTTGAAAACATAGGTTTTGTCTAATAACCTTTTTTTTTGTAAATGTCATATAATTATTTTAAAATTCAATGCAACACATTTTAATAGCAAATTAATTAGGATAAAATAGAGTCAAACAACTGGAAGTGTATATTTTATGACATTATGTAACTGGCTTGGCCCTTTAAAAAAATTACTTGAAACCCCCTGACACTGATAGTTAAAGTCCTAGGTAAAAATACAGACACTTACTATTCAACACTAGGCTTGAATAAGGTTTGAAACAATGTTTAGGTTGTCAAACTACACTTTGGCTAGTAATGGCACTATTACTCTTACTGCCATGCTTAATCAGTCTCTCTCTCTCTCTCTCTCTCTCTAGTTCTCAGTATCTGTCTGTCTCTCTCTGTCGCTTTTGTTTTCAAAGCTGATTAGGACTCTGCCTTCTAATTTGTTCAGGCATCCAGCTGCTTTCTGTGTTTTCGGTAATTGACGCTGCTGTAAGAGCCCAGTGAACAATGCAGGAGTGGAGCTACTGTATAGTAGTGTTTCAGGAGAAGCTGTATTTCCTACAGTCTATTTCATCACAGCACGGTTGATTCATTCACATGGCTTCTATAGCTTGTCTAATATGACACTGCAGAAAATATTTTCTAGTGTAAAGAATATCAACATTTTAAATGAGTACTGTATAAATCACAATGCTGTTGTCTGAAAGAAGCTGATTTACTTTGGAAAATTGTGTGCTCCATTTTTATTCGAAGCTCATTACATTATAAATCTGACAAACATTGCAACCCTTAAACATAACTTTAATCAAGATTTAAGACCCTCAGGTATCAAGGGGGTGCCACAGCATAAGATCTCTAAATTTATATTTGGTTAAAATTATATTTATTATAGTATGAAAACTATAAACGACTACCTGAAAGTGTTATTAAAGTGTATTGATGGTTAAAAGGGGATAAAAAATGCCTACACATTTATTTTAATAAAAACTGTGCCTACACATTTATTTTAATAAAAACTGTATTCATCTCTTGAAGCATCTGTTCATCTGTACATCATTCTCCCTAAATTGTTAGACATCATCGAATTGTTGCCTCTCTGTTCTACCTTGCTTCCTGTGACTGCCGGAATTAGATTTAAAACACTGATAATTTTCTATAAAGCCAACAAATGCAGCAGCCCCCACCTACCTGAAGGCTCTCTGCAACACATTCGAGTGCAGCTGAACTCAGCCAGACATCCCTCAAGATACAAGGAAGGCAATGCATCAAGAATCTTTTCTGTCTTAGCACCCAGTCGGTAGAATTAACTTCCCCAGGGTGTCAGGCGAGTCACCGGCTGTCTCCAAAGAAAAACTCAAAAGCAACATTTTCACTTAACATTTTTAAGAGTATAATGTCTAATAATTAGAAAACACACATCTAATAGATAAATTGAGTTGTTGAACTACTAGGTGTTAGCAATACTTTTAATTGTATGGCAGCCCAAAATACACATTTTGGCATGACATTGTTGTTACAATAAACTGGTTTTGGCCTTATGATTAGTCTTTGCTGGAGCTGGAGAAAAAATAGGCTTCCATACATCTGTTTGAAGCAGATATTTGGGCAAACTCCACATCACTCTCAGACCCCTGAGGAATTTCTATATAGTACTCAATTTTCTAATTATCTCCAAGGTCTGAACATGGATGATGTGCATTGATGTATTACTTATGTTTATTACACATATTGAACTCAACTTTGTCATTTGGGTTACTGCAGTTTTCTACTACTGTACATAAAATGTTACATATACTCTCCTATAATTTGCATGACTTACATTAGCATAGTTTAATGTTAAAGGATATTTGATGACAACATACCAGACAAGCCTGTCCCATGTTCAGTACTAAGTCACATTTTGCAATTTTAGCTCGAGGTTCCATAAAATACCATGGCAAAAGTGCTGCAATGACAATTTTCACACACTGACCAGTCTGCAGACTCAAATGAATTGTCCCTATTTAGTCATAAAAACAACCTGATCTCAATAACAATGCAAACAACATATATAAATTCTAGATCATGACCTTTTCAGCTGATAACTGACTAATTTATCATCATTTTCATCTTCTATATTGCTTTATCCTGTATTCAGGGTCACAGGGGCCTGGAGACTATCCCAGGAGGCTTAGGGCATGGGGCAGGGGTACACCCTGGACAGGGTGCCAATCCATTGCAGGGCACACACACATACACCCACCCACACACTACGGGCAATTTGGGAACACCAATTAGCATAACCTACATGACTGTGAGAGGAAACCGGAGTACCTGGAGAAAACCCACCAAGATAGATGGGAATCAAGCCTGGCCGGGAATCAAACCCGGACCCTGGAGGTGCAAGGCAATCAGCTGTACAATATCAATTTTAGAGCAACCCTTTATAACCTTGTTATACCACAATGTAGAAAGAAATAGTAACACACTTGCAGCCTGCCAAACAACACACGGTTAAAACATAGGCAGAATATCATGTTTTTTTTTCTATCATTCATTATAAATTTGTATAATATGTACACAAACAAATATAATGACCATGAAAAGAAAATGGTGGCAGACTATTTGGTGTTTCCACATTGCCTGAGTAAGTGTGTAATTGTGTGCTTTGCGATAGATTGTGCCTTGAGTTTCCTGGGATAGGCTTCAGGCTTCCAATGACCCTGAACAGAATAAGTGGTAGAGAGAATGAAGATGATAATGTAAGCATCTTTGAGAGTTTTATTTAGGAGGTGTTGGGTGTTTAAATGGTGTACTACATCAATAAGAAAATCGTTTGAATTGATATTTACTTCTTACAGTCTAGGGAGTTGAAAGTTCAGGAGTGAAATTTCTTTAAATGATCCTCTACTATAGAATTAAGTGATCAATCAGAAAGTAAACCCCTCTAATGAGGCCAATACAGTTATGGGTTACAGAGTATTGGAAAATAGGAAGCAAGTGCTAAGTCTTTCTGGAAGAGTGGCTGAGATAGAACAGTGGCAGCTCAAACGATTACGTTTCTGGTTTACTGATTGGATGGGCAGTGGTTCAAGCCCCAGCACTGCCAAGCCTCACCACCAATAGTTTGGAAAACAAAGATAGGTGTACAGATCAAATAAACCTAAAAAACATATGGAAAGGTCTTTAAAGTCTAAAAAGATTTGTTGCTGTTTAGCAACTCTAACCATTTATGCATGACCCACTATCAGCTCCACAGCTGGCAGTTGTACAATTATTTTAATTTGTATGAGTATGATTTTTTATGACTATTATTTTATTTTATTTATTTATATTTGATGTAATGAACGAAATATAAATATGCATTCAATTTAATTTCATTTATTTTCCCAATCCATTATTGTAGCCATATATTACTGTTGCTGATCAATGGTTTAGTGGTCAGCTGTCACCTGCATTTTTGAAGGCCGGGGTATGAGCCTTAGCTAATGTGACAAAATTCGACACTGGATATACAATTGGTAAGATTGTGTCAGAAAGCTCAAAGTGTACAATTGTATCCATAAACTGATCATAGAATGTAAAGGTGACTGTTGTTGGCCTTTAGTGAAAAAGTGCTAAATTAAATTACCCATCACCCCTAGGACACAAATGTCACATGTCCTTAATCACTATCACCTGTGTCAGATTCTTTGTACTTTAACTCATGTTAGTGGTTGTTTGTGTTTTCACATCTGTTAATTGATTTCTTCGCTCTTGGGTAAATAAACTCTGCCTTTGTGTTTGCTTTTGGCTCCATGTGACAATTTGTAAGCAACAAATTATATGTAGCCATATAAACAATCATGTCAGCACACAAAATTGCATGTGGGGAAAATAAGATGATTTAAAGAAAGAAAGAAAGAAAGATATTCACTTGCAACATAGTTAAAAAAAAACAGGGCACAGATGCATGACACCATATACACAGGCTAATGAGACACAATGAGCCTAATTAGATAAGAACAGGTGCTGGAGCAGAAGTGATTGGGAAAATAAGATTTTTTTTTAACAACACACTAGCAATCTAATCCATATTCCAAAGATTTTTACAACCACAATTACACAAGAAAATAACTAAAAACAACATGCTAGGCATTTGCACAAGGTGGCGGAGTCATGACCTTTACATCGTTTTGTTTTGACAACATGAGCACAAATGTTTCTATATTACTATTAATACTGTCTATCTATCTATCTATCTATCTATCTATCTATCTATCTATCTATCTATCTATCTATCTATCTTCTTTCGATTTCTCATTTGTGATTCACACTCTGATTACCGAACAGTAAGTGTATTTGGCTGACAACGAAAGAAGTAAAACTTAATAAAAATAAGATGTAAGATACTCAAAAATATAACATTTTCTTACTTTGTGTTAGTAAAGGAGTCTGAGAGCAGAAAGGCAGGCAGACAAGTATGTGGGCTTCAACCTAAAGTAATAATATCACTGATTACATTAGAGTTAATCAGTTTATATTTATCTTTAATCTTTTAACTATTTCTGCGAACTCTTTTCCTATTAACAACGAGTATTACAGTTCGTATATAATCAAAGCTTTCTGTTTTTAGAGTTATGCATTTTTTAAAGTAGGTTTAGAAAGAACCAACCTTAGAGTCAGACATATACTGCTCAGAGATATACTAGGCTCTAGTGCTCAGAGAGAAACATTTTCACTTAGGTTATGACCTGGCCGGTGGGTGGTGTAAAGTTTTCACATTTTCTCAGAAATAGTTTGCTTGCACATGATGTCACATTCACTGTTTTGTGTGGCACAAAGTGTTACTGAAGGTCAGTGATTTTTTTTTTTTTTTACATAGGAAGAACTAGTACTAGCTAGAGGGGGCTGTGTGCAGAGGGGGAATCAACATAGGACAGTGCTCTTGTGTGTGTGTGTGACATTTAATGTGTCTATGTAGTTTAATGTTTCTTTATATTGTCTAAAAATTAGCGTTTTTTTTCTGTACATGTGCAATCCTGCTTAACAATACATAGCAAAGATAACCACGAAGTACGATGTATTTTGCATAGTTTTTGTGTTCATGCAAATTCATTCACCTATGCGCGTGTGTGTGTGACGGATTTAAAACAATAGCTGTAATTAACACCACTAGCATTTAAATCTGGGCTAACAGTTACACAAAAGACAGGCGAACACAAACATCATTGATTGACAGCTCAACCGGCCAATCACAGAGCAGTGTGAGGAGAAGGACTAGGACAAGTCATGTGTCACGTCCAGTCCAGTACAGTATGCACAAGACATGGTAATTACTTATACCTACTGCCTAAATAACAGGAATGACTTTGTCCTATTTTGCCTGTTTTGTTTTCTGCTCTCTGCCCTCCAGCGAGATATCACGCATCATAATAGTCACATGTCTAAGAACAATATTTAAGAGAGTCTCGCTAATGACTGTAATTATCTTGTTCATATTTCCTTTGTTTCAGTAGTACACACAGTTGATCTCAGCTTGACTAATGTCAGGGACTGTCTGTTAGCAAAAGGCTCGGCTCTGACAGCTTGATGATGTTAATTGATTAGATGACTACTGACTACTACCATACCGTTATTTGAGCATGATATATATATATATATATATATATATATATATATATATATATATATATATATATATATATATATATATATAAGAGACAGCTTATAGGGCTCTTTTTAGTCATTTATTCTGTGTGATGAGCTTTGGGATGGCTGCCATTTATTCAACATAACATTTTTATTTTGATCTAAAAAAAATGTATAAATTAAATATAGTCTATTACATTTTCTCCGCAAGAGAGACTCTCATTTTGGCCTGCAGTGATAACACAAAACAAATCCATTCTGTTGGCTAATAGCGTAATGATTTCTCTTTTGACTTCAAATTTTAAATACACTTTATTAAAATCGAGGCTATGCCATTCATTACACATACTACAACTATAAATTGCAGTAATTTCTAATTTCTGACAGGTGCAATTAAACGTTAATGGCCAAGAGCCACCATTTATTGTAAAATAATTTTGATACCTGCTTAAAAACATAATAATAACTTAAAAGAGGAAAATTAGGAAAGTTAGTAGACTGCATTAGTTTCCAATAAATGATCTAGACTGGAAAACATTCAGTCACCTTGAAATTATAGAAGGGAGAATCAAAAGCTATTTTTTCCACATTTCAATTAGTGACAGAAGTGGAAATGGTGTCAGAAATGTAGTTCTTCCCATCTGTGAAGTGGAGCAGTGGTTGACCTGGAGTGATGCTCAGCTGTACTTAGAAACACACCAGAGGGACGAATCAGCTAATTAATGCTCTATCTGCTCCAGTGGCCACACACTTTCACCTCTCAGACAAAGCCTTCTGGCTAGACTTACATTGGTGCATTTTCCTTTTTTTTCTTCTTTTTTTATTATTTATATGAGTGAGTGCACTGTTAAAATGTCCTTTATTTCTGGGTGGATCTTGCTATTTGTTATAAATTTCATGTTAGAAATTTTTATTGACTCACATACAGTAGTCACCCACTCACTTACTCATCACCTACAGTACAGTATACTGCTTTATCCTGTGGGCAGGGTGCCAATCCATCACAAGGAAGACAAATTTCACACACTACATATATGTAATAAAATAATGAAGATAATTAAATAATTAGAAACAAATATCTTATTTAACCGGGTGCAAGACATAATTAAACCTCATTTCCTGTCTCGTCTGTTCCTGATCATCTGTCATCATCTGCACCTGTTTCTCAACATCCTTTAGTTAGATTTTTTTTTTTTTCAAACTTGAATGATTCATATTTTACTGCATGTCTTATCAAACAAACTCTTTTCTCTGATATCGGCCAAGTGCATGGACAGGACCAAAAAATGATGTCATTGTAGTCAGCACTGTGTCTGTGTGCATGGAGTTTGCATGTTCTCCCTGTTCTTGGTGGGTTTCCTCTGGGTAACTAGCATTACCAAATTGCCTGTTTGCGTGAATGAGTTTATTTATATGTGTGCCCGGTGATGAATTGACACTTAGGGTATACCCACCTTGTCCCATTGTCTCCTGAGTCCCCCGCCCCCCTGTACTCAGGATAAAGTAGTATACATGATGAGTGACAGTGAGTGAGTGAGTGAATGAGTGAGTAAGCATTTATTTATTTTTCAATTAAAATTAATCCCTAAAATGCTCATACAGTACAGCTGAAGGCAGTGTTTATTTCCCCTTTTTTTCTGCAACTAAGACAATACCCTGAGCAACATAAACTTCTGTCCTGATGGTGAGAATGCTGAATACTAATCACTGGCCCACCAGTGAACCTGGAGCTTATCCTAGAAAATGCATGTATATTGATTTGTCAAAATAAAAAAATCACCAAAGACATTAAGTCTCTATTCATTTTTTGCATGTCTCTTTGTGGGTAAATACGTAGGGCATCCCAAAAGGTCTATACATAAGGGAAACCAATAGAACTTTTCCATATTATTCTTTTTAGTCCATGTCCCTTGAAGCCCTGGAAAGCCACTTACTGTACATTTCTATTATTCCTTCCCCTGTGAGGCACCTTTACTTTGGGAACTGTAATTCTACAGGGTATGTTCTATATTAGGCTTGTTCTGATGCTTAAGTTTAGGTAAATCCTATATAAAGTGCATGAATCAGGCCAATCAAAAAAAAATAATAATGAGACATGAATTCTAAACATAAAAAGAAAAATGAAAGCTAAATTGCTGAAAAGACAACATATATAGATGTTTTCTGACAAATCCAAAAACACATCACTCTGTCTTTTGACAACAAGCTGAAAAGAATCACTAATAGCTTCATTAAAGTATTAAGCCTGTCAAATCAACAACACAATAAATACAAGACATATGGATTGTCTGTATGTATCTGTCCCAAAATTGACAACTTATCATAAAAAGATAAACCTGTGAAAACAACAAGCAGGAGAAAGAGAAGATTAAGAGGATCTGGAGATCTTCTCTCCATCTCTCTGTACTGACCCATAAAGCTCTCTCTCTCTGCCAAAGCTTGTCTAAGGGTCTGTCGAACTCTAGCATTAGCCCTCCCATGCGAGTGCGGTAAACAATCCCAAACCTGAGGAGGTTTGCAGAGCTCCCTTGACTGTCGACCCGAGTAAGCCGCTGTTCTTTTTCCGTCTTTAAGACGAAGTGTTGAGATGTTGGCATGGTCGGTCTGTGCCATGTATTATTAAACTAACAGAGGCATGTTTGGTCTCTTTGGTGCATTGGTCTGCATCCTATTAAATAGGGAGGCATCAATGCAGATACTGGTGTTTGTTAAAAAAATGGTTATCTTATCTATATCTTACATTACTATCATGTGAATCTATTTAATTTAAACCTTGCAGCACTAATGAACTAATGGCATACACTGAAAGTAATCTGGACATATTTCACAATTAATGATCAAACACAGCAGACTGTAAACTATGTTCTAAGCAAATATCAAGAGGAGCACCATAACCTAAATTACCAGTTAATACATAAATCATCATTAGCATTTATAAAGTATCTTACACAGAGAGCACAAAGTTGGCCAAATTTAGCACACATAGCAATATCAGTAATAAAATGTAAGTGTATAACAGTTAAAGGGTAAACAGGGAAACCGTCCATCCATCCATCCATCCATCCATCCATCCATCCATTCCTTGTTTACACCACTTTCCCTGTGCATGAACCCAGGGGGGTTAGAGAACTATTTCAGGAAACGTAGGGCACAATACAGGTTACACTCTGAATGGGGTGCCAACTCATTGAGAGCAAAATTTTTTAAGATCATAAGGCCATTTTTTAAGGCCAGACTACCTATTCATGTATTTGAACTGTAGAGGAAAAGCCATCAAGCATGAGAAGATCATGCAAACTCCATGCATATATACCTAAGGCAAGATTTGACATGCCCTAAAGATGCAAGGTAATAGTGCTGCCTGTGTTTAATAATATTTTACCCATTTATTAATATTTCGTTTTTTTTTTATTTGTTGATTTTTGTTAACAGATTTTATAATATATATATATCTCAATTAGTCTCACTCACTTGCTCTTCCTATATACTGCTTAAACCTGTGTACAGGGTCGGGGAAGCCTGACGACCTCACACTGAAGTACACACTGCAGACACACACACTCATTCATATGGGAAATTTTGGAATTCTAATTAGCCTAATCTGCATGTCTTTGGACTGTGGAGGAAACCGGAGTACCTGGAAGAAAACCCAAACACGGGAAGAACATTCAGACTCCATGCACACAGAGATGGGAATCGAGTCTGGCCAGGAATCGAACCCGGACTCTGGAGGTGCAAGGCAACAGTGCTAACCATTACACCACCGTGCTCAGCGCTATTCGAATTATATCAAATTTGCCATTGGTATAGCTGGCCTCTCATTCAGAGTGCAGCTGTTAATTGGCACTTAACTTTTCTCTCAAGGGTAAAAGTTCAATTTAGCAGAGTTCATTAGTAAAGCAAAAATTTTAAACCATCTCACTCACTCACTCACCTTCTATACCACTTTATCCTGTGTTCAGGGTCACGGGGACCTGGAGCCTATCCCAGGAGGCTTAGGGCACAAGGCAAGGTACACCCTGGACAGGGTGCCAATCCATCGCAGGGCACACACACATACATGGGGAGCATGGGGAGAACATGCAAAGCATGGGGAGAACATGCAAACTCCATGCACCCAGAGACGGGAATCGAGCCTGGCCAGGAATCAAACCCGGAGGGTCTAGGGTGGAGGTGCAAGGCGACAGTGGTAACCACTACACCGCCTTTGAACCATCTTGTGTTTGCTAAAAATTAAATGAGCTTTGATTACAAGTGTACATTTTATTTAATTATTTACTCACTATTATCATTAGTTTTGTTTAACAGCAATATCTTAAGGTGACTGAGGTATATGTGTCACAATATTCTCTTAATTGACATGGAGAGTCATGGGAAGGTGAGAGTAAATGACGAAAACCCATGGAATGTATTCGTTTCACACTTTTTTATAAAGTAGTTGATTGAAAAGCCAAGTCTCATTTTCGATATTACTGACCCCAATTTCTTTTAGAAGTGGGAAGCAAGTAAAATTTATATTGCAATGTCCTATTCTAATTTTCACGATAATAAGTGGAAGCTGTGAACAAATGTACTGGAGGTGTTGGTAATGGAGGTTGGACGTGGTGCAGCAATGCTTACTGTCAGTGTTACCTGGTGTGTGTATGCCTCTATTACAGCAATATATTTGCGCAAACTATGCACTCAGCCATGCTGTTTCTCCACAGTGGACCATAAACACACAGCAGGGACCTTATTTCTGACAGCTCTGGATTCATCAACGCACGCTTGTTGGGTCAATATTCCCAGGAAGTGGTCCTTGTTGGCCAATGACTTCATTTCTCATTAAAATGGCAAAGTCATTCTCATAACACTAAATATGATGATAGGTCTGAATGTGAATTACAAGACAAAGTATAACACATCTATACAACAAAATCTGTATTCTTAACGTTGTACATATGCAGGGTAAATCTGCTATGTATACTTTGCACTTTACAACTGTGTAGACATTTAGTGGTTTTAGTTCTTGTAACCTTTAAAATTAACATTATAACATTAAATAAATGCATAGATGTTACCTCCATTTTTTAATGCTCTTAGCAGCTGAATCTTGGTTTTAAATGGGTAAAAGCTTTATATATATATATATATATATATATATATATATATATATATATATATATTATAGATTTAGAAATTACACAAAATGCAGTTGATGAATAATCATGCTAATTTCATATGAAAATCAAGAACATTCTAATGGTTTACTTAAAACTAATGGATTTGTTTATTAACTACATTGTGTTATTTCTGCTGGATCTCAGTGCAGACTTTGATACAGGAGACCACTGTTGATAGTTTTAGTGATTCAGTGGCATCACTTTTTACCCCAGTGAGAGGAATTTATTGCAGTAAATAAAACTTATTATTCTGGTTATTCTGTACTGGGTCTGCTTCTCCGTACATTGTATATACTTTCTGTGGGGCAATTAAAAAGAACTTTACAGGCATTTCTCATTTTTCTTATTTCTTATTAGAAATTTCCCCCATATAAGGGAAATATAAGTATATATTATCTTATCTTATAATTTATATACAGATGATATTCAGTTATACTATACAACTTATTTAAACTTAATAGCATATCAAAACTGTCAATCCTTCATGAGTATTTAAGTTATAATAAAATATGGATGACTGATGCTACATTACGAAGCTACAAAAACTGAAATCTTTATTTTATGCCCTGCTGCTGTTGTTGCTAAGGTGATGAATGGTTTGTGTTCTTTGGCTGCATTTGGTAAATCAACTCTTCTGGGGATTACAGTGGTCAATTAAAGATTTTCCTCTAGACTGTCATGTAAATACATCGGTTTGTTTCTGCTTCCTTTAGGCTTTATATAATAGAAATGATTGTGTATGCATTTGAGTATTCATGCTTAAACTACTGCAACTCCTTGTTCATGAACAAGAAATCCAGGAATTGTTTGCAGGTAGTCCAAGGCATAGTGCATAAATCTACTGACAAGGTCATTAAAGTGGGTTTATGTAAGATCCAATTTAAAGTCTTTGCATTATCATCCTTTGAGTCGTCCTGTCAATTTTAGAATACAACTTAAGATTTGGCACTGCCTTTCATTGCTTTACAAGGACAGGTTCCTGCTTATATAACTGAAATTCTGAAGGTTTACACTTCCAATAAGCCTCTGAGATCTCTGGATCTAGATATACCATAACCTATGCCCTAGAAATAAAAGAAAAAAGTGACTGTTTTTATAACTGCAGCTCTTAGAATGTGGAATTATGATCTTTGGACACTGTTAACATAATAATAATAATAATAATAATAATAATAATAATAATAATAATAATAAAACAAACAAACAAACAAACAAACAAACAAACAAAACAATAATAATAATAATAATAATAATAAATTAAGATCTACTTTCATAGGGTTACTTTCAATTAAGTTGGGTTTTTTTTGCTTATTGTTTGGTTATATTTGTTTTATTTCTGTTCATTGTTTTCTATTGTTAGAAAATTGTTGTTTGGACACTATACAAATAAAATATACTTCTTTACTTATGTACTTTGTGACCTCACCACTTAAAATAAAGCCATTCATAATAAAGTAAAAATATAGAGAAAAATAAACTGCATATAATAATATAAATATTTAAAATGTGGAATTCTATTTATTTATGTATTTATTTATTAATTAAATGTATTAAAAGGTTGAGTAGATTTGGTGCAAAAAATCCTTTTTATAATAATAATTATAATAATAATAATAATAATGAATAAAATCATATATATATATATATATATATATATATATATATATATATATATATATATATATATATATAATGATGCACAAAATTTTTTTTATATACTAAACACTGTATATACAGTAGATGTATAGGATCCTGAATCAAATATGAAATATTGGATTGCAAAATCCATATGTGTTCTTTCATACTTTATATGTTTTCAGTATTAATGTTAAAAATGCAATGCTAAAAATGCTTGGTACATTCATGTAATTTTTTCATCAGGTTCACAAGGTAGACAGATTTATGAAGGAGTGCTACATTAGATGACTTCCTCTCCACAATCACCCAATCTAAATTCAATTAAAATGAATTTGGAATAAGTTGGACTGAAAAGTGAAGCTGCCAACAAGTAGCTTACAGTAAATGCCTGTGAAGATTTTTGGAAAACTATTCCAGGTGATTACCTCATGAGAATGCCAAGAGTGTGCAAAGCTGAAATCAAAAGTAAAGGTGACTAATTAAAAAAAAAAAAATTATATAAAACATATTTTGTGCAGGATAACACTTTCTTATTGCTTTATAATTCCATATTTCATCTGAAAACAATATAAAATGGCAGTTCCTATGGACTGGACTGATAATCTATGTTTAAGTATCAGTATACTACTGTAGGTATTAGAAAAGAAAAAGTGGTACTGTGGTTCTATCAAATTAGAATGTGGCCTGCATTAGAATTAGAATAATTATTCTTATTTAATTATAATTCAAGATACAGGAAGAGTGGGTTATGAATAGCAAAATTATTTTTTAATTTGTTACTGTATTTCTCTTAAAAATGCACATACATTAGATAATTGCAAACAATATGTGTAAAATCTATTTTGCCCTAACGACCTGTATGTAAATGTAACATCAGTGGAACACAAAGAGAACACAGTTTTTGGAATCAGTTATATACTATTTTAAGAAACAACAATAGTAAAATACTTTATAAGATTAGTATGGTTACAGCTGCACCCCTAGCAATCCACTGAATTGCACAATGTTATGTTTCCTATGTTAAATATAATCAGCAATTACTGTACTTCATGATCTGTAGGTGACAAGGAAAAAAAAAAGGTTAATAAAGTGTACTGCAGCTAAACATAAGAGGTTGCAATTTTCAATTCAAGACTTTCTTCATTTAACATTTTCAAAGTGTTTTTGGTTTAAATGCTAAGTACCTCTCCAAATGGCACCTGGGTATTATTACTATCTAATGTTTTTTTTTCACCATCTTCTCTAAAAATTATAGAAATGGTATTGCTACATATTTGACATATACTGATTATAATGTTTATCATTGACATTTTAAACCAGAAAGTAGAGAATAATGGCCAGGATTTGACATGAACTAAAAGTTGAAGGCTTGCAATGTATTCTCTAAATCATTAATTTTGACACATAAGGGAATTATAGGGCAGATGCTTCACATAAAAACATTTCAAATATGAGTAATTGTTTGTGGTAAAGTTATCATTAAGGAGACATTTATTTAACATTTTTGTATGAAGTATGAGTGCTTAGGAAACGTCCTAATAATAATAATAATAAAGACTTTAGATGGAGAGCTGCACTTTCTGGTCTCTATGTAACACAACAAGATTATTTTTGTTTTGTACTATAATAAAATGCATTTTTTTATTAAAAAGAGACAGAGGCCGGGTAGTTCTGCGTTAAATGATAGCCTGTTTAACAGGCATTGTACCAAGTCAAACAACTCTAAATTGATAAAAGGTGTGATGCGCCAATCTTTCTTACTTTCTTACTTTCTTTCTTTCTTTCTTTCTTTGTTCTTTTTTCTTTTTATTTTAAGCAATTGTTGGCAAGTTGCTGGGGTATATTTAGAATAAATCATTTTGGGTGACCAAACATTTCAAATTTTGTGTGGCAGCCATGACACACTAACATAATGTTGATTATCTTCCTATAATATATAGCATGTAAATAATGTCAGGTTAACTTACTGTTATTTGGAACTGAATACACAAATACAATACTATATAAATTTCCTATTGAGAAAGATTTGTGGCAGCATGTTTTCATTATTTGAGAAAGACAGACAAGCTGGAAATGCTATTTTGGTCCAACAATGGCAGAATCATCTCTTTCTCAGCTTAATAAGTACTAGGTCTTGTCAGAATGAAATGCAAACAGTGGTTGTAGTTAATCAGATAAAACTGGATGAACCAGTTTCTGACATTAAAATGAAATAAAAAGTTACTAATTAAAAACATTTAATATAAAATACAATAGTTATGCATCACTTCAGGTAAAAAAAAAAAAGCAATAAGGAAATTTTTCTTGATCACAGCCAAGCTTTAAAAGGTCATTTTAGTTGTAATAGCCTAACTTATGATTCTGTACTGAATAAAAAAAATAAATAAATAAAAAAAAATATTAAATATCATACTTAATTTATTTATGATGTATACCATTATAAATATGAGGAATTACAGTAGCTGAAATATCAGTGTTCAGACAGTAGGGTCCTGACTGTAGACAAAAAAAATGACTGTCGCGTCCTCCACTATTAATATGTAGACATTTTGCACAATGCATTCTTTACCTTTATTATGTTTAGCTCTGGGTCAGAGGTGAATCGGATCTTTAACGATTCGGGTTTATTTGATTAAACTGAACAAAATTTATACAGTTTCAAAATTCCGTTTTAAAATTCATACACTTAATCATCTATCCATCCAGTGTTGAGCATGATTTAGTGTATCTTACCAATTCTGTTTATCCTGCGACAGACAATGATAATACAATATCAAACATTTACCAATTTATGAGCAAAGGAAACGTAAGATCTGGGCAAATGTTTAAACTTTAAAATACATGACCAAGACAACAGTTCTTTAAAAAGAAACAGGAATTTATTTGACTTGTCTATGATACATGAAACTACGCTGCTTAAACACACACACACACACACACACAAGCAAGGAAGTTGCTTTGCAGATTTGCAGTGGGTTGGAGATGTGTAATCGTTTCTTTTCTTAGTTGCTGATGTCGTGAACTGTCTCTTTCTTGTTCAACGGCTCCCTTCGAGGTGGCCTGCCAGTCTCTACAAGACTCATAAAAGTACAATATCTAAACCAGCCAGTTATTTCTACCATTACACTAAACTCTGTCATTACTTACTTTGTTGCTGTGGTGGTACCACCAAGTGTATATCTTTTGTACCTATACAATGCATTTTTTCTGTAAAAAGGATCCTGCATTGTATCTTTAAAGTGTTTCTCTACAAGGAAAGTGTGTATGGAAGCACTGAACCTCAGGTATAAAAGGGTCAAGGGTGTTTTTTTTAGATTTTATATCTTATTTTATATTTTGCACTTTATGTACCTTCTTTATGTCAATTTTAAGGTATATCAAACTTTATAGAAGAAAGATAAATATTTAAGACAGTTCTGAGCACTGGTCCTGAATTATCACCTGTCATGCACATTTTAATATTTTCTATACTATATCACACCACCTAAAAGTATGAATAGGTTGTTAAATGGCTGATTAGTTCAATCAGATGTGGTGGGCTTAAAACATTTTTGAGCCTTTATTTCTTACATATACTTTATGACACAGTGAAATTCTTTATTCTTTGCATATACAAGCTTTTTTGTTAGTAGGCTGGGGTAAGAGCACAGTGTCAGCCATCATATGGCACCCCTAGAGCAGACAGGGATAAGAGGCTTGCTCAAGGGACCAGCAGTGAAAACTGGGCACAGCTGGGGGTTGAACCACCAACCTTCCGATCAGTAACTCAGAGCCCTTACACACTGAGCCACCACCAGCCACACATTTCTGGAATAGAACATAGTATAGATTAAGGATTGAGGAACTTAATGTGGTCTGCTACCATTGTGCTATGACAACGGTAGCAGACCATATTACGTTCCTTGTAGTGCTTATTATGTTCTTGGTGCTCATGCAGCAGGGCACTAGTGTGTCTGTCATGTTCAGAGAATTTAGTTATAAATACTGGAAATAATTTTGGATACCATCACTTTTTGATGAAAAGCGATGTGGTATTTATTCCAACCCACCGGATGCTATGACAATGATCTGCTCGGATATAGTAATAACTCAGGTCAATCTCATTAGACCTTGTAAGCACATGTTCATGTGCATGATAAAAAAGAAATAGTGACAATATGATAGACACACTGAGAACCTGACAGGGCTGCAGCTAGGAAGTACAAACTTAATAAATGCACATTTTTCTATTTTGATCCCATTCCCGCTGTGTTCTTCACAGTGGGAACTTCATGGTCTTCATTGCAGTGTGACAGGAGCCTAAAATGTGCAGGGCATGGCATCCTCCAGAACCAGGATTGAGAATCATTAATTTAAGATATAAAAAGATGAGTACCATAGAAATGACACGGAAGGATGGTATACTATAGCTTCTTGCAATGATTTTTTTTTATTTTTTTATTACAGAGTAAAAATAAATAAATTAATACTATGCATCTTTTATTAAGGTGTCAAAATAGGAGTCACCATTGATATAGAAGACAGCAAAACTCCACATCCTAATCCAATTCGACATTCTATCATGCCCACTTAACTCATTACTAACTGCACCTGTTACCTGTTCAGCCTCATTTGTTTAATGGATTTAAACTGGTTCAAACACTTCCTAATCTTTAGTGCCTCTCCTAATTTGCTCTGTCTCTGTATAATATGCTTGCATTTACCCTGTGTGTTTGTCTTCTACTTTGTTTTCTTCATCTGTGAGTATGATCGGCATGCTTTGTACTACCCGATTGTTTCAACGTCTGCCAGCTTCCAATTTTAGTCTTGTCTCTTAACTTGGGTCTTTTAATAAATAACCTTATCCTTTCATTTAATTACTTCTGCTTCATGACATTAGGATCATTTGCTTACTGTTTACAGATCAATATTGAAGGATTAAAGGCTTGCTATGGATCTTGGTTAGTTTCTCAGTTTCTAATAAAGTACATTCCTTTCAGTATTTTGAAAATGTGCTAATCAAGGACAGACAACGTCTTCCTCTTAATAGCCGTTCTTTTCTGAAAGCCATACATCTTCGCACTTAAGTCATTTAAAGTTTTGCTTATTAGTCATTTAGGTTCTTTCCCTGAAATCAGGCAAATCATGTGGAGACTTTGCAGATGATTAACCATCATCTTATTAATACATTTTAAAAAGTAGTAAATTTTTTGTTAGAAAATTCTCTTTTACTTAGTATTTTTAGTATTTTAGCATGATTTTAATGTAACTGATGTTCCTACAAAATGGCGACAAAAAAACAATTTCCCTCATTCTGAATTCTGCTTTTGAGCAGAGCGATAGCCTAAAACCTCCTGCTATGACCAGTGTGAGTGGGAAACTCTGAACACTCAAAACAGTGCTGCGATTGAATTGCGGCACTGATAAGAAATGAGGTCTGTCTTTTATTTTGTGGGTCACTCACTTGAATTGCTGCAGTACCTGCTGGAATTTGTCCTCAAGGGTGCACTGTTTTCCAAGGTTAACCAACCGAGAATCATGTGGGAAATGTGCTGGCAACAGTGAATCTTTTGAAAAGACAGGGGACGAAAAAGGCAGAGATGACTTGTCACTTGGACAGCATTTCCAAAAGCCTTAATTTCCATGCTGGGAAAAATACAGAATTCTATGTTTAAAATCTAGCTAGGTTTGTCAGATTTGACTTTGAATTTCTTTATAGAGGTACATCAAGCTGCAGAAGATGTGGAACTACAAGAAAAGATACACGTTGGCTAAAAAGGTCGGAATAAAAAAAAATCAGTGGTGTTAAAAACTACTAATAGATGCCAACTTTATCTATCGAATAACCTTGTTGGAAAAAGCTTTAATAGTTTAGAAGTTTAAGAATTAAAGAGATGTTTTTTAACCTTAGGATGCAAGGTTTTAGAGAGACATTATGACCTTGATTAAGGATGGAGTTCATTTGTGTTTGAGAGAGAAAGACTAAAGAGTGACAGAATAGATAGTTTGCAGTTTATAAAATGTATGAATGTACAAGAAAATTCGAGAAAAGAAAAAAAAAAAATCAACTCACTGATTTATGTTACTGATGATAAACTGCCACTTTCCCCAAAGACCCAAGGAATGCAGTAAACATTTAGTTAAAGCTAACTAACAACAGCTTTAGTTCTAATTCTTAAATGTTAGCTGTCAGCATAATACATCTGACATTACAAACTGGCTGAAGGCTAATGCTTAATGCTACTGTAGCTGTCAAAATATAACTGCCTTAATAAATACAATGTGTCCACAGCAGCAGATTATACAATGTATTATACAATGCCCATAATATACAATGTAATAAATATCTCCATATGTTTATGAATAAATGTGCTAATTTCTTTGAAAAATATAGATACAGATTTTTTTTTAACAAGTAAAAAGTAAAAACAGTAAAAACCAAGAATATGAGTTAAAGTTGTTGTTGAACTTTCAGTTGCTCCCATCGAGGGGTCGCCACAGCGGACCATCCGATCCACACACAACTTGGCATAGGTTTTTACGTCTGACTTAACCCTCCTATTTTACCTGGGCTTTGGACCAAGAATATCAGTTAAAGAATAACTAAAAAAACTTATTTTTACAGATCATTACAATAACGAATAAGGACTTGTTTTGTTACTTTTCTCATCTGTTTTCCAGAGCCTGTTTTGACATTTAAAGAAAAGATGAATAAATATATATATATATATATCATTCACTCAGGTCACACTTTGTACCAGTTCAATAAAGCGATTTCTGCCCACATGTTGGGTCAAAAGCTCCATAAAGCTCAATGTAAATCCCCAAGGTGATTTGGTCCTTTTATTTAGTTATTCTGTATAGAAAATAGATTAAAAAAGGCACAGACAAAAAAAGGCCCTTGATTACTAGTGATGAGGTCTCAAGGACACCCCTGTTTGTCTCTTTACAAGGATGCTTTACTTCAAATGTTGGGTGAAAAATCTCCAAGGGGCATTTGCTTAAAGATCCTCCCCCGCCCCCTTTTTTTCCAAGGATACTGCAAAGTGAAATTTATGTATACGAAAAATAAGAAACTATTTGACATACAATAACTTCAGCCTCATGCTTTTCCATATTTAAAGCTTTGTGTGGTTGGACATGATCTCCCAAAGATGTGGCAACTGATGACTGCAGTAAAGGCCTGGCAAAGCATGTCAACTTGGTTTCGTGGATCATGGACTATCTGACCTGCCGTCCCCAGTATGTCCGACTACAGAACTGTGTGTCCGAGACTTTGATCTGCAGCACTGGAGCTTCCCAGGGGACTGTACTGTCTCCGTTTCTTTTCACCCTCTATACATCTGACTTTAGATAGAACTCAAAATCATGCCACCTGCAGAAATTCTCTGACGACTCTGTGGTTGTTGGGTGTATAAAGGAGGGTGACATCCTCGGAGTACCAGTCTGTGGTAGATGACTTTGTTTCCTGGTGTGAGCGTAACCACCTACAACTGAACATCAGGAAAACAAAGAAGATGGTTGTAGACTTTAAGAGAAGACCACTGTGACTCCTATATCTGTAAAGGGGGAGATAGTGGACATGGTCTCGGAATACAAATATCTGGGAGTCCATCTGGACAACAAACTTGACTGGTCACTCAACAAAACTTGATTCTGTGGATGTAGTAGCGAAGAGGAGGATTCTATCCAAAGTACAATCCATTTTGAACAATCCTTCTCACCCGCTATACAGTGTTTTCACTGAACAGAGGAGCAGTTTCAGCCAGAGACTGATTACTATCAAGTGTTCCACAGAGCGCCACAGGAGATCCTTTCTCCCAATGGCCATAAAAATTTACAACTCTTCTCTGTAACTCATACACACACACACACACACACACACACGTATGTGGATTTTTCACTAACTGTAACACACCAGGACATTATCACTTACCATATTAATAATATGATTACTGCAATACTACTTCCTAATAAAATATGTAATAAAAGATTACATATAATAATACAATATTGCATAAATAATACTAGATTACTGTGCAATACTTACAAGTGGCCTTGAGTCATATTCTGATGGTACTTACTGTTTTAGGAACTTTTTTTTTTAAGATTATTATTATTATTTATTACCTTTATTCTTTATTACCTTTCTTAGTTAACAACTGTGAGCACCTGTATCTGAGCATAAGCAATTTCCCTTTGGGATTAATAAAGTTATTTGAATCTTGAATCTTGAATTTAGTGATGTCCATGGTACATTTTCCTTTTCTAGCATTTATGACTATTAATTTGTCCAAATAAATTTGAGCTTGTGCAAATGAAGAAGAGGTTAGGAAGAAAAATGTCTGTAATTAAAAAAAATACATCATAGTGCTCCTCTTGTAGCTAATGAATCATTGACAACAAGGAACATAAATGATCAAGCCCACAATGTAAAATAGCAATACTGTCTTTTTTATTTAATATTTATTTTTCATCATTTTTTTATCATCCTCCAGCTTCAAATAAAAGAAATAATATCACTGCAAGCAAATAAGACCATTTTAAAGTGAATACACTTAATAATTTTGCAGATCATGTGCAGGCCCAGGTTTTTTTTTTTTTTTTTTTTTTCATAAAGCACGTTTATTTATTTCATGGAGCACTTGCTCAGAAATATGCCTCTGACTGTAGGAGGAGAAGTTCCTATTTCCTCCTCTGGCTCATCTGGGTGAAGCAAGTTGATTAGGGTGTCTGGCTGGAGGCAAATTTAGTACCACAGATGCAGAATGAGACTGGGCAGCAGAGGCTCTTCACACCAAAGCACATTCCTAATGAATTTTTCACATCAGTCCAAATACGAAGCAGGTGGCAATGATCCATATCAAAAGGGTCTTATTGTACTGCACGGATGATAGTCAGTGAGCAGAACTGCAGGTGCTCCACTCTAAATACGAGTCCCAATTTGAGTTGAGGGAAACCCTTTAGCAGGAAGAACACTTGTAGTTAAATATCAGGGTTTCACTTTTTTTCTGGTGTAATATTTTTCACTGGTGTAATATGAATGTTGCTGGCAGCTTAGTCCTAGTAATACTTTAGACTAATTTTTATTTATTTATATACGTATACTTGTTATTGTGTACACTTAGCGCTTACAAAATCCCTACATATTTGTACAGTATGTAATATACCAAGATTATGCATAATATACTGCAGTGTATATATTGCATGGCAAAAAAAAAAAAAAAAGGTATAACACACTTGTATTTTTTTGAACCACCTTTTTCTTTTATTTATGGTATGCATCGAATCATTTCTATAAGTGTAAGCATAACATTTATTACCATCCTGAGTCACATTAAGCTTCTCTCCAATATTTTGTATTAATGATTTGAGAGTCAGACTGCTGTGTAGAATCTTCTTTGGCACATCCTAATGATTCTAAATGGGGTTAAGGACTTTGTGGTGGCCAATTCATGTGTGAAAATTATGTCGCATGCTTCCTGAACCACTCGTTTACAATTTGAGCACAATGAATCCTGGCATTGTCAACCTCGGATATACACGTGTCATCAGGGATGAAATAGTCCATAGATGAAAAAAAACATGGGCATTCAGTATATTCAGATATTTACCTGACCTTATTGACCTGACCAACTGAAGCAACCCCAGATCAGAACACTGGTGATGGCTAGTAGGCACTAGACATAATGGGTGGATCAATTCATCACCTCCTCTTCCTACCCTGATGCACCCATCACTCTGGAACAGGGTAAATCTAGACTCACCAGAACACCATTTTTAATGCTCCACAGTGCATTCTTTATGCCTGCTAAGTGGTTTTCTTAAGGCTACACAGCTGTTTAGTCCCAATCCCAGTTTAGTTTAGTTCTTCTCACAATGTAGAAATTCACTTTCATTATTAGACTTACTTTAACTATTAAACATAATCATAAGTTCTACTGTTGTTTTATTTGCAATTTGCTTTTACTAAACATTTAGGTGATCTCTGATCACGATCAATAAATTACGTTTTGACTACATTTCTTCCTCAAAGATGATGATTTACCACTATACTTCTTGGGTTTAATAAAGCTTTTTTACAGTTCCTAAACTGATTTTACAAGTTTTACCAATCTCCTTAGTAGTTGTTTCCTTTGCTTGATGCAAGAAATAAAAATACACCCTGACCAGCTCTTGGTGGTGGACACAAATTAGCATTGGTTCCCTAACTGTGGTACCACATTCCCACACAACAAGCAAACAAACAGAGACATTTTTCTTTACTCAACAATGACATATTTCAAATTTGTTGTTTTTACATTCAAGTCCCTGTGCATTAGCAGTTAGTATAAGGACCACATAATAACTAGTATGTGTGCAATTATTAGTATTAATAAAATCTATTATTTGTTATTATTGGAGGTGTGCTCTTCTTCTAGTTCTTCTAATCTAGTATGTGCATGCATATCACTATCATCTATTTATGAAAACTAGGAATAAAATGTCTTTTGAAGGTTGTTTATTGTTAATGGAGAAAAATGTATTATAAGTGTAACACAAAGGTTAATATTTATGCCCCTTTTTTAAAACCGGGTTACCAACCAAATATGGAAAAGTTATGTCCTTATGAAGTAAATCATGTGTGCTATTTATAAGCACCGAACCTTAAAATGTGGCAAGAGAATGAAAGTTTTTTTTTTGTCCTTCTGTATCTTCAGTTAAGCTGTTCTTGGATATGTGCTAAAAATAATGAGTCTATACATCTTCATAGAAGAGACTTTGAACTATTTAAGCATGTTATCCCTATAAATTAACAAGTGGAGCTATAACGCAAAAATACTTTCATCTTTTATCCCTGTATCCCGCCATCTCTCTGTCTTCATCTTATGTCTAAGAAACATTTTACAATCTTTACAATGTCTTATTGGCCTTGCCTTGAGCTTAATTTTTTCCCTATTCTGCCTGTCATCACCTTATCTAATTAACGGTGCTAGTTAATATTGGAAGTTACCATAATTATATTTGAGCTCTTGCTGCTTCTCTGATGTTTTAAGTAAGAGGGGCCTGAGTGACATGCCTGAAATCTTTGAACTGGGAATAAAGTGGGTTTACTGAAACATTGTTCTCATAAAGATGTTACTTTAGTTTGAACATTTTATATGTTTAAATAACAGAGCTACAGACTTCAGTAGCCTTAACTTTATACGAAAGTCAATGTATGTGTATATATGTGTGTATCTTCATGGTGGAACTTACGATAATGATGATATGATGTGATAAATAATTACATAACCATAGCATTTTTAAAAAAATATTTTACTGTTGATTGTCGCAGTTTCTAGGTGGTTTATGCTTCTCTGTAGTGACTCATATAATCTCAATCAATATATAACAAATTCCATGTTAAGTGTTACCATTAACTGCTTTGAGCTCTGGAGTACTGAACATACATTCTGTTCTGTGAAAAGAATTCGTTAAAATGGTTACTACCCTGCACACTATATTATTCAGCAGTTACTTTAGAGTTACTAAATACTAAATACTAAATACTAAATGCATGGCTAAATTCATTAATAACATAAAAATTAAAGCAAAAGTTGTTCCAAATAATTTTTAGAGTGTGCTTTTTTTTTTATTGGACTGGGCAGTATACAGTATATATACAATAAACAGTGGGGAAAGGTTTTCTCACTTACAGTACAAAAAAAAAATTTCTTTATTTTTATCTTAGTTTTATAAAAAAAAAATACAGAAATATAGAGATAGAATATCAACCAAAAATTCAAGACAACATATTTTATATTTTTTAAATAATTTTTTTATTAAGGAGCCAATAGACAGAACCATGTATCGTAAAACTTGAACTTTTATATTATGTGCTTTTTTTTTTCTTTTGATATTCTATGCCTGTCCTTTACAATAAACCTATTGCAAAAATTATAGACCCTTCATTTTTTTTGTAAGTTATAAAACAAAACTTACAAAATCTGTTGAGGATCAAATAATTATTTTGCTCACTGTACACACATTATCTAATGTGCACAACATTTTAACTGTCACCATATGTAATAAATCTGTGTAGTTACATGTATTGAGAAAATAGCCATTTAGGTTGCTGTTAACAGGTGAGAAATCCTGGAGTCCATGTCAAGCCTCGACTACTCATAGCAATTGTGAGGTGTATAGGGTACTTTGTCATAGTTAAATCATGACAGCTTTTAGACAGTTTTTGAAAGTCCTGCTTGTCAGTCGGTGGCACAGTGGCTTAGTGTTTAGCATCATCGCCTAGCACCACTAGAGTAAGGGAAATATACTTTCATTCCAAAAAAATCTTTGCAGAACTCTTGGTTTAATTTAATAACAGGCCACATTAACCGCAATGCAATGTTGCAGCTGTTACAGCACTAAGATCATTTTCAAGAGTTTTTTTTTTAATACTGTAGATGAGACACCTAAAAAAAGTTCCTAAAAATGCTAAATAAAAATCCATTGACTGTTTCAGTAACAGTAACTTTTTTTTAATTTCTAATTAATTTCACTCGCTGTGAAGGAAATGCAAGGAAAATATGTTTTGGATTATGAAATTGACTTCCAAGCTTCAGGTATAACTCATATAATTCAATATTTTTGTTTTTTTTAGAATTAACTTTACTGTAAAATAAAACCAGAATGTTGACTTAATAAATTGATCCATACTTAAAATAAATGCAGTAGGGGTTATATTAAAAACCTTTAACCAGAGTAAAAATAAATAAATAAATAAATAAATAATTTAATTAACTAATTAATACAAGTCTTAGGGTATTTTAAGTAAGTCTCAACCATATTAATTTTACTTTGAGCTATATTCTTCTTCCTATTATTATTATTATTATTATTATTATTATAGTAGTAGTATACCTACAGCCATCTTAAAATAATTTACAAAACAATAAGGATTTTTTTTCCTTATCTATTCTTTCTATCATTCTATTTCCCATCATTATCAATTACCCATAGTTACCTTAACTTCTCTCTTCAAAAAAACATATGTACAGTACTATGTAAAGGTTTTAAGCCACCAACCATTTAATTATGTTTTGCTTTCAAAGAGCCAGACTTTCTTGTATTTTTTATGTAGTCCTAAAGAATTGCTCTCCAGGCTTCTTGCTTCTTGTTTTTTTTTTTTTTTTTTAATTTTCAGTCTAGTCCACATACAGTAACAAAGCAGTTTCAGAGGAATGTTTTAGTTTTTTAAGGCACACAGTGACCTATGAATCACTTAAGCATTAAAAACCTACATCTAACTTATAGTATGAACCAATGACAAAGAGGTGCAGATGATGACAGTTAATAAGGATGGTGATTAGTGTATTGGGGTTAGTTAATGCTGAGTAGTTGGAAGAGACAAGTAAAAAAGTTGCTGCTAAGGTTGTTCTATCTTTATAGCCTGTCTCAGTAAACCATTTTTCTCATTTCTTTTTTTTTTTTCCTGTTAGCATATCAATATCTGACTAACATGGCTTACTATTTAGGTATTTGTCAATTACAGTATGTGGCTAGCCACTTTTAATAATGCCTTCAGTCAATTTGTTATGCCCGGTTAAACCTTATTCCAGCAGAAGGGAAATGAAACCCTAAATTTCTATTAGTTGCAGCAATAGATTGTTTAATGAAATTAAATTACAAGCTCCATAAGGTTAACTTTTCTTTGTAGCATATAAAGAAGCTCGGAGCGATATATCTTAGAGCACCCCAGTCACTGTGGACAGGAGCCGGTGGGATTGGTGAGTATATCTCACATTCAATTAGGCGCAAATTAAAATGAAACAATATTGAAATTAGATTCAGTGTTGGGTTAGAAGTCATTAAAGCTTTGGAGTGTGTGTCACTGCAGAGAGGAATCTGATCACCAGAGTCCTTCCCTAATTAATATTACGTGTTCTGGGAGCATCTGCATTGCCTCAGGAGTTTAAGTTCAGGGAGGATTTGGGGTTTTTATTCTGTGCCTCTGCAGTAACACTGTGTACTGAGGCATAGACTCTCTGGGAGTAGACTCTGGTTTTGTTTGTGTGTCTGGGGAGCTGCTTCAGAAAGTCCGGGAAATCGAGGTGCAAATCTAATTTTTTTTTGTCTCTTATCGCTGTATAACCTATTCCAAAGTGTGAAGGTCATGAATGAAACCAGAAACTTTCAAAAAACCTAGGCTTTGTTTGTTATCAATATGTCTTGTAAGGGTAAAATGATTTTTGGACTGACCAGTGATAACTAACTCTGCAAAGTGTTATTGACCTGAGGTTGTTTTGGAGTCTCAACAATATGGCAAAAGATTGAAAGGATCGATTGTACATTTTTAGCTTGAGTACTTATGTCTGCTATCTCTGTTTTGAGGTTGTGCTTTTTTAAATCTTTCTTAAACTACATGCGCATCTAAATAATTTAGAATGTCATTAAAAAGTTGATTTATTTTCATAGTTCAATTAAAAAAAGTAAAACATATTATACAGATTCATTATATACAGACTGCTATATTTCAAGTGTTTATTTCCTTTAGTTTTGATGATTATGGCTTACAGCTAACGAAAATCCAAAATTCAGTATTTCAGAAAATTAGAATATTACTTATTCGAAAAAAAATTACAGAACACAGAAATGTTAGACTACTGAAAAGTATTAACATTTACAACTTTTAATACTTGGTCGGGGACACTTTGCATAAATTTCTGCAGCAATGTGACGTGGCATGGAGGTGATCAGTCTGTGTGCTGACAGGTTATTGAAGCCCAGGTTGCTCTAATAGTGGCCTTCAGCACTTCTGAATTGTTGGGTCTAGTGTCTCGCATCTTCCTTATCATGGTACACAATAGACTCTCTATGGGGTTTAGGTCAGGTGAGTTTTCTGATCCATCAAGTACAGCGATACAATAGTACTTACACTAGGTATTAGTACTTTTGGCCGTGTGGCCAGGTGCTGCTGGAAAATAAAAATCAGCATCTCCATAAAGCTGGTCAGTGGAGGTAAGCACGAAGTGCTCTAAAACCTGGTAGACAGTCGACCAACACCAGCAGATGACCAGGCTCCCCAAACCACCACTGAGTGCAAACTTTACAATGGACTTCTCAGTACACAGTCCAATCTTTTGTCCAGGTACGACACCTCTGACATTGTCTCTGGTTCAAGAGTGGGTTGACACAAGCAATGCGACAGTTGCAGCCCATGAACTAGAAATATCTCTGTGTTTGGCACTGACTCCAGCTGCTGTCCTCTCCTGTTGAATCTCAGTGAAATTCTTGAATGGGCCTAGTTTTACAATCCATTTAAGGCTGCGGTTATCCCTGTTGCTTGTGTTTCTTTTTCTACCACATTATTTCCTTCCATGAAACTTTCCATAAATGTGCTTGAATACAGCACTCTGTAAACAGCCAGCTTCTTTACCAATGACCTTTTATGCCCGAAAGAACCAGACAGAGACCATTTAGTCTCATGACACCTTTACAGGTTTTGAGTTAATTGGCTGATAAGAGTGTGACACTATGAGTCTCCAATATTGAACTTTTTCACACTATTCTAATTCTCTGAGATACTGAATTTTTGGTTTTCATCAGCTGTAAGCCATAATCATCAAAATAAAATAAAAAATAAACATTTGAAATGTATCAGTCTGTGTGTAGTAATCTATATAATATGAGTTTCCCTTTTTCAGTTGAATCATCGAAATAAATAAACTGTTCAATGATATTCTAATTTATTAAAATGCACCTGTATATTTCCACATTATACAGTAGACTTTTTTTTTATACAGTAGCAAATTACACCCATTACACAGAACACAATTTTTTCCTTTTTCACAAATGGTGGGAAACAAAATGCCACCATTAATTAAATTTAATATGTGTTTAATGTAATATTTATTATGTGTCTAATTATTATTAATATTATTACTATTGTTGTAGTTGGTATTATAATATAAGTGTCAAGGGGAAATATGAATACCAGGTTTTGCTGCTACCTCTGAAACACAAAAGTGTTTCTTTTCTAACTCAGTTTTCACCCTGGGACAGGTAAAATGAAAAATCAACCATATAAATACTGGAAGCACCAACAATGCAGTTATACGATGCTGCTATGTTGAATTATTGCAGAGACTTGTCTGTCAGCTAGTTTTGCAATCGAGTTACGAGATGACAAGCATGGTGTTTTTGCTGGAGGTATTAAAATAAAACTTGAACTTTTGCAATCTGATCTGTTTGAAGGAAGAATACAAATGAGGAGTTGAGAGAGCTAGATGGATTAAAGAATTAAAGGACTGTTGCATCACACTCTTTGGTTAAATGTATGTCAAGTAAAGGTTCTCTTCACTTCGTCCCACTGACAACACTTTCATTTTGTTGTTGGACGTTGGGGATAATATGTTGAAGCTTTGTCCAAAGTAAAAAGTAGGGCTTTTGGAGTTTGTCAGTTAACTTGAATTGTGAGTGGAGTAGGAGGGTCTCAGAACTCCTCAAGTAAGACCATCATTTGAGTCCTCAGTGAAGATAAGTCCAAGTGTGGTGTGAATAAGAATAATTGTGATGTCAGTGCCAGGGAATAGGAGTCAGGAAAGTCATCTGGCATCAAATGTGTCAATGTGTTAATCAGAAAATTTGCTTGTTATGATCCTTAAAGGTAGCAGTCAAAAAGAAGAACTGCATTCCTTGTTACAAAGCGGTGAACACATCAGTGTGGTCTATTACTAAGACAATGTCCTCTGAAATGTAGTCTTATGAGGGATGTGTTTCATTTTACATGCAACAAATTAGCTAAGTGCTAACTTCTTGATCCAATAGGATTATGAAAGATTATTTTATTCATTTGTCCTTCAGGAGGAACATGTTCTGCTGCAGAAGTCACTTGAGGGTGCTGGAGAATTAAATGCAATATGTTTCTCTTGAAATATTACTAAATGCATAATATTAAAGTAAATGCCAACTCCTGCTGCTCCCTGCTTGAATTATGAATAATTAATTATATAATAAATAAGAAATTATAAATCATTGCTTTACACTTAACTTGCATCATCTTCTACAAATATTTTTCAAACATAATGTTTATGTATATTCAAATAGATGATGCATAGGTTTTCTGTTTGACCTTCAAGAAAAATTAACCTTGGGTGAATCTCTCTCTCTCTTTGTTGTGCTCTTTGCCTGACTCAGTGAGTGGGTGAGAGGACTGAACAATTAGAGCTATAAGCCATGGTTGTAAAATAGATAGTTGACACGACAGAGTGGGCAGCACTTTTGTCAGAGCAATCCCCACTGTGCAAATCCAAGGTTGCTTTACTTTCACAAGGTGTGTAAGTGTGAGCTTCACAGGTCACTTTTTTAATTGATCGTAGAATTTTCTGAGCAAGCCAGCATTCAGTCAGGTGGGTGCTGTAAGGCAGCAGACGCCATCAAGGACAAACATCTGCTATTGTTTCCCCAGCACAACCCACCCACACAGTGTCCTCTGGGTGGAATGTGTTTTCTCTCTCTCTCTCTCTCTCTCTCTCTCTCTCTCTCTCTTATACTTACATTCCCTGTAAAGAACACTTGCAAAATGTCAATTTTCATTGTATACAGTATCTATACTACAACCATATACTGTTGTGTTTAAAAGACAACACAAAAAACAAAGGCCTAATTAAATAATAATATGACTAAATTACTATTTGGATGCAATAGGATTTTCAAAGCAGTGGTAAAGAAGGGGGTGTGTAGTAATTATGAACCATTAGCATTAAGCAATTTCTGTTTAAATTACCGAAATGGAAGCACTTCCACAATGTGTGCATGGTTGTAACAAACTGATATTTTTGCCACTAACCACTTACTGTATTGTAGCTGCTCAAGTTTCAGTGGATCAATAATATTTCAAATGTTCATAACATGTACTCTGGCTCTCGCTGTGCTTAAACACAACAATTAAACTAAAACCCTAGATGCATCACTTATCAGACATATTAACATTAAACATTACCTATTTTTTTGACTTCACATAATGCAAAAACGGTAGGTCAGGGGTTTCCTCTGTTAGGATATAGATTGCACTATATAGAAAAGAGGTAAGAGTTATTTGGGGTTGGGGTACAGTGTCACAAGATTATCCATGAAATGTCTTTTTTTCATGTCAACAAAGGTCCTCCATGCTGAGGACTTGATGGAATCCTGCCATATGGCAATGATTTGGACTCAGGTCCCACTGGATATCCAGGTGTGGACTGAGGCAGAATGAGCTACTGCACTGCAGAGCACACAGTCTCGCTACACTAACCTCAACAGCTGTGAGTCCGCCATGAGGAGGCAGTCGTAGGGGCACCAGTGTTTGATTAGGAAAGCTCAGTGCAGCCCACTTAACTTCCACATATGGGGATGACTTGCACTTTAGTTTAGGAATGAGTCTAATTTCACGTGTTGATGAATGAGTCTTGTTCAAATGACCTTCAGTGTTGCAGTTGCCTACTGAGTAAGAATTCAGTAGGGAACTAGCTACAGGAGTTTGAATGTATGTGAACTAATGAACTAATAAGGCTATTTGGGTGAGTGCCTAAAATCTGAAGGCAATTCAGTCATCCTGATATACTACTATTAAACAGTTAAAATGCCCTGGATAAAAGAAATATATATATATCATTTAGCCACTTATTGGAAATGGTACAAAGTGCATGACTTAAATCAATTTAAAGCTTCATTTGAAACTGAAATGTGCTACATATTCAGTTACAGTGCAAGCTAATATAGGTAATAACATTTTTCGTTTCCTTTTATTCTATTCAGCCATTATCCTCAGACTACAATTATAAGAGGAATCCAATGAAGAGAAATCTCTTCAATTATCAATCATTCTTTTTTATGAACTGCATTATCCTGGTCAGGGTCACAGTGAATCAATGGCCCATTTGCTAGGAAGGTGGGCATATGGCCAACAATCTACTGTATTTGCCATGTTTTTTGGGGAAATGAGGGAATTCTGAAAACTCTACACAGTAGACTGTAATGGGTTGGATGTATATTATGGGACATAATAATGTGTCCATGTGTTGATTGGATTCCACAAAATCTTTGAAGGTGTGCTGTGGTATCTGGCACCAAAGTGTTGGCAGTGGATTCTTTGAGTCTCATAAGATGAAACATTAATTGATTAGACTTGTTAGTCCAGCACATCCCACAAATGATCAACAGATTGAGATCTGAATTAGATAATTAAGTAACAGCAACAACTGTTGCTTTTACTATTTAGAAACAGCTTACCTTTGTGTCTTAAAATTGTTGTTATTTTAAGACACAGGGGTCAGCTGTTTTAAAATAGTTCTCGCAAGAACAGTGTTGTTAAGTGCATTTGCAAAACCCATCAAGCACTATGATGAAACTGGCTCTCATGAAGACCATTCCAAGAAAGCAAGACCAAACTTACCCCTGCTGCAGAGTAGTTAATTTAGAGTTACCAGCCTCAAAAATCACGAATCACCAAAAGCAACTCAGATTAGATCCATCATGAAGGCTTTACTTAATATCTCAATATCAACTGTTCAAAAAAAAGTTATTGAATATTTTAGATGCCTTTAGCATTGTTTTACAGTGTAGAACGAAATAAAAATCAGGAAAGACCATAGAGTTTTAAGTTGTATCCAAACTTTTGACTGGTGTATTTGGTCCAGTGGTTTAAAGAACTGCTTTTGAAATAATGAAAGTTATGTCAACAGTAAGTGTAAAGAGATCACTTCTAAACATTAAAGTAGTCATTATAAACAAAAAAGACAGCTAGCTATGTCCTTTAAAAATAAATATAACAATTAAAAATTTAAAATGGCACAAAAACTACAGGAATTGTCAAAACATTAGCTGCGTGGTTTGGGGCTGGACACAAAAGTGTGAACAAAGTTTAATGTTTAGTGGGGTTTTTAAAGAAATCCGAAGTACTGTAGTGATGTTACCTTGCAACTCCAGGGTCAGGCTTCAATCCCCTTCTTGGGGTCTGTGTGCATAGATTTTGTCTTTTCTCCCCATGCTTAGCGCTTTTCCTCCGGGTTATTCAGTGTCTCCCACAGTCCAAAGACACGCGGATTAGGCTAATTTGTTGTTCCCAAATTGCTGTGGTGTGTGAATGTGAATGTTGACTGGAGGTCTTACCACAGTCGTAAAATGGAAATAGTCAGCGTTGGCCTCCATGGTCCCTTAGTGGACTACAAAGGTTTCAAGATGGATGGATGGATGGATGGGTGGATGGATGAATAGTTTAGTAGTTTAGATGAAAATGTGCCCAACATTAAGAAACACACAAATACCTGAACAACTGATGCTTAAGATTTAAGGTTAACAAGACTTTATTATTAACAAAGGAACACACACTTGAAAAAAGCGAACCAATTATAAGGGCTAAAAGGGAACCCGAACTAGAATATTTAATCACTAACTCACTCACTGACCCACTTACTGTATTCTCTATACCGCTTATCCTGTATAGGGTCACGGAAGGCCTGGAAGCTATCCGAAGGGAACTCAGGGCATTAGGTGGGGTATATCCTGAATGGTGTGCCATTCCATCACATTGCAAGCAAGCAAACCCACAGATACTTACTAACACATTACAGACAATTCGGAAATGCCAGTTAGACTATTCTGCATTGTGCTTGTGGCTGAAAACTGGGTACTAGAAGAAAACCCACCAAGCATTGCAAGTGTGAACTGGCCATAGTGCTATCCAGAATCAAATGTTTTAAATAGACCATAGCCCTTAAAGCTCAGAACATTATAGCTATTATTATTATTATTATTATCATTATTATTATTATACTATTAAAAAAACATATATAGGGCTTACGATTGTGCAATGTAAAGGTAGAATGACATATTGTTGTTTTTAGCACAAAATAGGCAATAGACAAAATTTTTGTTCATTTTAACCAACTTGCCGGTTGCCGGCACATATCTGTGCCACTTGGGTTTTAAGGGACCTTAAAAATTATTTATCCTAAAGGACAAAAGTGACTTTGTGAATAAGAAAATTTTATTTAGTAATATTAAAATGTAACTAAGATGCATAAAACACTCAAAAGTAGGGTTAGGGTTAAGGTTAGTACAGCTGCAAATAGGCTCTAATGTAGGTTTCGTTATTTTTTTACTACATCAGGTAACAGTTTACAGCATATGTATCTGTACAGTATTCATTTGCCCTAGTAATCTTACATTAGACTAAGTTAATAGCACCTCTTAAATGTATATATTTTTTTCCTTTTTTGATTCTGATTCTGATCCTTTACCTATAAAACATTATTTTGTCACACAAACAGGGTATTAAACTTCGGAACTGTTTCCTCATTTTCATTCCAAGCACCAATAGCAAAGTCATCACCTTGTGAATGTGACTCCATATGGCTAGCTATAAAAGGTCCTCGCTACAACACAGTGATCCTCTTTCCTATCTCCACATCTAAGGAGTTCAGGAAGTGTATTGAAGATGCTAAGCATAGCTCTCTATTTCTTTGTTTCTTGCTAATTTGGTTATTGTTAAGAATGCCTCAGCAAAGCATTGTGCTTTGAGACACACACCTCGAGTGACAGTAATTCTAGTGTCTGACTTATTACTATTCTTAGCACGGTTGACTGTGTCTTTAGAAGAGACACATGGCCTATTGTTTGTGTCGGCGTGTAGCAGAGTGGGCGTCCTGGCCCTAAATGAAATAAAGTCATAACTGCAGGCACAATGGGTAATGAAATCTTAGTGGCAACACTCCAAGCAATAGGAGATGCAGTAATAGAGTGCGGTAGATCACTATGGTAAATGCAGATGAGCAGGCAAGTTGGCTGGCTCAAATCAGAGCCTGGTAAAAACACTGTGCCAGCTGCTGTTAGTACATGGACAGGTCTTTGGCACACAGACCATTCACTAGATTGTTGCCTCCTTCTCTCTGGAACACAAAATGGATATTTTAAGGCATTTTCAGGATATTTTAAAGCACAGACTACCTTTTCCCCATGCATGTCTGCAATCAAACAGTTGGAATCTTTGACTCTGTTCAGTGCCCTGAGTCAATTGAGTCTGCTCAGGCAAGTGATTTTTTTTTCTTTTTTTTTTTCTTTTTTTTTAAGTGTCCAGGCAGGCCCACACCACTAGTGTGAACATGAAAATGTCTAAAACCCAGAAAAAAAAATAAGAGCCATTATGTGATTCATTGAACTTAGTGCATGGTAGGTGCAAGTAATGATCCAGTCACTTTTGTGGAAAGGTTTCGGGTTAAAACATTTAAAGAGAACATGTGTACGCTGAAATGCTGTTCAATAAAACCAGCAAACCCAAACTATAATAAAATAAAATAAAAATAAATAAATAAAAGACAAAACCGCACATGATAACTTAGGACAAAACAGAAGATCTGATACTACAGATCATCAAAAGCCTAAAAAAAATCTGAGAGGTGCTATGTGGTGCGTTTGAATCTTCAATAGTGTGCAATATTCCTTTCCTCTTAGGAGAAACATGAAAAAATCCTATTCTTACGAGAATACTTGCCAGTATGGGCACATGAAGTGATTCTCATTCCCAACAGAATACAATATTGCCACATTATTTAAAGTACAGTATAAGCATTATTATTATACCTTTTATCTGCTAAGGTGCTATATCAGGAAGAATCCTAAACTTATATAGATATATAGGCTTTAATAGTAATACATTTCTAATAAGGAACTTATTCATGCAACTGTGATTCTTCAACTAAGTGGAGGAGCAACAGTCAAGATGGGTCACTTGGTTTGGCAGAGGAAGAACATGATGTAATTAGTAAAACTTATTCACTCGTATACTTATGACATGACTTTGCCAGGGCTACTTTGAAAGAAAACAAGAAAACTAAAACAGTCCACTATGTTTTTCTGGCTAAAGTTGGAAAACAGTTTTGATTATGTAATTAGAAGTATATTATATTAAACCATTTGAACATTTTGACAGCAACATGAGAAATCCATGTTGCAGAATTATTTTTTTAAATGAAGCAAAAAGTACTGATACAGAATATTTTGTGCATGTTTTCTTTGAGTCACAAGGATATTAACCGCAACTGGTAAATATTTTCCCAAAATTGTTTGTATTAAATGAGTATGTATTTTGTGTTATTTTTTTCGAAAAGCTACAAGTTCCACACACAATTTTGGCACAACGGATAAATTAGCACATGTCTAAACTTTTTGCTCCTTGCTCACAAAGAGAAACTGGAACAAGCTCATTCAGCACACCGGCCCCCTGATTGACAGGTATGTGAGGAAATAGGGCTGCAGTTGGTGGCACATACTGTATTCAATTAAGACCTCTGATTATCTGTTACCAGATTAATGGCGTTAAGAGCAACAGTTCAGGTATTCAAGAGAAATAAGAGAAATTTGGGTAGAGATAGGGCAAAGCATGCTGTAAGTGCCTGTAATGGGTCTGGGTGGCACCGCAACTCCTCCTGCTGTCTTGGTCAAGCGGCACCTCTCAGCTTCTCTTTGGGTTCGGACTCAGGCCGGAGTTCCTTTTGACATCCGGAAGCTGGGCGGCTTTCCCACCTAAAAACATGCAAAAGGGGAGGCTGTCTACTTTGTGAGCCAATTATAAGGACTAAAAGGGACCCCAAACTACTGTAGTATATTTAATCATCAACTCACTCACTGACTGCCTACTTAGTAAGCCTACAGAGTGAGCATGGAGTAAGACCAGTTTGAGGCACCTGTCCATCACTGGCGCGCTTTGTGACATTGACCCACCCTCAGCTTCGAGCTTACTGTCACCGCTGGCACTGCTGTCCGTAATAAAACCTCAACCTCATTAGGGACTCAACCCAAGGTCTGTGCTGGGTGCCTCTCTGTGTGCATTCTCAGTCAGTGGAGATGTACACCCATCACTGGCATGTGCCGTGACAGTGCCCCCTTGTGTTTGCAGGCTCTTCCAGGCTTCAACAATGAAGAGTGTTCTTCGCACTAAGCAGCTTGCAGAGGCTCGGCCACTGATGCTGCTTTAGCACTTCCACCTTTAGTTATGAACAAGTCGCAAGATTTAGCCCGCATAAGGTTGTCTACGCTTTCAGCTACAGGACCGCATTAGGTTGTCTCCGCCACAGCTACAGGACTGCCTCAACCACGTCAGCTCCCTCACTCCAAATTCCAGATTTGCTGCCACCGCTGTCGAAGGTTGGCTTCTATGCCTGAATTCCAGCCTGCTGCTGCCACTAATGGACCATGACAGCTCATTTGCTATTAACTAGGGCCTGCCACTGCCGACACCAAACTGTGATTTGCCACCAAAATGTGACTTTGGCCTTCATAATAGACTTTCTGCCAGCACATTTATGATTGCTGCCTCTGGTTCATGCACACCTTTTCAGCTGCCACAGATTAACAGCTGCGTGCTAAACACTGCTCCTGACCTACACTCTGCTTACTTCATTTCTATTTCCCCTCTTTCTAATTCCCAGTCTCACCTTTAAGTTTTCTTTTAATATTACATAAAACTACTCTCTTTGATAAATATCTTACCTTATTTCTGTGTGTCTGGATTAAAGTGCACACAAAACATTTTTAATAACAAAGATGTTTGAAGATTATGAGAAACATTACTTCAGTTTACAGCATTTTCAGCCTGCTCCCTATTAAAGTACTGATACAGTATGCACAGTTTTAATGTCACTTTTTGCATCCGCTTGTGTGTCAATGTGATATTTCCATCAGTAGTCCCTTAAGGTTTATGGTATTATAGTAAGAGTGAACAAAACCAGACAAAACTGATGCAATGGCTTCAAACAAGGTGCATGCAAAGGCTTCATACACAATGCATGCATGAGCATTCCACACACAGAGCATGCATCTCATGTCTCTTGTACAAAAGTCGCTCAGTTATATTAAAACGTTATTTTTAAAAACATTATCTCTCTGCTTCACTACAGTGCTTACACTTTGCAACCTTTTACTATTTCTATAGTATGCAACATATTTTTGTTAAGTATATAACATGGTAATCGAACAACATCCAAATCGCTTACTCTCCTATTATACAAAGCGTATAAAGGACATTAAGTGATTACCTGTACGTCATTACTGCAACATAATTTTCTTTTTATAAATGTTTCTTCCAAAAGAACCACTTGTGGTAGCTGCTATGTTGCATATTAAGTATCTTTAAAATCTAGAGATTCTGCATCAACGTAGATGAAGCCAACCTTTTTCATTTGCCATAGCATTTTTAAGGGCCTCTTATCAATCAAAAATGCTTGGAATTGTCTTACCCAGCTCTTAATACTGCCTCTGGTGTGGTGAGCATCAAAAATATGATAATGTTTTTAAGCCAGAATTATAAAGAAATTAAAAAATTGATTCCCATATTTCTTCACTCATCATCTATACTGCTTAATCCTGCATACAGAGTCATGGGGGACGGCCTGGAGCCTATCCCAGGAAACGAGGCAGGCTACACCCTGGGCGTAGTGACAATCTATTGCAGGGCACACACACACACACACACACACATGCCTAATCTGCATGTCTTTGGACTGTGGGAGGAAACCGCTGTATCCGGAGGAAACCCACTAAGCACAGGGAAGAACATGCACACAGGGGCGGGAATCAAACCTGGACCCTAGAGGTGCAAGGTGACAGTGCTAACCACTAAGCCACTGGTTGCATAGTTGGTGAAAGACTGTTAAATTTAACTTGTTACCAAATTTCCAAAACCCTTTCTTTAACCAACATAACATAGTGGTTTAGAAGAAGATAACAGGATATGATAACTTTGCTTCAGGTAATGTAACAACTAATGTTTCATATTATAGAACTTGATTGCCCTAAAAGTTTATAATCTTGTTCATAACTTTATAATCTACTGTGCAGCATCAAGTGGGTGGGGTATGTTGACATTAATAACAACATACTGTAGCTTCAAACAAGATGAACCTTACATTCCTGCTTTTGGCTGATGGGCAGGGAACCTGATCCAACCTTTTACTGTTTGTACGTGTTGTGACTTCTGAGTTGCTGTTTTGTACACCAAAATTGGAAAGCATGCTTATTTGAGTTTCCATTTAAGTTGATTTCTCATCAGCAAGAATTTTTTATTCTTAGGGGATTTTATTTTTCCGCATAGCATGCTGTGTACAGTAAATGCTAAACAGTACTGTGTGTGAAAATCCAAGGAGATCAGCAGTTCTAAAATACTTAAACCACTCTGCCTGGCACAGCCAAAGCCACAGCTAAAGTCATCAATATCACATTTCTTCCATATTCTGGTATTTGATGTGGACATTAACTTAATCACTTGATCTGTATCTGCTTAATTTTGCATTGCACTGCTGCCAAATGCTACTGCTGCTGAATTTTTATACAGTGGGAGGTGAGTGTGCAGGTTTACAACAGATCTTAAAAATATGTTTTTGGGGACTTTTTTTCCCACAAACTCAGCAAACATAATTGAATTGGTTCTTAAAACTGCAGAAACCTTTTATGCGGTGACGCAGGAAAATGAAATTTTAAAAAGCATCTCTGAGCCTAGACAAATGGCCTGTATGACTCTCTTCCCAGGGAAAATGACAAGCTATTGAGTGGGGGATAATGGGCCACTTTTACAAGGTTAGGAGCACTGACCCCATGCGTCCCTTATAGGAGTGGCAACAATGGCATTTCGAATGTTGGTGCCAAGGGTGCTGGCATTCTGTAATGAGATGTGGTGCCATCTGTTGCGACATCTTCGGGATATTCAAGACACCGTATGCTCTGTGCCAAGTGGTTGTTACCCCAGACACAACCTCACAAGGTGACTGCCAGCTTGTACTGTACGCTGTTGATCCTTCATGTAGGCAACCATTTTCGTTCTTTCTTTCTTTCATTTTTTCTTTCTTTTTCTTTCTTTCTTTTTTTCTTATCTATTTTAGAAAAGGTGATCTCAAATATATAAGGTACAATAAGAAAACGGAAGTAAATATTCTAGTGTCACCTTTTCAAGCACCTACAGTATGCAATGTAACATCTATAAAATTAACTAATCTAAGTACCTTAACTTAATGTATTCTGTAAAGATATTGTTGACAATGAAAGAAAATGGGTTCTATGTTGAGCATGTCTACACACAATTTTATAGCAGGAAAAACAGGATGCTATTATAAATAAAATAAAGTTAAAGTAAGTAAAGGTAAGGTATGAAAGAACCAAATAAGATATAACATAAACCTGTCTTTAAAAATGACTTATCATTATGCAACACTTGACGAATTAGAAATTAGCACAGTGGCTCTTAAAGGTTTTCTCTGAGTAATGAGATGCACTTAGGGCCAATTTTATGCTGCATCCGTCGTCAGGATTCTAGTTTATTTATTTATTCATTTATTATTTTATGTCAGCATACAGGTCAAAACCGCTGGCAAACATTTGGGAAAAAAGGTTAGAAATTTGTACACCAGACATAAGATTTTAAAAAGGGGTCAATGACGTGACGCCCCCTTTTTCTGTCCGGGTTAATTTTTTTTTGCAGAAAAAACTAAAAAATACATAAAAATTTCTCATCTACTTATTATACCTTCTTTACCTATTAAACCACTCTAACTTCTCCAAATTTGTAAGTTTTTCATCATTTTTCTGCTATCCGAAGTGCCAAAACACCATATGGGGCGACCGTCCGGCCTTGACTTTGGTTAGGACAACTGGTTTAAAAACACTTTAAATCAACTTAAATATATCCCTTTTCCTAGTTGGCATAATTTTAAACATGTTTTACATCCATTGACAAAACTATAAAGCATTTGCTCATATATTTCTATCATGATATACAAACGAATGTTGTCCGAATTATGTTGATTCTATCCATTTCATCCGGGGCGACCATCAACAAACCACAATTTTGGGACCTTTATTTTAAAAAACATCTCAAGGATGGGATACTGCATCAGCCAGACACAAGTGAAGACCCCCTGGAAACAACTGTATAGTAAATCAGTCTCTCTCATATAGTAAGAAAAAGCAGTTTTTTAACGGCTGTGATGTCGTAGTCACTTTTGGTCATCATGTGGGGCGACCACCCCAAAACTGTGAATTATATTTTTTTTTCCACAAATCTATATTTTGATGATAAATTTGATAGTGCTTTGTCACTAGAAGAAGCTAGTTTGGTTTTTGAGGCTAACTGTTAGCCTGTTATACCTAAGTAAACTTGAAAACATCATGTGGGGCGACCGAGTATCATGTGGGGCGACCACTGCTAAATGTGTTAAATGATAGATATATGTCCTATATTTGTAGTTTTTATATTCTATACATCAATTATATACATAGAGTTAATTGTTTAAGTATAATTATTTGTATTTTTTATCTTTTTTTTCTAAATTCAGCCATTTTCTATTCCTTTTATAGGGATAAACATTTATTTTAACTGGATAATGAAGGAGACTCTGATATTATAGAATAAACCTGTGAAATAATGGTTTTCATAAAATGAAAGGGCACTAAAGTTTATCTTTCTTCATCAGTTTATCTACTTACTGATATGAGTTCAACTAGTCTTAATAATACATAAAAATGGGAATTCTGAGATATATTACGGTCGCCCCAGGTGACTTTTTTAAGGCTATGTTTTATTAACTTAATGGTAAAAACACTAAAATGATTTTTTTTTTTACTTTTCTTTATAAAGGCATGTGTACACTACATTCCAAATGTTTAGAAAATGGCCAAACATATTCATATTTTTGGTATTTTAAAATTGGCCTATTAAAAAGTCTTATCCGTCAATGACCCAAAGACAATGATACTGATGTGGTTAACTCGTTTGCTTTCTCATTCCTTCTTTAAATTTAAACCCAGAGGTAACCCATCAGTAGTAACTACCAAAAGCAACTATTTTTGTAGACAGCAAACATTTCTCCCGGACTTGCCCCCTACTGTACATTTTTTTTTAAATACTAGTTAAATATTTCCTTGATAGTCCTAAACATATACATTTTGTAACCTCCTTGTTAGGTAAGTGGAATGGTGTGGGATGAACTAAACATTTAGCGAACATTGTAGTCAAGAAAATGGACAAAATTACAAGCAAAAAAGGATTTACTAAGGGGAAAACATTAAATATGCAGTAGGTACTCAGTCGGAATGTTGGTTTTACCGCCACGGGGCTTGGCGGCGCCATTTGGGTTTGTGCATTTGCTGGCTTTTACCACTGAGTGGCGCTATATAACTATAGACTGACGCCTCATAGTTCATTCTCTCAAGGATTAATGAGCCACAGCTTCTTTAGAGCTGCAAGTAGTAACGGATAAAATCAAGTAAAAGATTGTAGTTAAACGAATTCATGATCACAGTACTAAAATTACAGTACAAATGTAAAATTAAAATTGAATTAAATCTTATAAGGATTTAATTTAAGCAAACATTAACACAGTGTTTAAATGATTAGATTTTTTATGTGTACTTAGAGTAGATACGCATGTATGGTTTTGTATCATTTTATATTTTGTGTTCTTTATATTTGTAGTAGATTTGTTAACTGAAATAAATGACCATAAATTAAAAATTGTCAGAACGTTCTACTGCCTCAGCAGATGTCAACGTCATTCATCCCCGCTTGTTTTTATGCGTTATTATAAGAATAAAATGCAAAAACGTATGAAATACAAGTGAAACACTAAACGAATTTACAATCACAGTACTAAATTTACAGTACAGATTTAGAATTTAAATTAAAAATAGATGTTTCTTATTTGCATACAATTTAAGCAAAGTAAATGTATACCTTTATATCTAGCCTTTAGATTATATCATGTACATCAGAAAAAGTTTGTGGTATAAAAGAAAACAGTATAATAAAACTATATAAGCTACATAGCCTTTATAAGACTCCACTTTTATTTAAGTGCACTCACAATGACACAAAAACATTAAGATTTTGTAAAATAATGAAAGCAAACAGGGTGCACTATTTTGTATTGTTTTTTTTTTTTTTAGGTGAACTTCAGAGCGTCAGAAAATGAAACTCTGTGTATACTTGCCTCACAGAAGTGAAAAAATATATACTTACAGAAAGCGAAATGTCTGCTTTTATATAAACTAATGGAAAAAAAATTACACAATGTAATTCGTTTAAAAAGTAGATTTTTGTCACATCCACTGCTACAGAGACAACGAGATGACATGATTTCCTTTATCGCTACAGCTGAAACCAAAGAAATCACTAATTTATCAATGAATTTTTAAAGTTGCTGTTTTTTCCGACACATTCATAGTCATTAGTCTACTTCTTCCAGTGCGCTCTGGAAAACCTTATGCATGTGGTTGAGCGCTGATTAGACTTTGTGGGAAATTAAAGAGGAGGATCACAATGGCGAATCAAAATCTGGAGCCTGATCCTTATTTAAATTAAATTATAATATTTGTTAATAAATTAACAAATATTATAAGTAAAAAACAATAGCCAATGTTAAGAAAACTTCTTAATTTCTAACATTTTGCAGGCTGCCATTTAGAGAAATGGGAGAATAATGAATAAACCAGTTGTTGGGTCAAAATAACCCAACCAGGTGTTCATTTGTAAATGACCCACTACATCTCGTATGACCCAACATGAGCAACCCAACAATATTTTAAAAGTACCTAAGATAACCCAGAACTTAAATAACAATTAACAGATAGAGAGATGTGCTATATAATCATTTCTACTTTGTACAAATGAAATTGTCAGCTAGTGAACTTGATCTAAACAACATTTAACCAATGTTTTTTTGACTGATTATTGTACAGTAAACATCAATAGCTCTGGTTCAGATCTTTCATGTTTGTTGAATAAAGTACTCGTGGAAATTACTATCACTATTGTATTTCTTCAATACAACATGGTTTGAAGTTGGATTGTAGGGAAACACATGAGGTAATAAATGTATAATGAACATTGAGACGTCCATTAATACAACGTTTGTATCATGTGGTTTCCTTTTTTCTTTCATCACATCTTATTTTGTAGCCATGCAGTATATATACAGTGGTGTGAAAAACTATTTGCCCCCTTCCTGATTTCTTATTCTTTTGCATGTTTGTCACACTTAAATGTTTCTGCTCATCAAAAACCGTTAACTATTAGTCAAAGATAACATAATTGAACACAAAATGCAGTTTTTAAATGAAGATTATGTTATTAAGGGAGAAAAAAAACTCCAAATCTACATGGCCCTGTGTGAAAAAGTAATTGCCCCCCCCTTGTTAAAAAATAACTTAACTGTGGTTTATCACAGTTAAAAGTTCAATTTCTGTAGTCACCCCCAGGCCTGATTACTGCCACACCTGTTTCAATCAAAAAATCACTTAAATAGGAGCTACCTGACACAGAGAAGTAGACCAAAAGCACCTCAAAAGCTAGACATTATGCCAAGATCCAAAGAAATTCAGAAAAAAATGAGAACAAAAGTAATTGAGATCTATCAGGCTGGTAAAGGTTATAAAGCCATTTCCAAAGCCTTGGGACTCCAGCGAACCACAGTGAGAGCCATTATCCACAAATGGCAAAAACATGGAACAGTGGTGAACCTTCCCAGGAGTGGCCAGCCGACCAAAATTACCCCAAGAGCGCAGAGACAACTCATCCGAGAGGCCACAAAAGACCCCAGGACAACAACTAAAGAACTGCAGGCCTCACTTGCCTCAATTAAGGTCAGTGTTCACGACTCCACCAAAAGAAAGAGACTGGGCAAAAACGGCCTGCATGGCAGATTTCCAAGGCGCAAACCACTTAAGCAAAAAGAACATTAAGGCTCGTCTCAATTTTGCTAAAAAACATCTCAATGATTGCCAAGACTTTTGGGAAAATACCTTGTGGACTGACGAGACAAAAGTTTAACTTTTTGGAAGGTGCGTGTCCCGTTACATCTGGCGTAAAAGTAACACAGCATTTCAGAAAAAGAACACCATACCAACAGTAAAATATGGGGGTGGTAGTGTGATGGTCTGGGGTTGTTTTGCTGCTTCAGGACCTGGATGGCTTGCTGTGATAGATGGAACCATGAATTCTACTGTCTACCAAAAAATCCTGAAGGAGAATGTCCGGCCATCTGTTCGTCAACTCAAGCTGAAGCGATCTTGGGTGCTGCAGCAGGACAATGACCCAAAACACACCAGCAAATCCACCTCTGAATGGCTGAAGAAAAACAAAATGAAGACTTTGGAGTGGCCCAGTCAAAGTCCTGACCTGAATCCTATTGAGATGTTGTGGCATGACCTTAAAAAGGCGGTTCATGCTAGAAAACTCTCAAATAAAGCTGAATTACAACAATTCTGCAAAGATGAGTGGGCCAAAATTCCTCCAGAGCTCTGTAAAAGACTCGTTGCAAGTTATCGCAAACACTTGATTGCAGTTATTGCTGCTAAGGGTGGCCCAATCAGTTATTAGGTTCAGGGGGCAATTACTTTTTCACACAGGGCCATGTAAGTTTGGATTTTTTTTCTCCCTAAATAATAAAAACCATCATTTAAAAACTGCATTTTGTGTTTACTTGTGTTATCTTTGACTAATAGTTAAATGTGTTTGATGATCAGAAACATTTAAGTGTGACAAACATGCAAAAGAATAAGAAATCAGGAAGGGGGCAAATAGTTTTTCACACCACTGTAGTAGAACAACGAATACTGTAGGGAACAAATCCTGTGGCAACAATTCCTGTAAACATAATTATCTCCGTCTGGTAGTGTAATTTATTTTAGCCTCCTCATTTATTTTTTCTTGTGTAGCTTTCTACCATTTTTGGGTGTTGTCTCATGCTTTAAAAAACAAACAAAAAAAACAGGGCTTTTGATTGTGCGAAATAGCAGAGCACATTTATGAGAGAAAAAAATATTTCTCTATTTAATGCACTGCTACTTTACACTAATTTACACTTTGTACACTAGTGCTTGGATACAATGTTTAGACACCAATGTTGAAAGTTTTCTCAGTCTACCGAAGCCATGATCAGACTGCCTGCTTGACTTTCAAGAACTCATTTAATGAACCAAACACGTAGAAATGGCTTGGAGTCAGGTCAGGACTCTACGGGGGATGTGACAATAGCTACCAGCCAAGTTTCTGTAATGTGTTTGTGAATATTTTTGTGTACAGATTAATTTCTTCTCTTCTTCAAGTTAGTGACAAGATATCTGTTGATTTTCAAAGATCAGGCATTGCACTCACTGAATGTTTGAGAGAATTGCTGTGGATTCAGACTTTTCACCCTGTTTTGTCATTCATGGCCATATGGACATATTTAAAATACTGCAGCTACAGTCTTAGAGAGTCTTATCCCTGTATTCTGCTTGAGGTCTTCTGTAAATGTCAATTGGTTTTATGTCTCCATTCCCAAGAAATGTTATTACAAGTCCCGTGTGACTTGAATGTCCCTCCTATTGTGTAATTATCCTGTACTGGTTGGAAGCTGGTTAAATTAATTGAATGCATATTAACTGCTTCTAAACACTAAAACAAAACAATAGAGACAAAAATACATGTAGATTTGTATGGAAGATAGTATACATAAACAGATAAAAAAAATAATTATATAGTAAATGTTTACTTTCTAAAAAAAAGATATTTTACCATTTTAGCATTTTTAAAAGGTGTTCACTGTCATTGATTTGTAACTAAGGTTGTAACTTTACGTATTCTGACAATGGAGGGTGTTTTTGGAAAGTTTTAGTATAAAAAGTAAAAAAAAAAAGATTTATAAATTTGTAGCAGACATATCCACTGTATTTTAAGTACTAACCCATACAATCAGGCTCGGTTAAAACTGCAAAGCCTGTTATATTTTGCATACAGTATATGACAAGCAACTCCTGCATATTAATGAATTAGAAATTTTATTATCGAAATGCCCTTGAATGTGTAACATGGAAATTTTCATTTACTGCACATTGCTTTGGAGGCAATCTAAAGCAGGGAAAATGTCAACATTATGGATCTGGTCAGTAATAGTTATATTACCATAAATGGCCTCTTTGTGCATGTGTGTGTCTTGGAGTCTTTTGATATGCAAATCAAATGCTGCTTCTTGCGCATGAAGCCAGGTAACGTAGCCTATACATATGGTTGTTCAACATATTTAACATTAGTAGTTAAACAAGTCAGAGGGCCCCCATTTTGAAATCAGTCTGGTCTTTAGTCACCAACAGTACACATATATTTGTGCACCTGAGATTCTGAGCATGAATGTGTCTGAGAAGTCCTGGGTAGGATAAGGCAAGGTGAGGAGAAGCAGTGCATTGCATTATAAGTAAGAAGTGGGTTTTTGAATTTGATTCAGCCTGAGATGGGTAATCAGTGTCATTCTTGTAGTACAGGTGTAATGTGTGCTGAACATTTCGCATGAGTAAAGTCTCTAACAGATGAATTTTAAATATGTTGAATCATATTTGAAATTTATTTTTATCAGAAATAACAAATGACAAAACATGTTAGGTAAAGGAAGAATGAGTCTGGGTTTATAAAAAGAATGTCAGATGTAAACACAATCTCCTCCTGTTATTTCCCTGGATTTGTACAGAACATGTGAATGGCTCATGCCATGTTTGATGTACATAATACATGCTAACTCGGAATGATACATTTGGCTCGGAACTTATATAATGTCAAGCCTGACAAAGCACAGTGGATAAATCTAGCAGTTCGCAAACCAAATCTAAACCTAATAAATGTATTTTCATTTACATAGGGTTGTCTGTATACATTTGATCTCAAATTTTTTCTTGCGTGTTTGTGCTGGTAACTTTGATATCACTGTGCTCAGATTCTTATGTAAGATGTTATGGTGCTGTTCTGAATTATACAACTAAAGTGTAGACCCTAAAGGCATAGACATCTTAATACTCAGTGGGAGCTGCGCAAAGTGGTCATAGACAAGATTTCTCTGGGATGCTTGTTTCACTGCTTTATGCATTAACACACGTTATTTATGTCATGAATAAGTTCGAGCAATACTTGCACCAGCAATTATTTTTTACAATACAGATCAACATGTTTAGATTCACAAACTGTCTTTTAAAGATATTGTTTGAACTCAGTTTAGTATTTTATTTGGTTACTTACAGTATATTATGTGCAGTAGATCTTCTTGATAATTTCACTGAATACAGTTTGCTTTGTTTTGACTATCATCCTTAATTATAATGTACATGTTGCTATCACTTTCATGTGTTTATTGGTGCAACAACCTGTAATATTAATAATAATGTCATTTATTAACGTGTCGTATCAGATGTTGGTGTCTGAGTATTTTAAAATTCAAATATGGTGTTCACAGATTAAACCAGGAATCTCTTCTTCAAATCTAAGCCTTTTTAAAAACCTATAAATAAGTGTTTATGCTGGTGTATATTGTGAGGGTGAAAAATATTTTAATGGGCAGAATGAATGTGCTCCATGGAAGGTGCCGTCTAATGAAAAGATAGTGATCAGTAATTTATCGGTTAATGCACTGAGAGCTGCAGAAAAGGGGACAGGTATTTATTTCAATAGTTCATCTTCTAAAAGCCATAGAACAAAACGTAGGTCAGTGAGGTTGTGACAAAGGAAAACCTTAAAAAAGAAGGAAAGAAAAAGTGTTCCTCATGAATGAATCTGAACAAGCCTGCTTACACTTGCTTTATGCCACCCAATAAACTGAGATTAGAATGAAAAGATTAATTTCATGTTTCCTTGCACTGATGATAATCTCCACAAAATATATGTAGCCACTTGTTATGGGGCAAAGGGAACCATATAAAAAAGAGAGATTAGGCAGTTAATTTTGGGGTGACTGTGCATCTTGCCTTTAACAATGTAAATAATTATGGCCTACTTTTTTACCTTTAGTTTACGACATCCTCTTGTTTATATATACAAATAAAACTGTAAAGTTGCCATGTCTATACATTGAAAAAATTTGCAAAAAAAAAATATATATTTTGGGAATGTAAGATGGGTAATAAAATGCATAAAGATGTAAGATGGTTTTGGAAATTAATATCTGTTTAACTGTCTGTGTAGAATTTATGCCTGTGTTTTTGACTATTTGTCTGTTTGTTTGTGCATGCATCAGGTTAGAAACTACTGAACAAATTTTAATATGGTTTGTGGTGCATTTGGCCGAGCTTGAGGTAACATACTGTATATACAGTAGGCTTTGTTTCATCACAATCAGCCCACGGGAAGAGAAGAAATGCTACTCTGAAATTTAAATGGAAAATGGCCTTATATTATAAAAAAAAAAAAGGGAAAAAATATTTTGGGAAAAATCATCTCAAAATTCAACAAATGGCATTGTATTTTTTTATATATATATATTTTTAAATGTGCCTACTGTATGAGTGTTTAATAAAATAGTATTTATGATATACTGTAAATAGTGTTTAATAATTACTGTGATCAAAGAAATGCAATGTATTTATTTTTTAAATATAAACAATAATGTATCTTTGAAGAAATAACTTTAGAGCGATAGTGGATTTGTCTGTGTAAGAGATAAAAAGATAAATAAATAAATTCAAAATTTTAGAATGTGGTTAAAGGGTGTTCTTAAATGATGAAAACAATGATGTGTTGATTACAGTGATGAAAGCTCTGATTATTATTTTGCTTTTTATTTATGTATTGTTATTAAATTCATGGGTCTGTATTCATTAAAAAAGTATCAATATTTATTTATGCATTTATATATTTATTTAGGTCTATATTCATTTAATTTTTGGCAATATTTATTTGTTCGTTTATTTATATGAATTCCAAATAATAATACACAGATCACCAGAAATGCACATTAAACACCATGAGGTGTATTATAGTAATGCATGTTTTGCTCCTTAAACACTTGTCAGGTATATTTGAGGCACAGAACCGTTCTTCCCTTGTGATCCGATATGGTTCCTTTGGGGCATTTAAGCCTTTAGGGTTTTAGGGGTTTACCTTTCTCACATATCTGATCCATAAACAGTTCATATGCAGTAAAACTAAAAGTATGAGAAACTGTTGTCAGTTGTCTTAGCTTCAAGGAGATTGTACAGTATTTCCTTTTGATATTGTTTTCTGGAAAATATGGGCTTTGTGAGTTTTCTAGAATCTCATAATAATATTGTTCACTTTATTAAGGAGCATTACAAAGCAGTGGAATTGAGAAATATGGATTTGTCATATTGGCAGGATTCTCCAGTGCAATACCTAACATCCTGTACCCCCATATGTACTGTGTGAACTGGCTTTTTGATGTGCTCAGATTTTTCTTGATTCTCCTTAGCAGCAAGCATAGGAGTCATCCAAATGTTTAAACTAATACAATTACACCTCCCTAAACCACCAATTAAATCAGATTATAAAGTAAATAGAATTATATAATATGATCTCAGGTAGCATTTCAGCAGTTTTACCCAAATAATATGAAGATGCCAGGATTTTAGAGCTGTTGATAAACTATTGTCTGTTAACACTATGCAGATGAACAAAAGTAAACAATGCAAAAACCACCTGATCCAATTTACTGTGTATTATTTCCAAAAAATAATGTTTGGTGTGCGATTAAGGCTTTGTGCTTTAGACTTGGAAATACTGTATACAAAGGATTATACAGATCAGATTTACAAAAAATAAAAATAAAAAAGCAAATTAGATGGCAGAAAAATGTGTTTGTTTTTCAGAATGACAGACTGATGCATAATCTTTCATTTCACAATAGAAAATAGTCCTCCTACTCAGGTTAAAATATATTGTCTTTACACCATGCAACAGACAGTCAATATATGCTTGAATTGCAGAACTTGAAGCAAAAAATATGATTTTGCTAGAACTTTCTTTAACTTGTACTGAAAGTTGAGGCTTGTTTTTGCTACAGTATGAAAAACATAGATATATACATATAGTATTGTGTAAAATACTTGCATTTTGCACAGTAATAATTTTATGAATTTTATTTAATATGAAAAACCCTCAGTTATTCATTTTAAATTACATAAAATTGTGTAGATTAAATTGAAGAAATAAAAAAAAAAAACATGTTTCACTGAGACAGACTGCAAAGTGCCTAAGGATACAATTTAAAAATTGTTGTTTTATTAACAACCCTCAGCAGCAACCTCATTTTTACCTCTTGTCTGTTCTTACCACTCAGCATTCAGCATTACCAGTATGATGGCCGGTCATAAAATTTGTATTATTGTATGAAGTTGCACCTTCTTTATAACAACTCGCCTGCCCATTCAGCTCATGAAACAGTGACACTTGAGGACGACTTGGGGAACGAAATTCTGCCTCATCCACTCGTTTCCCCGACCTGCACCCAGTGACTTCTTCCACTTCCATCACTTGAGGAAAGCTGGTGGCAGGTGACACCAAGGTCTAAATTGCTGAAATGGAACTTTTTCTCAAAAGCAAAAAAGAAGGCGTCTTTAAAGATGGTTTCCACCAGCTTGTCCAACATTCAGGGAAGAGCGTCACCTTAGGTGGAGGATATGTAGAGAAGGACTAAGCTTACGATCAATGTTTGTTTTCATTGCATTATTTTTCTGTAACAATAATAACAATTTTAAACCCCTCCTCCCATACTATACACTGGCCTGATTATATGTAATCATCTGAACTAAAAAAAAAATTTAATAAATTTTTTAAAAAGTCATCATCAGATTTCCTCAAAATAGAATGTTTTATGGGCCTTGTTCTTTATGAAAAATTAGCATAGTGTGTGAGAATATTGTATTTATAATGAATTAGGAAGCACTATTAACATGACTCAGTGCTTCTAAAGCATGTGACCATATTTTCTTTTCTTGGAAGTGGCCTACATAAAAGTTGTACACTTTTAGAATAATAATGATCTCATTAGCACTATGCAATAACACATAAAATTATCCACTGACCAAGAAAAAATTGTTAAGTCATTTCAATTCATGCAATTATCTAATCAGCCAAAAATTTTATCCCAATTCTTTTGACCGTGGCATGATTGTTGGTGCCAGATAGGCTGGATTGAATATTTTTATAACTATTGCTCTTCTGAGACTTTGATGCACAGTACTCTCTAGAACAGGGCATCACAAAGGCTCAGATCTTGACCGCACGACATGTCAATCTGGACCTATCCCACACTTCTAACTGGGAATGCAATAAATCAGTGTAATAAAATGTAAATTTCTTAATTTAAAAGAAAAAATTATCGTTATTAATATTAATAAAATATTCAATTTAATGATGATTGTTTGTGGACCGCAGTCTTCAAATCTTTCCACATTTTTTTATAGGGTTTAAGTCTGGGCTCTGACTAGGCCATGCAAGCCCATTCACCTTTTTCTCTTTTAACCACTATGTGGTCAGATTTGTTGAGTGCTTTGGGTCATTGTCATGTTAGAAGGTAAAGTTTCTTCTCATTGAAAACTTCCTGGCTGAGGGCAGCATATTCTCCTCAAGAAAAAGATTTTATTTTGCCCTATCCATTTTGTTTCTATCATGACAAGTGCTCCAGTTCCCGCTGCAGAGAAACACCTCCATAACAAAATATTGCCACTTTCATGCTTTACTGTAGAAATGTGGTTATTTGGTTTGTGAGCTGTATTGGATTAGCATCAGATAATTCTAATATAGTCTTATTTACCCATTAGAGGTTTTGTAAAGATCAGTCATGATGCAGTCATGGCCTCATTTAAGGAGGCACTTTTTTCTTGCAAACCATACAGGTGGAGAATTTGTAATATTTTTTGTCACATGCACCCAGTGACCACTCTTTATCATAAATTCCTGCAACTACGTCAGTGTTGCTGTAGGCCTCTTGGTAGCCTCTCTGACCATTAGCCTTTTGGCTTCTTCATCCAGTTTGGGACAATATTTTTTTGATTTCTCATCTGTTATTTACTTTCTGAATACTGAAAAGGGAGTGTATTTGGCTGAAAATGAAAGAACAACTTAGCGTAAACAAGGCATAATATGCTCTATAAAAATGTTATTTCTTTGTATTAATAAGTTAGGCGGAGAGTTCTGCCCTACAGAAAAAAACAGGCAGACATGTACATGAGCATCAAGCTGAAGTAAGCTGATTACATTAAAGTTGATCAGATTGATCAGCTTGATTTTTAGCTCTAAGATTTTAACTGTTTCCACAAACGGACGATGGGTACCTATGCTACTGTAGTATATATTAATTATAAATGAAGTAATATAATAAAATATATATATATATATATATATAAAGTAATATAAAGTAAATATATGCAGTTTATGTATGAGAATTTTCTTTGTGCCAAAAGAAAGGCAACCTAGCTTTTACTGTAGTAAATCTAAAGAATCATTGTATCATTGTATCTTAGTAAACATTTTGGATGAAATGTACCCACCATATAGCAGTGTTTCACAGCATTAAACTTGCTACCTGCCAAATCAAACCCATATTAAACATTGAAGCTACTTTCAAATGAACCATGAAGGGCACATCATCTTGTTAATTATTGGATTTTAATTGCCATCGGCTCTATAATCTGATTATATGCTGTAAGTGGTTGCATGAATGATAAGGAAAGTCTTAATTGAATTAACACCAAAACTTAACAAAACTTTTTGGAGTATTAAACCTAACTGCTTAGGCCACAAAATCATAATTTAAAATGTTTCAGTATGAACAGAACAATGCTTTGTAAATGTCCACCATGCACTTTATTAAGCATTGTTACTGTTACCCTATCATTTGTGCATGAGCACACAAGATAAACCAAATTGCATTATAAAGCCCTGTAAATAAACTTAGTAATCATTACCTTGAAACCCTATTTAAATGATTAAAGGATATACTGTAACTTTAAAGTGGTATACTGATAAATTACAATTTAGGATTACACTGCACTTCATACTGTATTTGTACACACACACTGTACTATCTCTTAAATTTTAAACACACACACAAACGCACACACACACACACACACACACACACACACCATTTGACTATTCAGAGCATTCAGGATGCACAATAATGTGTTCCAAATGAATACAAACATGTAAAAAAAAAAAAAAAAACATTCATGCGTTTTATAAATTTACAGTTCTTCGCCCATCCTTCGTATCTGCCTGGTTAGAATCCTGTGTTATATTTAAATTAATAAGCTAGTGTGTTTACATAAGGTTCAACATCCTGTATAATTGTACTGAGCATGGCTGCCATGTTGCGAGATTTGAAACAACTTTGCAGTTTTTACTTGTTTCTTCACTTGTTATACTTGTTTCTGTTTTAATTCATAGTGAAACTCAGGAAATGAACCATCCACCCTCCACTCCCTAGTAGTCTCCAGGCAAATGTACAATCCCTGGAAAACAACCTGAGACATGGCTGTTGCAAGAGGTACTAGACAGAGCCACTAAATCACACTTAAAGAAGTTCCTGGTAAGAGCAGTGGGGTGGAAATATTAGCATTTACTAAACCTTAAGAAATTCTGCTCTTCTTATCTAGACTACCTTATGATTAGTTGTAAACCATACTATCTACAGAGGAAGTTTTTATACTGACAGTTTACATCCCCTTATGAGCCAACACCAAGGTGGCTCATGGCTATCCCCAAATAATACCAACACATCTTCTGAAACATACTGTACAAGGAGACCAGCCACTCAGCCATTGTTATTCTCCTATTTAAATCCACCCTCTATTTAGCATATCAGATTATTTCTCTATTCTTTTTCTAATTGCCTTTAGGCAGAGACTGAAAAATAAAGTAGTTTTGAACATGTGGACCTTTTTTTTTTTGGTTCTGCTGTAGATAATAACATAGATGAATTCATAAATTCTGTTTTAGGATTTATCAGACAATATGTGAAGGATGTTGTACCAACATAAACAGCACAGGTATATGCCAATCAGAAACTGTGAATTAACAGTTGTGTCCAAGTAGCCATAAACACTAGAACCCCTGTTTTTCCTTTCAGAAAAAAGAAGAAACAAACAAATTAAACAACCAAAATATTATATATTATTTTATATTTCCCACACTGTTGAGGCAAGAAAATATGGTTCCCACAAATATATTGATAGTCACACAACATAGAGGTGAAGCAAAAATATAAAAACTTGCACAGCAGCCTTCTTGGTGCACTGTGTTTTCTTTTTCTGCTCTCTCAACTGAAAATAACTTCTAAGGACAGGTTTTCTATCAATGAGGTGTTGTCACATCTCTTTGACCATGAAAGTGACATCAAATGTGTCTGTGGCAGAGGATGATGTTAAGGAGGATCCTAATTATGAGGCATCCTCGTCTGATGAGTATGAGGCGCTCAGTGTTGACCCTATGTTGTCTCTTAGGCCATATCCACACGTAGTCGAATATTAAAAAAATAATAATTTTTATCTGGGGTTTTGGTCTTTCGTCCACATGCAAACTCAGTTTTGGTCGTTAAAAACAGAGCTTTTGGAAAACTCAGTCCAAAGTAATGATTTTCCAAAAATTTTGTCTTGTTGTAACATCACCTTGTGTGCCAATGATGTTAATGTCTGTGTGCTGGTCTTCCTTCATTTGGAGTCAGCTTTGTTTATGAGAATATTTTGTGCAATAGTGGACTTGCGTACAGTAAACTAGTGACTGCTAGTAACATTTGCTTACTGGACTTTTTACATTGGTGTACATACAAGCGCAGTTACTCACACATTATGTTAACAAACATAGGGGCCTGAATATACTATGAAGCTCACTGCTCTACATACCTGTACAAAACTCTAAAGACACAGACCACACAGACAGCGACGCCGATTTTGGAGGTGACCTGTCGGAATTCTACAATGTGCAACCGGTAATGTTATGTCTAGGCTTCTGATTGGCCTCCTGTTGATCAGGGATGCTCCTAACAGGGAGTTTTGCATTTTTTTATGTGGACAAAGATATTTTTTAAATGTAGATCATGTGGACAGAATTATTTAAACAACGAAGTAGAAATATCTCAGTTTTTAAAAATAGCTGGCTTTTTTGTGGACATGGCTAAAACCACTAGCAAACACACTTACCATTTGGAAAGCTAAACCGAGACACACATCCCAACTCTTCCAGTGATTAAAAATGGAAGCAGGAAATGTGGCAGGTGCTAGGTCGGCAGATCTAATATATGAACACTACCACTGACAATACACAATCTGATTATTTAGTAAAAAGGCAGGAGTCTGCAAGTCAAGTTTGGAGCTCATCAGAGAAAACCAGCAGTGTTGAGTAACCATATAGCAACAACAGAGGAAAAAAATAGACACAAAAAAATAGACACTGCTGCATACCCAAGGCCCTAAAGGCACAAGGTTTGTATCAGGCAAAAGTACTGTAGGAACAGGAAAGTAATACAATAACTAAAGTGACAAAAGTTCAAAACTCTTGTTGTGATGTTGCCAGTAGCCTACAGAATGTACGCAAAAACACAACAGCTTCAAATTCAAATATCACATAATCCACACCCACTGGAGATACAGTAGAGAAAGCACAACTTATGTTGGCTAAGAAGGTTTAGAATTAACCCTACAGTCCAAAGGTTGTGCTACAATGGTAATGTTGAGAGCTTCCAGATTTTCAAAATGATCTGTTGGTTTGAAAACTGCTCTGCTTTAGAGTGCCTCTGCAGCGGGTAGTACAAACAGACCAGAGCATTCATGAAGGTAAGCTTCCATCCCTTTTAGACTAATTTACACAAGGAGATGTAAAAGCAGGGCTTCAAGGATTATAAAAGACCCTAGCCACCTGAGCCACAGTCTCTGCTTACTACTGCCTTCAGGAAAACAGTACTTCAGCATCAAAGGAGAAACGGATTCAGGGACAGTTTATCCCACAGGCAATATGGCTGCTTAATTATAACCACTTACTTCAGTAAAAAAATAAAAAATAAAAAATAAAAAAACATTTTTTTGTTCAACATTTATGACAGCTACAGGGTGTATTATGCTCCATTTTTGCATTTTGCACTTTACCAGGCTACTAAAAACTTCTTGTTTCCATGCTGCATTGCACCCTACTAACATAGAATAGTACAGTATGTTAGTACAAAACAAAACAAATATTGCACCCACACTTACATTTTCTATTTTTTTATTTATTGATTATGATGATTACACATATAATGCATGTATTTAAGCTACACTTGCACATATAGTTCTTATATGCATATAAGAGTTTCACTTATTTTTACTTAGTTACTATCTAAACTGTGATGTGAATCAGGAACTGCAAATGTTGGTAACATCTAAATTTTAAGACCAAACACAAAATCCCCAACATATATCTATCCTTAAAATCAATTAATTAATTAAACAAACAATTTCAATTTCAGACAGTCTCCTTCTGATTTAGGAATGTATACAGATACAGATTACAGGTACAGCTATTTGTACCCGGTTTCTGTCTCTTTAGACTGTAAAACAAGCACCTGACCATGTAAGCTGAACTGTAACTTCTATAATAAAAAGCAGATGCATTACTCTACTAGTTGTTCTGGTGGTCTGTACCTTATTTTGTCAATGTTTTAGTTGATTCTGGCACAGCTAAATATTCCCTACACAAAACCATGGCTGACATAGATCACTTTCATCCCTCTGACAGGCTCTTCGATTTTCAAAGCAGTTAAAGCGCAATGTTCTTCTCCAGATCCACAGTGGCATTTTCCATGCAGACAATTCCCTGATCACTAAATTTTCACACAATTTAATCTTCTTTGGTTTCCCCGATCTACCCATGTACCAGTCATTTTCTGGAAGAGAGGTGAGCTCTGCTTTAAAACATGCTTTACAAATAAAGGCTGAACATGTATCCCATGTACATAGTATAGCTGTACATACAATTTATAATTTATTCTAGAGTATGACCACCCATATCTTATACTTCTATAGATTTGATCACTGCCCATTTTACATGGTCACACCACAAATTTAACATAAATTTTTTTAACTAAATCTTCATTCCTCTGTCAAAGCTATCCATGGCAATTGAATCTGCAGAAATCATTGTCCTTTTTCTGGAAACTCTAGCAGGAAATTTGTTCAGAGGGTATTTTGTCACAACCACCAGCATGACCCCTGGGAAGAATACATCTACAACTTCTTCAGGACCAGACTATCTCATGTATCAGCATTTCAAGATTAGATAATGTGACTGGAGCTGAACTTGATAATTTTGTAAATTCTGAAACACAATAATGTAGTACACACTCATTTTCACTTTATTAGGTACGCCTATTTAACTGCCTAATAATTGAAATATCTAATTAGTCAGTGACGATGAAGCAACTTAATGGATTTAGGCATGTATACATGGTCAAGAAGATCTGCTGAAGTTCAAAGCAACCATCAGAATGACGAGGAATGATGATTTAATTGACTTTGTATGCCAGGCAGGCTACAGTAAGTATTTCTAAACTGCCGATCTACTGGGATTTTTATGCACAACCATCAATTAATGTTTACAGAGAATGGTCTGAAAACGAGAAACTACTCAGTGAGCAGCAGTATTCTGGGCAAAAATCCCTTGTTGATGCCATAGGTTGGAGGCGAATGGCCAGGCTGGTTTGAGCTACTACGTAGAAAGGAAACAGTAGCTCAAATAACATCTTGTCACAACTGACGGATGCTAAAGAGCATCTATAAAAGCTTTGAAGCATTGCAAAACCACATCAGGTGCTATTCCTGTCAGCTAAGAAAAAGAAACTGATGTTGCAGCTGTAAAACTATCCCAAATGATAAGATGTTTTCTTGGTTATAACTAAACAAAGTGGGTTATAATGCTTACCATAATTATTTTGTTTTAAATATTTTAATAATTGTCTGCATAAAGACTGAGACATAAATCATGGTATTTAAGTATACTAGCTCTGAGTTGTTCTTTGTTAAAACATTTGTGAAACAGCAACCTACTCCCATGGCTTCTGTGAGCTCTGCTGGAACAGGTGTTTAGGAGTGTAGTGGAGCATTGCAGCACTGAGGGGGACTTTGACAGAAAACATTATTAGATTGAACTAAAAAAAGACTGAAGACTCAAGCTGTTGCTTTAAATGAGAAATTAGTTATTTTAGTGATTCTCGCTATTCCCATTTGCAACATGTAAATGTCATTGTTTATGTGTGTGTCTTTCAAGGTGCAACTGTAACTGCCAGAGTGACACCTGGTACCTGCAGCCAGAGAGATTAGTTACTGTGTAGTTTAAATGCCATAGATTATCATGCAGAATTAATGCTTGGTATCAATAACCCATCAGATAAACCAGCCCAGTATTAGCTGGGCAGTTTATGAAGTAGGAATTTGTTTCAGGATGTTGATTGAGTGCTTGTTGATTTAGGGTGGAAATATATTTGCAGTTAAAATCATCATTTCAATAATCAACCTGCAACATTGTGATCATATTTGTTCACATGCTTGCCTACAGTATATACTAATTAGATTACTGGAGGTTTTACGTAGGGGGCACATGGTGAGATTCATAAACATGACATTCCAGAAGCTTGGTTTCCATGTCTGAATTAAGGATAATATTAATCTCCCACCAACTGTTTTGACATACTTATTTGCTACAAAATCTTAACTTTTAAAATCTAATTTGTGATTAAACTCAAGGCAATGCTCAAATTTAGTTGAAGCTGTTCAGTGGTCTTGGTTCCTAAGACTGATGGGTAGGTCCAGTTCCGTGTGAACTCCTTGATCAGTCTGGTGCAGCTTGTACGTGCATGTGATTCACAAGTTCTGACACGTGACTTTTTTTGTTACACAGTGTCACTCACGATCCAGACGTCCGTTGATTTCTTTGTCTCTTGTTTTATTTTTAACATCGAGGTAAAACGGTTGTTACAGTTTCTTGCATAAATCCACTGTAGTCACGACAAGATGTTTGCTGTGTTCTGTAGCTTCAGTAGATTACAGTTACAACAACTTATTTTACTGTATCTTTTGGCTTACAGTGTCACGGTCAAAAGCTTGTGTTCTCCACACCTTTCTGTATCCTTCCGTGTCTTAACAACAACTGAACAACTAACGTGCTGTGTGATGATGTCACAGAACAACTCATAAAATGATGTCACAATACAAATTATGAGTATGATACTTAATGCTTAATGCTTTACCAATAGACTGAAATAAAATAAACACAACAACAAATTACAAGAATGAAATATGGCCCTTACACGGCTGGTGTAAGTTTTCCTAACAGATACACACAGATTTTAAAAGATCACAAAAATCTGTTTGCAACACATTTCAGATTACACAAATGTGTGACTAATTCGAAATTTGACTTCTGGTATATTCCTGTACTATAAGAAAAAAAATATTCATTTAGGGGTTAGATGAATAATTTCATTTTATTGCCTGCAACATTCCTTCTTACCTAGACATATCTATTGCTCTGAACTAGGGTAAATCTGGAATCATCAGACAACATGAGTCTTTTTTTTTCCAATTTAGCTCCCTATGAAGTGGCAGTAGCTTAGTAGTAGCCTAAGATACTAAGTGGCCGGCACCACAGACACATAGACACGAGGCGTGGTCTTACAGGAAAAAGGGAATTATATTGAGAGAAAAATGGGAAAGAAAAGGATTTTCAAAAGGGGAAAAAGAAAGAAAGAAAGAAAGAAAGAAAGAAAAGGAGAAAAGTAGTGATGGTGTAAATGTGCACGTCCAGAGGTAGTGCCAAGCTGGCATATGGGCACTCGGTTGGCAAGTGATGGTGGCAGTCAGAGTGACCTGCGGCTCTTGCAAGCTCCTCAGTGTCACATAACTCCTAAGTCCCTGGGTCACATGACATCACCCCACTCTTAAATTTAAAGTCCACCGCACAACCCTGGATCTTTTTATTTCTGGACATCGAGATAAGCTCCCCACCACATTTTTATAGTGTTGAGACTGGCTAAGATTTAGTAACAAATGTTATGCAGTAACAAATGCAACTGCAGAAGGTGAGGCCACCTACCTAGTGAGCCTTCAAAGTAAGCAAGGAGTGATTTCGGCACACGCCCATCACTGGAACCACTCAGCTAGCTAGTTGCTGCCTTTGATACCCTGTATAAAGCAAGTAGTCTGTGTAATAAACTCGAGCAAATTGTAACCATACAAAATAGCATATTAGCTAGTGTATGGGGTTCGACCCTTGTGCACGGGTTGGATTATTTTGACCCAACAACTGGTTTATTCTTTATTCTCTGGTTTCGCCAAATACAGTAGCAGCCTGCAAAATGTTTGAAATATTACTGTTATTGTGTCACAAGTGTAGTTTTCGGAGATTTGAGCTTCAGGAAATCTCCTGGCGCTCTGTGCATTACACCGGCCCAACGCAGCCTCGGAAAGAATTTCTAAACATGGGCTATTTCTGTTTACTTACAATATTAGTTAATTTAATTTAAATGAGGTTTGGGCTCGGGATTTGGTATTTGTAACGGGTTTGAGTCTATTTGCACGGGCCGCAGGATAAAGCACAGACACGAGGCGAGGTCTTACAGGAAAAGGGATAATTTATTTAGGTAAAATAGGGAGGGAAAGGGTTAAAGGCGGGAGGGCGGAAAGAAAAGGGAAGGGATGAAGTGCACATGCAGACCCGGGGGCTGTGCCATGCTGGCATGCGGGCACACAGCTGGCGAAAGGTGGCGGTGGGCAGAGTGGCAGAAGGGAGCACGGGGAGGCAGTGCGCCTGCACGAGGATCGAAGGGCGGAAATCCAGTGTCCTGTTTAAAGTCCCTGGGGCGGGGCCAAGTCAAGGCATGTTATGATGAGGAAACTTTCTATCTCTTTCATTCCAGCGATTAAAAAACGATAACATTGTGAATTTTAGAATCCATAGAAGCTGAGTGGTCTGAGCACAACCTCTCGCGAGCGCGCTTTTCTCTGTATACGTTGTGTTCACGGGGGTGGGGCTAGGAAACATGAATCTCGGTTTATTCATTTTACCCCCTTTTATTTGGGATAAAGTGACTGGTGTGCCTAACTTTTTTCAGCAGAGCCTATGTTTCACTGAATAATCCACGACTTTTTATGAGTATGTAAGACCTCTTGACACCTCACACACACACACACACACACACACACACAGCAGATCAAATTGTCATTAGCACATCCCTCCCCCAAACGGCGCAGCAATGAGCTTTTACTTACATTTAAACTGAGTCGTTTGCATAAATCACCGATCAATAGCTCATGTTACATACATTTAAACAATTTATTCATACAGATGTACCTGTATTACATGGAAAGTTACAGGCTTGTTACTGTATGATTTACTCTGTATAAGAGCCGTATAAGAACTGTGGCAGCGGGCACACCTAAAAATAAATGCAGGATTATTTTTTATTGTCTAAATAAAAATGCTTTAATAAAAGTGGGCTATTGATATCTACTTCAAATATTTGTTAATTTAGTATAAATTAGGTTTGGGCTCAGGACGTGGGGCATCATGATCCTCCGCTTTAATTTCCTACGTAGTCTAATCAGCGCTTAACAGCACGCATAAAATTTTCCAAAGCGCACCGGCAGAAGTAGAATAATTATTATGAATGCTTCGGGAAAAACAGCAAGGAAACTTACTCTGACCATTTTAATAATACAGTGATAAATTAGTGATTTCTTTGATTTCGTTTGTGCTGAAGGTGATAATGTCATTTCGTCATCTCTGCACCAGTGGACGCGCCTACAATTTACTTTTTATACAAATAACTAATCTAATAAATATAATAAATAAATATAAATAATAAATAATCTAATAATTTGTTTTTCATTTTATATAAAAGCAGATATTTCGCTTTCTATAAGTATATATTTTTCACGTCTGTGAGGCGAGTAAACATGGAGTTTTGGTTCATTTTCTGACGCGATCAAGTTCACCGAAAAACAATACAGAACAGCGCATCCTGTTTACTTTAATTATTTTACAAAATCATATAGATTTTTCATCATTGTGAGTGCATCTAAATAAAAGTAGAGTCTTATAAAGGCTATGTAGCTTATATAGTTTTACTATATATTTTTTGCACATTAATCTAACAGTGTTTTAATTTTATGGTTGTTTAGTTTCATTAATTTCAGTTAATAAATCTACTACAAATTTAAAGAACACAAAATATAAGATGATGCAAGACTCTACATGCGTAGCTATTTTAATTACATATAAAATCTAAAGGCTCAGTGTGTTAACGTTTACGTTGCTTAAATTCGATCTTAAAAATATTTAATTTTAATAATAAATTGTACTGTAATTTTACTACTGTGATTATGAATTTGTTTAATTACAATGTTTCACTTGATTTTATCTGCAACTTCCTGCGGCTCATTAAGCCTGGAGACAACGACCTGATGTCTGAGGCGTCAGTCTATAGTTATATAGCGCCACTCAGTAGTAAAAGCCAGCAAATGCACAAACCCAAATGTTGTCGCCATACGCCGCGACGGTAAAAGTTGAATACCGCTTGTCCACCTACTGTACATAGAGAAAATGCTCAAGTAAATTACAGATGCAGTAATGGAGTAGATGCTCTTTATTACTTGCCACCTCTGCAGTCTTTCAGAATTAAAAGGATTATACAAGTCTATATTAAACTTCATAGCGAATCAAAAATAACAACATTTCATTTTATGTGAGCCATGTACTTAAATACTATAATGAAAGTACATGTACTATTGTTTATTGCTTTCTTTGCTGACAGCAAAACACCTTTAGTCCGTAATAAGCTGATAAGATGTGCTTCTTTTTTAATCACTTACAATACAAAAATACAAAAACATAAAATATGTACTTTTGACATACAAAAGCAGAGAGAGAGAGAGAAAGAGAGATACCTGTTTATTTAATAGCTTCCTTCCAAGGCCACCAGCCTTCCCCTAGTCTATCCCCTTCAGTCAACTTTAGCAACCTATAAAATAAATAAATAAATAAATAAATAAACCTTGGAAATCTATAATTCATTTACAGACATATTATTATACCTTACCTTTCATACCTGGCTCCCATGACAACATCCTTGTCTTCTTTACAACCTTTTCTTTTTTCTTCCCCTGTAACATACAGGTACTATTCAAGGATTAGAAACAAAGAACTCAGTTTATTAAATATTGAGACAAGGCATCCCCTCATATATTATAGACCTAGCTATGAAGTAATTGAGCATTAGAAATTATTACATGAGAATCAAACAAATAACCAAAAAAAAAAAAATGTTAGATGTTAAATGTTAATGTTATAAAGGAACCTTATAATTCACTGATATTATAAAAATGTCTGGTTGGAGATATTTATGTAAAGCATTAAAGGATTAAAGAAAAAACTTTTCTATTTGTGATTACTGGAAAACATTCATTTTGAAGTTGTTACTTTGTAAAGCAAACATCACTTTGCTTCTTGTTGGCCCACCTATTCATTTATTTTTCATGACATTTCAACAGTTCACCCGATCATGTTTCACTAAACTGATGCAGTATTTGCAAATCTTTTTTATTTAGAGTATATATTTATTATGTCTCGTGTAAGATGCATTATATTTCAAATAAGCATGCAGTTGCAGTCAAAAGTTTACATATACTTTTCATAAACATAAATGTCATGACAACAATGGGGTAATAATGATTTATATTCTTGGGGTGGTGGGGGTGTAATTATACAACATTAACAACTGTCTTTAATAGAAGAAAATCCCCCAAATTTAAAGAACGAGGTTGAATTCAATTTAGGTTTAATTCTCTGATATCAGCACGGGGTCAAAATGATGCCTACAAGTTAAAAATTAGGTTAATTGCCTCTCTGCTTCCTGTTAGTGATCATAACTGACTATTGTCCTTTTATGTGTCAGCTTAAAAAGGTTTGTCAAAAGCACCCTGTATAGTGACCAAAACCAAGATATTTTCTTACTAAGGAAGTGGGACTGACAGGCATGAAGAATAATCTGTGAGGATGATGTAAAAGTGGATGGTAAAAGTTGGTAAAAAAAAAATTTATAAAATAAAAATAAACTACTTTGTGGCGGGGATGGCTCAAACAATTAAGGCTCTGGGTTACTGCACGGAAGGCCAGCGGCTCAAGCCCCAGTACTGCCATGCTGCCACTATTGAGCCCTTGAGCAAGACCCTTAACCCTATTTGCTCCAGGGGCACTGTATCCTGACTGACCGTATGCTCTAACTTCAGCTTTCTAACGCGGAAGTTCACAAAGTAATCATTGAATTTTGCTATAAGGTACATATGACAAATAATTAAATCTTGTAGAAAATGACTCCAAGTGACATTCCTGACTTGTATACATATACCATACTCTCGCAGATCATGAAAGATTTGTGCAACAAGAATGTCGTTTGGAGTCATTTCTAGACAAATGGAAAGCAGTTCAAACTATTATTGTGAGTAAAAATTGTGGAAAGTTGTAACTACTTTTCCAATGTCCAAAAGAAGACCAAAACTGTCAAAAATTCAACTAAGAGGATATTCGTTCAAATGGTCAGGAGAAATGCAGAAACCACCAAGGCACAGGCTTGCCATGAACTGAAAGCTGCTGAAATACCAGTGTCACTCTACTAGTTACTACTAATAATTATCTAATTATATATCTATCATAATTAAATCTAATTATATATAAGTGACATTGCCATGGGCTAAAAGGGTTTAGTGCAAGAAAACTAATGCTTAAAAATTTACACCCTCAAGCATGACTTGACATTAAAACAGTGGTCATTCAGGTGACTCTGGTTTGCAGTTTGAAAGTTCAGGGATTAATCCCTGCTGCTGCCGGGTTCCTGCTGGGTAAATGGAACTGACTAACATAAAGGATTATTTATGAGGATAATGTAGAGGGGCTGGTGAAAGTGGGTAAGAAACTCAGAAACTACTTATTGCAGTGGGAGCTCAAACAGTTAGGGATCTGGGATACTGCTTGGAAGGTTAGGGGTTGAGGCCCCAGTACTGTCATGCTGCAACTGTTGATCCCTTAAACACTCCCTTTGCCCTATTTGCTATTATTTTATTTTAGAAAAAGACCTATACAAAAATTAATTTAAGCCCAATATTGCCATAACCTTATGTTTAAAATGATGTTAACCTCTGGCCACAACACTCCCATGACTCTTATTACAAGTATTGGTTATGCTAACACATTATTATTGTTTGATTTTATATCATAGAGTTTTTAATAATACTCATTCAATCAGGTCATACCAGATGAAGATGAGTTTCATTCCATCCAAGTCTTTTTCCTATTGTATTTTTCCCTTGCCACTGCCACCTCTGGATTGCTCATTTTTAACCTAAATATAAATTTAGATTTTAGTTAAGCTGTCTCTTTTATTTAAAATTAAATTAAACAGTGTTTAGCAGTGCTCCTAAAACAATTATTAATTCTATACAGTACCTCATCTGACCTTTGTTTTTATTGAATTATTATTATTTTTTCTTCTCACTAATTAATGTAAGGCAAAGCACTCAGAATCAATATACAAATAAGCTAATGCAAGATTTGCGCATATTTTGAAGGCTGGCTTTTTTGGACTGAAAACTCATTTGCGTTGGAGAAACTCATTTATGTTTACGAAATATGATTCAATTCTGGCCTGGCAAGTCATCACTTTAGCTTTAATTGGAAATATGAAAATATAAAATGCAAGCAAGGGCAAAGGTGTTCTTGATTGAAAAAAATTGATGACTTGTGAAATGCCTCTTTGCAGCAAGCTTCTGTACAATACATCAAAGTTATTTGCATGCATACCATTGACCTTTTGTTTAATCTTATTATCTATGGCTTGGAAATTGGAGAGGTTTATATAAGCATTGCTATTTAAGTCAAGCAAGGTGTCTCACCCTGGGTCTTCAAAACAGGAGTACTGTACAGTCATGAGAAGCTATTATGCAAAGATTATGCATGTTATACCATAAAACATTAAAGTATAAAGTGCAGATAAGCTTTGTTCTGCATAGGGTGTTTTATGCTACTGTTTAAAGTGATGTTATTGAACATATTGTGAATAAAGGTGTAAGAGGTGGTCACTATATATATATATGTATATTTGTTAGGTGAACAGAATATACTTAATGCAGATTTAGACCTGAAGTAAGCAAGGCATAAATTCATAAAAAAATAATTAATTAAAATGTATGATGATAATGATGATAGTTATTATTATTGTTATTATTATTTATATTATTATTATTATTATTATTGTTATTATTATTAATAATAATAATAATCATCATCATCATCATCATCTATTCATTTCTGCATTTTCTCCCCAGTTTGCTCAAGTGCCACTTCCCACTCAGCTCTCATAAAGAAGCTATCAACCAGAGAGGATAATGACTACTGTAGCACGTCATTATTTTTACATGAACCTTCCTTCAAAATTTTGTTTTTTATTTATAATTAAACTGCTTTTAAATATAAATGGTCTTAACCCTGGTTTGATCTTTGGCAGATAAGAACAATGTTGATGATACTTTTAGATGGTTCTTGACTAAGCTTTGTTTTGGTGTACAGCTACAGCTGATGTTGGAAAAAAAAGCCCAGGGAGTGAAGAGACATTACTTCTTTGCTCTCACCATGATTTTAAGCTTAGGAAACAGGGAGCAAAAACAGCCATTCAACGATAATGACCAAGCAATGAACGAGTGCTGGGTTGCCAATTTCTGGCACCCTGCCTTAGCAATGCAACACAGAAAAGCTGCTTAGTCATCATGTTCCCCCCTGTGGTAAATAATAAGACCGTAGGGAGGACAGTTTAGGAACACTGCACCCCTGGCTCACTGCCACCCTCTATCCATTTGATCACAAGGTGTTCTATTAGATTTCCCCCCCTCCTCTCCCTCCTAATGCTCTAATCATGATGTAGTGGACCCAGTGAGAGTCCGTGAAGGTTCCGTGACACCAAGCCAAGGTATGTCATAAGTCATAATGCTGATAAATTGAAGCAGAGGAAAATAATTAGAATTGCTCTCAGCAGGTGGCTGGGTTATTTACAAAGCTCGTTCTGACATGAGCTTTGTTGTGGCATTTTGTCTGTGTGTGTGTGCTGGTGTAGGTGGGGTCTATGGTAACCTATGCTTTATAAACAATGTGATTACACTGTATACAGTACCCTGAGCAACATTTTCCTGTTGCAAACACAAATCGCACAAAGTTGAACATATGTTATATGTTATATGTAATAGGTTGTTATATATATATATATATATATATATATATATATATATATATATATATATATATAGCCATATAGCCATAGTGTCCTGATATGATACATATAGACTGTTTATTTTTTTATTATTTCTGAAGAACAATTTATAAGGCTTTTGCTTTATGCCTCTGTCCCTATACTGTCATTGTTATGACAGTTAATCATGTGCATATGTTTTGTATTAGTTTTTAGTGAGCTCATTTATACCTTGCCCTATCGTCGTAAATTATTGTGAACTTTTATTAGCATAGTCCATCCCTTTTATTTTCCATGTTTCATATTCATAGTTTCTTGTATGCCTTAATTAAAATCTGTTTTACAGTCATTAATAACTCTAGTATTACTCTGATTCTGTTATTATGTTGTGTTTTGGCATATACTGTGGAATGTACCTTACATTAACATCATTCAAGCATTATGCCCTTACACCATAACTACAACTAAAACAAAATACCGCACACTTATCACAAATGGTATCACATACACAGCAGTAAGGAAAATAAGTCTCTAAAATCTTTGAAACAAAAATCACGGTTCAAGCTTCATTCAACCTGGAGATAAAGCAGACATTAAAGACAATGACACTATCATACTCCTTTTGACCTTTTTTTATCTTTCTATTTCTTCTGTTACTGTATAAGCGGTAGAGGTACAGTTTGGGTCAAAAGTACAAGTATGCCGCAATGAAAAATTCTTTTGTAATATCTTATTGCTCAATTTACTGATAAACAGTATTATAAAGGATTTTAAACACAACTGAAGTTGATGCTGGCAGCACTTTGGCTTAGTGTATAGCACAGTAGCCTTGCACCTGCAGGGTTCATATTTAATTCCGGCCTTGGGTCTGTAGGCATGTAGTTTGCAAAGTTCTTCCTGTGCTTGGTGACTTTCCTTTAGGCGCTCTGGTTTTCTCCCACAATTTAAAGACATGCAGATTAGGGTAATTGCCATTACCAAATTTCCCATAGTGTGTAAATAAGTGTGTATGTGTGTGCCCTGCGATGGATTGGCATCCCATCCAGAGTGTCTTTTTTGATGCCCTTCAGGCCCCCAGTATCCCTGTATACAGTATAAAGTGTTGTGGATGATGAGTAAATGAGTGAAGTTGATGCCATTGATAACAAGAATGTGCAATGCTACTAGAGATTTGTCTTCTGTAGAAATCTAAAATGTTAATAATTTTTAAACAGAATGAGAATATAAATAAATAATGAATAAATAAACAAACAATTCATGCAGATGCATTACATGTTAATTAAACCTTGTAGACATTACGAGTGATATGTAAATTTATTTTAAATGATTTTAAATGCAAATGTATTTTAAAAGTTTAACACATTATATTAAATAATTGATTGGTTGGTTTAGGTAAGTCTGGAAAGAGAGGAGTGAATGCTGCATGGGTTTTTAGACAAAGGACACTACAGCTAGAATGTTGAACTTTTAGTAATGGTGAGATTACTAAAGCTGCTCAATCACATGGCAGTTGCTTCAATGCATTTAGGGGTGTGGTCCTTGTCAAGACAATCTCCTGAATTTCAAACTGAATGTAAGAATGGAAAAGAAAGGTGATTTAAGCAACTTTGAGCGTGGCATGGTTGTTGGTGCCAGGCGGGCCGGTCTGAGTATTTCACAATCTGCTCAGTTACTGGGATTTTCACGCACAACCATTTCTGGGGGTTTACAAAGAATGGTGTGAAAAGGGAAAAACATTCAGTACAGTATGCGACAGTCCTGTGGCCGAAAATGCTTAGTTGATGCTAGAGGTCAGAGGAGAATGTGCCGACTGATTCAAGCTGATAGAAGAGCAACTTTGACAGAAATAACTACTCGTTACAAGCGAGGCGGATGGGCTACAACAACAGAAGACCCCACTGGTTACCACTCATCTCTACTACAAATAGGAAAAAGAGGCTACAATTTGCACGAGCTCACCAAAATTGGACAGTTGAAGTCTCGATTTCTGTTAAGACATTCAAATGGTAGAGTCAGAATTTGGCGTAAACCGAATGAGAACATGGATCCATCATGCCTTGTTACCACTGTGCAGGCTGGTGATGGTGGTGTAATGGTGTGGGGGATGTTTTCTTAGCACACTTTAGAGTCCTTAGTGCCAATTGGGCATCTTTTAAATGCCACAGGCTACCTGAGCATTGTTTCTGACCATGTCCATCCCTTTGTGACCACCATTTACCCAACCTCTGATGGCTACTTCCAGCAGGATAATGCACCATGTCACAAAGCTCGAATCATTTCAAATTGGTTTCTTGAACATGACAATGAGTTCACTGCAATAAAATGGCCCCCACAGTCACCAGATCTCAACCCAATAGAGCATCTTTGGGATGTGGAGGAACAAGAGCTTTGTGCCCTGGATGTGCATCCCACAAATATCCATCATTTCTAAAGAATGCTTTCAGCACCTTGTTGAATCAATGCCACGTAGAATTAAGGCAGTTCTGAAGGCGAAAGGGGGTCAAACACTGTAACACCATACTAATACGGTGTTTGACCTCCTTTCGGGTCTTCAACAGGTCTTCTGCTGTTGTAGCCCATCCGCCTCAAGGTTGTGCGTGTTGTGGCTTCACAAATGCTTTGCTGCATACCTCGGTTGTAACGAGTGTAACGAGCCATGTGATTGGTTGATTAGATAATTGCATTAATGAAAAATTTAACAGGTGTTCCTAATAATCCTTTATATATATATATATATATATATATCGTTTTTTTTTTTCGAATAACTAGTGCAATAGTGGTTGGCAATATGTCTTGATTTATTAAAAAAGAAAAAAAAAAAAATAGTTGAGCAATTTATTATAGCAACTGCAAGCTACTTTTCTACTGATTATTTTTACATGCAGTATGTTGTGGTGGATTTTGTAACTTATTCAAAAGAGAAACAAGTGTGTGAAAATGGATGAAGAAGGTAATAAGGATATTTATTTGCAGAACTTTGATTTATCATAACGTGATTACCTCGTGATTCCTCATGGATTTGGTGGCATTTGCTAGCGGTAGCAATAACTCCTTCAGTGCTTCTGTTGCAAATGAGACGATGCTATGGAATATGCTGTTTTATTCTTCGTAAAATGTTATGCAGGTAATGTCAACTAATACTGAATTTACTAATTAACTGTTTTGTGGAATAGCAAAAATTACATAGCTAGTGTGCTATGTAGGATGTACAAACCCTTGTTCCACACACTAAGTAATGCCCTTATTCAGACGTTAAAAATTTATCTGTGACTTAGCTTTGTGTTGGAAGCTATTCATCTTTGTAGCATGTGTTAGCATGCATAGAATAGATTGGGGGCAATTCATAATGATTTAGAAAAAAAATATATAAAGAAGACAAACTGCTATTTAGGATGACATAACGTTACATGTGTTTTCTTGGTGAAAGTACGTTTGTGATCAATTTTGCTGTCTGAGTTGCTATTGCTATGTGTATGTTGAAATACTTTTACTTTCACTAATAAAACATAGTTGTGTGACTCAGCAAGCATTTAAGTAATTGCATTTTTTCTACAAATTTGACAATTTACTCCTATCTTTCTCAGTTTTAATAATGTGCTGGCCAGTTCTTATCACAATTCCAGTAATTTCAGCAATCTCTTTAGTTGTTTTTTTTTTTTTTGGTTGATGCAGGGCCTTCTGAAGGCAAATTTGTTTTTGGCCAGAAAGATTATATTCTGACATAGCATTTAGGAATGCTTTTGATAAAAGGAAAAAAAAAACATATTGGAATAATTTTCACGGCTGGAAAAGTACCTGTCCTATTCAAAGGAAATAACATATTTACAACCAGATAAGCTCTTCATAAGTGAGAGATGTGACTCCTTGTGTCTTTCCAAGGCAATCATGCACAGCATGTACTGTAAATTAAAGTATTTTTCTAAAAAGATTGTGGAAAATTTTAAGATACCATATATGTACAGTACACTTTAGAAAAAGAAAAATAGTATGTTATACTGTATATTATATTAATATACAGTAATATCGCATTTACATTTAGGCATTTGGCAGACAGCCTTATCCTGAACGACTTCCATTTTTAAAAATCTCATTATGCTTTATTATTATTATTATTATTATTATTATTATTATTATTATTATTATATTATATTATCATGTGTGTGTGTATATATACAGTGTCTCTGTATGGCACACATTGCTGGCATAATTCAATTTGAAAAAGGACATGGATAACAACTGTTGAAGAGTGTATAAATTTTTGGGGGGGCCCTCTGTCAACACACACATAATTTCCCTTAATTTTATAAATCCTAAACCATTTCCTGGGGGTAATGTCGCTGAAATTTAAATTAAATTTAATAATAAATGAATAACTTAACCGGTATGATAATCTTTTTTCAATTTATTTGTTATTGTTTTTATTGATTATAATGTGTCATATTAACAATTCATTAAGCATGATCAATAGCTTTGTGTAATAGAAATAAAAAAAGATTAACACTACCTATAAGACATTATAAATACATTATAACATTTTGTGCATGTCTTCTAGTTCATTATCAATATCACCTTCAGGTTTTTTTTTTTTTTTTTTTTGGAAGTTTATTAGTTATTGGTTTTGTATTATTATTTTTTTTTACAATGTTATAACCGTTCCGGCTCTTTAAAACAGTTATGTTATAAGAAAATAGAGGGGGGGGGGGGGGGGGGGTCAGCTTAGCAATAACCCATTGACAAAGTGTACAACCAATGTTGTAAAGTCTTATCTGTTGCAGGGTAGACTAATGAAATGGTAAAAACACCGATTTAAATGGATGTCCTCTTGGGGATGGGCCAAAAGTCCGTTAGGCTAAGTTTTTGGCAGTTGCAAAAAAGTTACACCCAAGCTCCAAAATCCTGCACGTAAAGAAAACAATTTATAAACCAAACTCTCCAACCAAACATTTAAATAAATAACTTCCCAAATATTAACCCTTCAAAGCCTCGTTTACACTGCAGGTCTCGATGCCCAATTCTGATTTGTTGCCTATATCAGATTTTTTTTGACCGTCTGTTTACACGTTCTTTCAACAGTGACCCATATCCAATTCAAGTGTTTACACTTGCCATACCATTTGAAAAATCATGCATACTTAGAGGGAGGTTCTTGAGCTACACACTAGTGAAAACGGACAAAGGCGAAATATGCTTAACGCTAGCTCTGCGATGTGATGCAAAGTTCGCGGAACGTCACTTTGGTTTTGAAACAGAGAAGGAAAAAAACGCCATAATTGCAGCCTGTGCATATGTTTCATTCACCAAATACTGATTTCTTAATGTTATTTAGCCTAAATAAGCATTAACACCAGGCGTTGGGCTTTTTCCTCTTTCATGTCCCTTGCGATGTTATCATTCCACACGCGTGTCCACCGGAGAATAACATTATGTCATTAAACCGCAAAGAAGTCGCAGTTTTAATGCATACAGAACACAATGCCTCAGGAAATCCGATCTGTCTGTTTACACAACAATCACATTAGCACATATCTGATTTATATCTGATTAATTTCCACATATGAAGGAGGCCTGAAACTGATCCTGAAATATCACAATGCATGTGTTTTTTTCCTATTAACATGGACATAGAATAATTTCCGATATGTGTCACATATGAGCAAAAAATCGGAATTGGGTCAGATTTAACTGACAGCATAAACATAGTTTAAATTGCTACACAAAACCAAAAATATATAGACAGCTACACATCAAACTCACAGTTGAGTAGCAACCGTGTAACCCAAACCAGGATCCTCCAGAGAATTAGCAGATACTGTACCATGAGGTAACAACTGAATCTGCTTTTCGTTCTATTACTTCCTCTTTTATTTAAACTAGCAAGTTGCTATTGTTTTCCCTAGTGGTCAGGATAAACAAACCACTTGTACACATGTAACAGTCATGTCTTGTTACATGGTTCAATGTGCATCTACCAGAGTAGAAACAAACAAACCCAGGGTTTAAACAGACATTTTGGCATATGATGCATTCAAAATTCGGGAATACTAAATTAGATGGTTATATATGAATAAGCAGAGATAGATGCTCCAAATGGACACATCAGCCCATCCCTTCTGGACCACAGGACCTCAGTGGATATTTTATGTTCTTTTAGGTTTAAAGCATTTTAATGTTATAATTTTTTTGTTGAAATCAAACACCTGTCTCTCCAGTTTTTAACATGATTAATTTGACATGCCACTAATAACACTATCTCAATATACAATACACCAATCCTTTTTATCGAAAGCATAAATAAAATCCCTAAAATGTTATGTTTACTTTAGATTAATCATGCAGTAATGACATGCATCAGTGGGCAATTTTTTATGCCTGAACATTTTTAGATGCTATTTATTTTCTGATAATTCCTAATACATATTTTACCCAAGTGTCAAGTGTCTAAGTACAAGTAATTCAGTTTGTAATACCATACAGTGGTAAAATGTCTTTAATGCTTCAATGCATAAGTACTTACACACTCTGTACGGATGACAATAAACAACATTTTTACATTTGTAAATTGCCTAATACTAGGATAATAATAAAACATTGATAAGAGAACTGCTTACTTGCACAGAAAAAAAAATAAAAACGATAAAGGATGAGTTGGTTTGTTTGCTATATGCCAATTGGTATAGAATTTAGGACCAAAGTAAATAAAAAACAAACAAACAGAAAAAAACATTTCATAAGATTAACTTCATGTAATTCATAATTACTTATTTTAATTAAAATTAAAAAATAAGCACTGCACCAAACGTTATTTAATTAACCTTTGAAATTTTGGACAATTTAACAATTTGGCATAGTGCCATGATATTCCTTTGAACAGATAGTTCAGACTGAGTAATGTGATTAGATGAGAGGCACTCCATAAGTGGTGATAATAGACAGTAACAGCACTGGAACGTTTAACAATATATACTGTAATGCTGTGTCCGAGGTGTACTAACAATAATTACATTACCTGGCAGCCACCAGCATGGATAAAAATATATTGGTACATTCTGGACCACTGGGAGAGCAGCTGCCTGACAAAATCATCATTCAAAAACAGTCACAGAAACACTTTCAGCAAGAAAAACACCTGACAATGTTATGTCATTTTAACAGAACTGTCTATTTAATAATGGTCCAAGTCTTTCCAAATTGTCTCGGAACCATCCTTGTTGTGTTATTGATATGTAAGGAGGGCTACAAAGCTAACTACTGTAGCTTCTATCACAAGGCTGAATCCCAAATCCCTCTCCAGCCCCAAATTAAGGGCATTACTTTTTTTTACATTGCCACATCCACTGTCCATGTAAAAAAATAAAAAATAATTGTACACCCTACAAAGTGCAGTAGCTTTCCATTTAATCACATTTGGAGAGCACAGTGCTTATTATAAGCTCAGCTGTGATATCTTCGGCACTTGGGCTGTACTCTCCTAATGAACACATTATGTAAAGACACTGCCTGTAAACACCACTACACAATTAAATTTGTGGGAAAAAAGCTAAACAAGCAAAGCTGAAAAAAAATAAATAAATAAATACCGGGAAGTTTGCAGCCTAAGTTGAGTTTCCTATGTTCATTCCATTCCATCTATTTTTCCCCAAATTAAAAAAATGTATTTGATAAATATAATATAGCTGTGCATTGCTTAGCAATTAGAAGCTTTATAAGAATACCACAAAATTCCCCCCCAAAAAAAAAAAATTAAAATAAATAAATAAATAAAAAAAAAACACTAGTATTCAATTCACTATAATATACTATCATCTGCTGAGTTGCACTACATGAACTAAAAGCGCTAATACTGAATCTGTAATTTTCCAGATATAAATAGCATTGGATCATAATGCTTTAACAGACCTAAATATGACAGATTTCTTGCACAGATACTTTATGGTAAGTGTTAAAAGAAATAATAGAAACACAATGTAAAGTCACCAATAAATAAAATATCTTCAAACTAATGTACATTTTAATTCTTAGCATTTTATTAATTATGTACCACATTCATAGTCGGTGGTTATGTTCATATTTATGTAGAGACATTTTCATATGTTCAGAACTTGGATGTGCAGGAAAAATGTTGTGGGCTATACAGTCGCTTGAGTCGATTTTCTGGCCTCTTCATTCAGATTATGCAAATTGGCTGCATGTAATTCATACCTCCTACTGTAGGTTGCCAGTTTTTTTTTTTTTTTCTTTAAGAAGAATCATCTCAAATGTTTAGGTAAAGAACAAAAAAGCAGAAAATTGTCGAATTGAATATTCTAAGTAAAATGGCTTAAAATAGCACATGATCCATTGCATCCTGTTATTCAAAATTTTCCTTTTTATTTTATTTAATTTTATTATTTAAACTTTGTGCCACAATATACCAAACTGAGGTCAATAAATTATTGTGTGTGTGTGTGTGTGTGTGTGTGTGTGTGTGTGTGTGCACGTCACTGTGTGTATGTGTGTTTGATAGATGTGGGCTGCATTATCAAGCTATTAATTGATGATGTTCATTTGTCAAAGTAATGACAATGTCAATATTTCTGCAAATGATGTAACTAAGCAAACACTCACCTGGTATGCCATTACTTTTAGTGATTGAAGTCAAATTTGTATCTATGAAAAAATAATTGCTTAAAATAAGACGCCATCTCCTATCAAAATGTTTTTGACTTTAACAATATTAGGCATTCAAGTCAAATTGGGATTTGTGATGAAATTTCTTGTGTATGAAGGCATAAAATCGATTGACATTTCCAGAAGACTTTAAGCAGAGTGAGGTAATGATACTCTTAGCTGCAGTAAAATGTGAATGGTGCAAGCATTTTAAAGAAGGTGGCTTAGAGCCCACTCAGTTGTTCCCACAAACATTAAGAGAGTAAAAAGCCTGATCCTTGAAAATTGATAGATAACTTCTGCCAATTTGCATATTACAGGAACTTGGTTGAAAGTTATTGCCACATCCACTGTCCAGTCCTGACCTTGAGTTTCTGTGAGGGCAGTTTTAGACATGAAGCTGGCAATCCGATCGCACCTTGATGGTGTCTAAGAACTAGTTAAACACTAGGATAAGTGCATTACTGTAGAAGGGGATTGTATACAGAAAGAAAGATATTTTTTACTTTAATAACAGTGTTCTACATCAAGTCCCGGTTTGACCTATTATATATAAGTTACCAAAATGTTATATTTATGTGTTTAATATGGGCCTCAATTTGTTTTCTATATGTACTATATTAGTGTAATTATTACACTTCAGTCAAACAGCAGGATTGCTACTCATTTCTTCTCATTTAAACTAACATTGTATAAAAAAAATGGTAATATTTTCATGTCCAGAAGTGAATGTAACAAGCATATGTTTTTGTATTAGCAATAGATATTTTATACATTTTAAATTGCACATACATCTGTGGTTAGGTCTGAGGATTAAGTACCAATGAGCACAATTGTGATATTAGATCTCAGTAAATCCTCATTCTAACTCATCTTTCAATTTGGCCCTATATCAATAAATAAATGAAAAATATGCATAAATTAAGCAATTCCCCAATGGGATTAATAAAGTTATTTGAATCTTGAATCTTAAAGTTTATCTTCCTTTTAAATAGTGTTCTATCTAATGGTGGCTAACATCCCTGCAAAAATAAGGAAGGTTTTACATAGGTCAGTACTGTAAGTGTGAATGGAAGTTTTTAACCATTCATGTGTATGGCTGGGATCATTCTGAACAGAGGAAGAGCTAAGTATTATGGATTGAGGCCAAGGCTCCCTGCAGTGAAACAGCGGTACATGCTCAATATCCCGCTGCACCTCAGTCACTCCCTCACTTACACACTCATGCACAGTGAGAGAAGTATAGCAGTCATAATGTGACAATTTCGATCAGGCTGATCGAAGCGGTTGCATGCCAGACATGTCTATTTGGCACAAAGGAAAAATTGAGGAACGATTTATTTGAAAAACACTTCTCGGATAAGCCTATGCAGAATCCTGTTTTATTGATTAATACTGCTTGGCGTTACACAGCACATAGTGTAGTCATACATCCTCTAAAAGGAACAATGTGAATTTCAGCAATGTGGTACATATTCCAAGATAAATTATTTTGAGAAAATAAGCTATTTATAATGATTAGTAATCAGCAAAAGGTAAAAAATTTTCCCAGATGTACTAAGAAGTGATACATTTTTTTTTTTTTTAACGGTCAGTTGCCAGCGTAGGTGAAAGTGGGTCATTACGGTCTACAGTACTAGAAAGAGAGGTGAGCAGCTGCCTACCAAAACCCACAATCAAAACCAGTCATGAAAGCATTTTACATAATCTTCAATAACACTTTGTCTCCTTAGTAATTGCCTCTAAATAGTAACAAATTGCCTCAGAACTTTCTGTGTTGTTCGGTTTATGGCTGATGCAAGATTCAAAGCTAACTAGCTTCTAACACGCTCAATCCCAAATCTTCCCCTGATCAAGGGCACTATTTGGGGTTTGGAATAAGGGATTGTACACACTACATATATCACTACTTTCCCATTTTACACCATCTTTATTTTAACTAGCATATATATATATATATATATATATATATATAGATAGCATATATATATAAGCCCTAAATATATATAATTTGTTTGATCAATATAAACATGCTTTTCCCTACCCAAATATTGATCATATTTTTTATACATTTTATTGGAAAAATTAATAGCACTATAGCATCCTATATAACATCCTATAAATGTAATAGGATTTATAAATATAGGCTATAATATCTGTTAAATATTTAAAATAAATTGGTATGTCTGTATGGATTTTAAAACCCAATAAATTGGTGTGTCCACCAGACCTGTAAACATTGACTGAGTAACAAAAACACAAACATAATACAAGGGATATACAAAGTGAGTTCCATGAAGACATGATTTATGAAGGTTGGAGTGAAAGAACTCGAGTGGCCTGCACAGAACCCTGACCTCAACCCCACTTTAGGAATGAATAGGGACTCAGACTGTACACAGAGCCTTCTAGCCTCACATCAGTGATTGAATTTTTTTTTTATGCTTTTGTGGGTGAATGGGCACAAAAACCCATAGCCACACTCTAAAATTTAGTAAAAAGCCATCTTAGAAGAGTCCAGCTTTTTACAGCAGTGAACAAATAAATATGGAACAGAACGCTCAAGCACATACAGTTCCCTTTAAAAGTATTTGAATATTTTTTTTTCTCCCATACACTGAAAATATTATATACGACAATAGATCGGAATAACTGCATTTGCTTATTGATGAGTTAAAGAATTAGCTAATGACAACATCTTTTAAACATCTTAAAAAAAAAAAAAAAGATTACACACAAAATGTGCCATGTTCTAAGTAGTTTGACACATTTAGAAAAAAGAAAAAAAGGTAATGAAAAAAGGGTAATGAAAGATGAAAAGATCTAAATGAAATGAAATTCTAAAATCAGATTATTTGAAATTTATTATTGAACATTCATTTTCTGACCTCAGACCCATTTTTTTTTCAGTTTATACAAAAACAACAGAATTGTTCATGTCATTCTACTATTTTCAAATAAAACTTGCTGACCGTGTCAGGTGTCCACATACATTTAGTCATTTTCTACATACTGCTTGTAATGCCTTTTTAAAAAAAATATAAATCATAAGCAGATACACTGAAAAAATTGACATTTTGGATTAACTTTAAAAAGTTGCTTTAATTTGTTACAAAGAATCACCACCCCACACACCTTTAAAAACAACTGCATTCTGTTGCTTTGTAAGTGCTCACTACTGATAAGACAGTAAACCCATGAACGTAATTCAGTTTCGCAGGATAATTGAAATTATTCTCTGATATTATCAAATAATTCAACTACAAATTTTCAGTGCTTCGTCATTTTCAGGGAGTTTATTTTAGAATATTTAGATTACGCTGACATTTACTAAATTCACAGCAATTCTATTGTATCATTTCCATTTCAAAATTTATCCACATAATGTTTTTATTTGTGCATTTTAGGACTTAATTTCTGCAGTATGGGTAAAGTAATGCCCTTTCAGAAAAGCTAACAGACCTGGAAACACAAAAGTTAATAAAGATTTCATGTTTACTTTTAAATTTCATGACATAGTAATGGCTAACCTCAGGTTGTTGGTCTGTCTAAACACAAGCTAAAAGTGGGACAGTGCTCTGCCCATTAATCCAACCCAATACTACCAAGCAAATCGGAAGTTTGTTTAATAATTGTATATATAAATAATTAACTGTTTTGAGTTTTATTTCACATTTAATTTACATGGTTAATTTAATCGGTTGGCCTGTTGGACTGTTGGACTTTTATTAACATTAAATCAATGTGTCAAAAATTGCTGCCAGTGTTTATATACTGATAACCTTAAAAACGTGTCATAAAGTGTTACCAGTATGTCAGTGACATGTGCTAATGCCCCGTTTCATATGAGGGAATATAGTTTTAGCGATATTACATTACTTACATGTTAGCAAGTCCAGAAGCTTTTAAGCATACCTATAAGCACACTACAAACATCACTCACTCCAAACTGGCTTGTTCTGTGTTTAGGTCACTTTCCTATTAATTTTTCACGGTACTTAAATATAATTAATTTCATGTTATTCGGCCCAGCCGACTTATTGTAGAAACTCCGGTGTTTTTAAAAATAACCGCGTTAGTTCGCTAATGCTACTGTAGGTAATATAGGTGTTTTTAGCTAGTAAAAACGGACATAAAATTCAATCTAGCAAACACAGACGCAAAACTCAATCTACAAAGTAGTTGTTCCTGACATAAATTATAACTTTGCTCATGGAAAAGATACATTTACCATAGAAATGACATGAGTTTGCTTTCTTACCTGTTGTTTTCTTTAAAAAACTATGGCCGCCAGCAGAACGTGATTCAGTCCGCGATAATACTACGTCATGAGGTCACGTGACACGACAAACTTTTGGTTTGAAGCAGAAATGTCCTTTGAGTGAACGGATTACATTTAAATTTAAACAGGGGCTTCAATGTTTGCTTTTAAGCAACGTAAAAATATCAGTTTCGTATAGGAAATCAAAAATTTCCATCAGATCAATGTAGAAACATACTTTGTATCAATGACACAGCCGTTTTACTCCTTTCAGTGTACAGTGATGTCCCAAAAGCCATATCTGGCTACAACTGAGATTGTTTTTCTCCAGACAGTTGCACCCCAGTTACATACAAGTAATAACTGAACTCTCAGACACATTATTGCTTTGCAGTTTTGGCCCTTTATTTTACTCCTGAACTCTCTAAAAAACTCTGGTCATTACTTCAGAGGCACCAAAGGTTGTCATAACAACACTTGTCTGGTCTCAGTGGAGAAGTCTTAATTTCTGTAAATCAACCATCTTCTGTCTATTATTAGAATGTGAACAGATTTGTCTACAAGAGTCCTTGACGTATAAATTTTTCACCATCAATGCTACCTGTCTGGCTCAGATTCGCTAGGTTTTTTCCTCCAAAATGTAATGTTCTTGAAACAATTAACACAGCCCTTTAATCACAATTCCAATTGTGCAGAACAGTGCAATTCTGTTTAGTTTCTCATTGTAATAAATGTAAACACATTTTTGCATTTTTAATAAATGAGTGATTGAGTCACTCTACTGCTGGGCAACTGATGGTACAATTTAATTAACAAAATCTCTGCTACAAACTGATAGATAATATTTGGGTTGTTTTCTTTAAGTCTGCACAGCAACATAATAGCACAAATTCCAAAATCCTATGTTAAAATGGTTTTGATTATGTCAGTGTGAATTTTGTATAGTTTTACTAAAGTCTATACAGCCTGTAGTTGTGTTTGTGGTAATTTAGGCCTGCCTTTTAGTGAAACATATAGCAAACTCAGGTTTTAAATGTGCTTTTATAGTGAGTCACAACCAACTACATGAAACAAGAAAAACAATGGTTTTGTTGTTATTTTTTTCAACAAAGATTTTTGAAGATCATAAGAAACATCTTAGTTGTAGTTTTACTTCAGCAGTTGAAGACAGCACCTTATCATAGTATAGTGAAACCTCAGATTGCAAGTAACACGGTTTGCGAGCGTTCCGCAAGACCAGAAAAGATTTTTTATAAATTTTGACTTGGAAAGCAAACAAATCTTGGTTTAAGGGTACGAGTATCATGTATCACGCATGCGCTTCTTTTTTTGACATTGAGCGTCACGTGATCACAACTGAGCCAACAGTTGTTCTCTCTCTTGCGCTGTGAAATTGTGAGTAATCATCTCCCCTGCCTAATCTTAATGCGTGTCTCTTACTGGTATAATTAACACCCGTGCACGCGTGTACTGTTTACTATAACACTGTGACGACGTGTGTCATATTTTATTTTGTGTGTACGCAGTATGCCTGTGTGTACAGCGCGTGTGTAAAGCAAAAGCAAATCTCATTAAAGAGGTTAAAAATCCATTTTCTCTCTCTGCTCAAGGCCTGATCTTTGTTCCTGTGTGCGCGCGCATCATTGGACACAGTGCCACACACACAGACCCCACCAACTATCGCCTTCAGAGACAGACACACTTACTCTTTCTGCCTTATACAAAAACATTACTCTGTTGTGATTCTTTTCAAAGGTAAAGTGCAGGTTATTTTGTTTTATTTTTGCTTTACAGCAGTGATTCCGTTAGTGTGTCGTTAGAGAGATTTCTTGTTTATTTTTCCAATAAAACAGTGTTTCTGTTGTGTGCGCGCGCGTGTGTGTGAAAAGAGTGGAGAAAGGGTAACTGTGTACGACGAGAAGGGGGAGAGAGGAGCTTACTTTAGAATCACACACACCCATACACAGCGCATGCGCGCACAAATGGAAAAATGTATTTGTCAGAATTTATTTTAACTTTTTTTTAAGTAAAGTGCAGGTTCATTTGTTTTATTTTTACTTAATATGTTGTGTTAATTATTTTTTTGTATTTATTTTTTGGGCTGTGGAATGAATAATTTGAGCTTCTATTATTCCTTACGGGAAAATTCAATCTGGTTTACAAGTGTTTTGAAATACGAGCCCGCTTCCAAAACAAAATATGCTCATAAAGGTTCCACTACACATGTATGCACTATATAATGTGACTGTATGCATTGTCTGTATGGAGGATGATGAATGCAACTGTTTCTCACAATACATGTAACCTGTGTACACAAAACTCGGTTATTTTTGCTGTAATATTGTCACTCTGCTTAATTCCCTATGTTTATAACATGGTGTTCGCACAACATCCAAATTGTATAATGTCCTATTTCACAGAGCATACTGTGGAATTTAAATGATGCATACCCATAGTTCCTGGATGCTGGGTTACTTGTAAAAACAGTAACATACACTTTGACAAAAATACTTTGAAAACTATTATGTTTAATTATGGCAGCCACTATTATGCCAGGCTGATCATGGCATAGAAGGGAGTGACACAACTGGGCTTTCAGGTCCTATCATGTTTTTCTAAGTAATTTGTGTTTTTGTAATTTGTGCATGTTTAAACTTTATTTTGCATAATTTCTCATCCATTATAGGTAATACAGAATATACATAAAACTCTGACAGCATTTTTGTCAGCTCATACTGTATTAATAATCCATTGGATGCTAATTAACCACAGTTTTTGTATTTACTAATTCTAGTCTAAAAGTGCAACCCTGTTATTCTCACATTTTTAATCCTTAATTAAATGATAAAGCAGGAATCAAATAATTTAATCCATTCATACTTATGAACATTGCAGGAATCGTAATGGGTCCAATCATGGGTCAAAGTGCAGGCTATTATATTAAGCACAGACCTATTAGTCCTCATTTGTCAAAAAAAAAAAAAAAAAGATAAAAACCGAAATAAGCTAAAGTACTAAATACAAAGTTTACAAAATAAAAAAGATTTACAAAGATAACTGAAAGATAGAATAGATATAATAATAAAAAAAAACATACAAATTAAAACGCATTATATAATAAGGTAGAATAAAACAAATACAGTAGGTGAATCCAGTCAAACAATGACAGAGATAAACTCAGGGGTAGTACAGTAATAAAACGTTATGAAACACTTATTCATCACCGTACAACACCAAGTCAGTTAATCTTCAGGGGTACCAATCTGTACATTTAAACGGCACACTTCTTCGCTGCAAAGGAATGTGACAGCTCTTATAACTCATCAAAAGGGAATCTTAGGTTATATGTTTTGCTAGTTTCCTTGTCACTGCTGTACCTGCTGCACAAACAGGTTGCACCTGTAGTTCAGTTACTTCTCTGAGCAACTGCCAGACATTACACTGGTAAAGCAGGCCCTGGGTATCACCTGGTGGAGTACAATGCCAAGCCTAATTTAGCCAGGCAGTTCCTGGATGATGGGGTTTATGTCTTTAACTGGTCCTTATGTTACTCTGACCTGAATCGAACTGAGTACGTACTGGTGCATCGGATGCCACCAACTACCACCACAGATTATCCAAAAGCTAATTTTGTTCAGGTCTGTTCAGAAGATCCCAAAGGACAGAACACTATCCGCTGAGTCATCAGGAACATGCCTATACATGTAAATGCCTATACATGCAATACTGTAACAGTCAGTACAGTGTGTTAGTGTGTCCTGGTTCAGCAACAGGAGTGATTTTAGAGTCTGTTGGGGTCCTATGCAAAGATGCGCAGGGACCGCTCCAACAAGCATTCATCCCCATTATCTTAGAAATAATAAATAGACTTGTCACTCCTTTTTTCTTTTTCTTTCCCAACACATATACTCCTTGGCATATCTGTCTTGAACTTTCACAAAGTAAATAGAATGCACAGCTTTTTTCTGAGGCCCTGATATGACAGGAGATATCTGGCTGCATACCCTGTCTTGCTAGTCTGAACAGTAAAGTACAGCCCTAAAACATAAAAGAAGTACATAAACGGCAGATATATGTGTACATGTGGGTACACATAACACAATTTTAATCATACTTCGGTGCATGTTTCTCTTAATGTGGTGGTTAGCTTAGTCAGGTAAAAACATAGAAAATGGCTGCAGACCGAAACAGATGTTCTTGGTCCAGTTCCAATCGATCTCTAGCACGGTTTGATTACAAAGAGAAAGCAATTTGCTCCTAAATTGACACACCTGCAGGAAGTAAACTAAGCATTCGGTTTGTAGGGTTGAAGGTACGATTTTCTAACATGAGCTGCAAAACCAAGCCAGAGAATAGGGCTCAGGAAATGATGTGATGTGTTCTGGTTATTTGAATAACCAAATACCATGAAAAAATAAATAGTGGATGTGACAAAAAATATTTTGAGTAAATATTTTAAGTAATTAATGATCTAATAGTTATCTATTTATTAGTAGGCTATATCCAATTCACTATGACATTTCACTGAGCAAAACCCCAAAATTGGGGATGTGAGACAGAAAAGTTACATTGGCCATTTGGGAAATGTAAGTGTAAATTATCATTGTTGGAGAATGGCATCTAAAACATGCCTATGTTTTTAAAATATAATTTTGAGTATTTTGTGTGACAGCAACATGCTGTATTTGATTTTTAAATCATGTACCCTAATTTACAATATTTGTCTGTTTATTTTTTAATTTAATAAAATAATAAATTTATAAAGCACAGGCTCTAGAAAAACTAACAATCGATGTTGATAAAGTCCACTCATTTACAGGAAGACGGCAACCTTATGTCCTTGAGCTTATTTGTGTTGCTCAAAAACCCTATCACAGGCAGGCAAATATATTTGGCCCTCAAAATTGCATTAAAATTTCACTTTATGATCAGATCAGCAGTGGATGAAGATGCCCTGGCCAGTTTAGGTCATCTTAAAGGCTGTCTGTTTTTGATTTATCTGCTATCATGTCAAAGAGCTGCACAATACTCAGAATACAAAAGAAGTGTGAGCTGCAGAGGCATGAGTCATCTGGCTGACAAGCAAGAAAATTCAGCAAAATTATGAGCTGAAATAACAGGATAAAGTAGTGCTTAGCATAATTTAAGGGTTGGAAATGTTTTCTATTCAGAATCCTTCTGACTACAGATTAACCTGAAATATGTTATTATGTCTACATTGCATTTTTCAGTATTTTATTATCAATAGCATGCTACAGTATCATGTATCATTTATGATGTAACAACATTTTAATTTGTGCTTATTTTTTTCTTTAAAGCATTTGAAAAATAATGACACATAGCAAGGTTTTTCTGGGCTGGTACTGAATACATTTGACCCAGATAGGCCAAATAGTACATCTAAATAATATGATATACAACCCTAATATGCCATATTAGGGCCGTATAACACAATTATAATGAGTATCAAGTCTAAATTTAAAACAGATAGATAAGACTGAAATACTATTTAAAAGCTCGGGAAACCTTTGCAACTATTTTGAGTTAACTAGCTGATCAGGGTATAACACCATAGGACTCCGATATTGAACTTTTTCACAATATCAAAATTTTCTGATATTTTCGATTTTAGAATTTTCATTAGCTGCAATCTTTAAAAGAAATAAAACTTAAAATATATCAGTATGTTTGTAATAAATTTACATAATAGTTTCACTTGAACATTTACTATTATGTGCAGATTTGTGCCAGATTACCATGGCAACCATCGCTTTTTGCGACCAATACAGCGCTTTTAAACTCAAAGTGGGCATGGCTATATATGCCACTCAATTCGGTAGTTTACTATAAATAGAGAGTATGTAGAATACACAGAAATTATGCCCCTACAAAGTGCCCAAAGCCTCAAGAAACACAAACAAACATTTGACAGCATTGTTGAATCCAAAAAATAAATAAATAAATGAATAAATACATTTTAAAAACTGTTTGAAAAATCTTCAAAGATATATAGATCATTATATGTTTATTCATGGTATGTTTAAAACAAGTTTGTCTCGTATGTTCTGTGGTGCTAATAAATCGCAGACGTGGAATGCCACTATGAGATAACACACGGGTTGTTAGGCATGAGTCCGCAGCAGTCCCAGATGGGACATGTAAAATACCCATAAAACCAACAGTGTCGACAGGCAAGTGAAAAGTGATGTTATGAACAGGTATGTGCCGGATGTAATAATCTACTTTAAACAGTAGATGCATATCGGATTGGGAGGAGAAATAAAGGTTTAGATGTGATTTATGTAACTTTTTACATGGCAGCATTATAGTTACTACTCACAGGAGTTAAATCAGTAATAAAAACACATCATCCTGAGGTTCCCAGCTAGGTTTCTTATCTACCATTAACAGAGATGTTTTAGTATTATAATTTAGAGGTTAAAAAATCTACAATGTAATAGCAAACCTACAGTATGAAGTGAATAAAGTAATACAGTAACCAGCCCAGTGTCTCCACTTAAGATACACTATGCCTGGATAACTGGCATCAACCCCCTGAATCTTCAAAGCAACTTGCATCTATGAAATGAATGCAGCAACACAACCCAGAGCACTACTTCATTAGGTTAAACAGTTAATTAACATTTATCTCACCTTTGGTGGTGAAATAAGGAAAATCAAAGAAAGACAAACCTTACACATTTAGATTGCAGAAGTTGTTACCTCACTAAACAAATAGGTGCAAAACCAATTAAAATGGGAGGGGCGGGGGCAGATTCTGGAAAAAAAATCTAATGCATTAGCAGATATCAACAGAATGGTTAAGAAAAGGTGGAGATCTTAAATATGAAGTGGTATGTTTAATTCAGTCAACCCACACGATCAACATACAATTTTACAAAACCTTCAAATTCAAATCGCTATGAAATTAATTTACACAATAAAAAAAGTACATTACGTTTAACAAATCTTTATTAACATAACCTTTGTGGCACAATATATTATACATACATAAAACTAAATCAGAACATAGAACTGTATGGTTTAGCTTTTTATTAGTGTAGTTAGTGAAGTCAAATACAAAGAACACATTAAACTGTACTTCAATAAACAGCCATACACAGCCTAGACATTACAGGTTGTATTACCCATTTAAGGATAAGCCATTGATAAAAAACGCATTTATGTGGATGACCTGGCAGACCAACTGAAATCGTTGATTGTGAAACTGAGAGTACTTGTGTGTGTAAGCTCATGTCTGAAAAGCGATAGCCATATTGTGGAGCTGCAAAGTTATACAGAGGATTGCACTGAGGCACCAAAGACACATCACAGAGCCAAGGGTTGGACAGCCATGCGTGAACAGAGAGTAAACTGAGAGCCGAGGGACCACAGCGTCGTGAACTCATCCTTCTCGAGCAAGAGTAACGGAGCACATGGAGCTGACAGCCCAAAATGCAGAGCGGAAGACAAAAAAAAAAAAAAGCATACACAGAAGAATGTGATGCATCGCCTTTTTAAAAGTAGTAGAGAGATGTAGCTCTATAGAAACCGAGTAGAATTACCTAAACCTAAACTATAGTGGGTGATTTGCCGGAACCTTAATTGTGTTTACACACAGTGATAAGTGTACAGTATGCTGATTTTATTTTATGATGGAAGTAAAATGTATTAAAAAAAAAAGAGGCCATGTATTTTATTAGTAGTTTTACTTATTTATAATGTCAAGAATATTCCTACCTTTATTCAGTGTTAGCATTTCCAGACTATAGTCAATATTGACAAAAAACAATCCAATTAAAAAACCTTTTACAATTTCTATGACCATTTTCTAACATATACAGTAAACAGTATTGTTACCATGATTTTTTTATCCATACGTCTTTTGATAATTACAAGTGTTTGTACAATCTTTATAGAATCCATAACCACTCATATGTCATACTCACATCTAATTTGCACTTGCCTCGATTTTTGATGATTCACATGTTTTTTTTCACACTTGTAATTTATCATTTATCATGTCTGAAAGTGGATCCCACTGGTGCCATGCCATAATTAAAGTGACTTGAAGAGCACAACCCTGTCAAACAATGTTGCTGCAATCCCACCGCTCTGACACCCATTTAGCTGCTGGAGTTCAACTAGGAAAGTTTCCAGAAGTAGGCCCTAAAAGGGAGAAAAGTGCTCATGCTGGCAGGGGGCACAGAGATGCAACATGCTGCCTGTCATGGAATGAGTGGGCAAAATGTTAGAGCTCAGAGCACATTCATGACAGACTTTGGGCATTCTAGTAAAGGTTTAATCTTTTTCAATCATGACAATCACAACAATGCCACAGCTTTAAACAGCTAGAAGCCCAAGAGTGTGAACTGGGTGCATAATATACAGTAGTATTACTGTCTCCCCTGTGAATTAAAGTGACATTAACCACAATTAATCGCAGCATGAGCAGGTGTTTAAAAGTTTGTGATTTTGAGCAGCTTGTTTTCATCTATGAGAAAGTATAGTTTAGTCCTTATGCATTAAGATAAAGAGGAGAGTAAACAACTAGGTTAGTTTTGATGACAGCATGCATTTCGCATGGTATTGTTTCACCCACCTTAGGCAACCTCATAACATTTATTCATCTCTTTAGTTGCATTCATTTTTGGCTGAGACTAAATGAAAAGAAAAAAAAAATCAGTTTATTGCCGCGTAATGTTTTTGAGTCTAGACATGACCAATTGGCCCTCCTTTTTTTTTTTTTTTTTGCCCTGTGTTGCTATCAGAAAACCCCAAATAATTTTTCCTCTGCTTGTTTCTTTTTCTATTAAATATGTATTTTACAATGAAAGTATATTTGAACCTACATGCAACTGTACTTATGTACACACTTATTCACATTTTCTCACCCACTCCATTCGAACTCGATGCAGGAATTAAACCCTTGACCCTGGAGTTGCAAAGACACAGTGCTAACCACAACACCACGGTCCCACCTCTTACAGTATGTGTGCAGTCTTAAAATAATTGCATAAACATTGTAGACACACCTACTCATTCAAGACCTTCATTTTTAATTGCATATTATAATCATAATATGAAGTGGTTATTCGTCCTAAAAATAATGTAAAATAAAATTTTATTTCTCATTGCATCCATATATAATTATTTTGCCACATCAATTTGGTACTCAATAAGTACATTAAAACTTGTATTGTTGTAATATCAAAAGAAATTGACTGGGTCAAAAGGACATTTCTTGCTAAGTAACAAACAAAACATGCAGAGTAACTCACTAAGCACTGACAGCTCAAATGTTTTATGTTCACTTCCAATTAATCTTGCTAGGGCAATGGCTGTCGAATGTAATGATACGCCAGACTCCAATTAAGCTGTACTGCATTGTCTGACAACATGTCTGGGGCAGCTTAGCTTTGTGTTGTTAATGAAGATAGCCTATTTGGGCAGTGAATGGGTTGCTGAGAGAGTCTACCACTAAATAGTCCATTAAGAGGTTTATTATGTGAATCATCAAAGGGTTGTTGGGATAAGTAAGAGAGGGACGCTCTCAATAAAGAAGTGCTGATGTATACATGGAGAATGTTTTGCAATATACGATCATCATTGTCTGGGGAAATCTAATGTACATAAACATATCTGGTTTATAAAATGACCCCTCTTCGTGTCATGGAGGTGCTGTTTTAGTCCTTTGTCACCTTAGGATTGGGGTACTATAACCCAGTCCTAAGGTCTTCCACTGACTCTCATCAAATTTCTTAATGTCTTAAAATTTTCCCATATTACCTTTTTGTTGATTCCTATTACAGACTTCCTAGTCTTATCAGGTGTTAATGTTTATTGCTTGAATTAAGTAAAAAATGTATTGTTACCTACCTAAAGGCCGTTCTCGAGCCGTGTTCTGGACTACATTCCCTTCAAGCTTCTACCACGACTTACCTTGGCTCATCTTGATGCTAACATTGTTGACAGGGAGGTTCCTCAGCCAGCAAGTTTAGTCTTTGGTGTTATTAAGTCCTTAAAATATACTTAAACAGAAAGGAAGCCATTTAATGAAAAAATATGCCTGTGACCTTGACCTAAATTAGATCCTTAAAAAAAAAAAAATCGAACAATCTGGTTTATATATATAAGTATACACACATTATATTCATACATGATGAACATTTCATCCCTTGTTCTTAGGCTATTGAGCAAACGAGATTCTTGGATGCATGCCACAAAATCATAATGCTGTTACTAGTAGCTTGTACTATTTTTTACACAAGTTTGTAGTTTGTAACCTTAAACCCTGGCCCCATTTAAAATTTTTACATATTGTATACCACGACTTCTTAAACATGTGAACAAACCATGTAGGGCTTCTCATTCCCAGCTGGCAGATTTTCATTCCACTGAGAAATACGTGAACGTATAATCGAGTGGATTGAGAGCTACCTGGGCGCAGCAGGTGTCTGTGGGATTTTAAATAATTCAGCTTTCCAAATTAGATTTTCCTGACATTAATGAATGTATTAATGAGCCCTATTGACACACTCCCTCATGTATATGAGCCAAGTTGCAGACTGTGTGAAGCAAAGTTAAATAGGTCACTGTGATCTTGGAGGAGAGACAAAGGACAGGGGCAAAGACTATCAAACTCATTACTTAATTGCTATCTTGAACTTCTGTTGAGCAGCAAAGCTTTTTTTCTTGGGGATTATAATATCAGTTACCGTAAAAAAAAAAAACATTGGGGAGTACAAAGCATGCTTCAGATAACAGCAGGAAATGCGTTTAAAGACAAACTAGATACTGATATTTGCAAATGATTGTCTCATAACTCCACAAATGTGCATGTCTTAAAAACACCAATAGTGATATGCTATTTATGCATGGCATGACAGAAATGTTGTTACTGAAACCTGAGGCTTCAACCACAATAAAAAAGGAGAGTACACCATGCTGAGAATTTCACCCAAGACAATATCTGCAAAGAAGCAAGTAAAATGTGACATGTGTGATTTGATGGAAAATAAATAAAAATATTTTTATTGTCGAACGCAGGCAATTCATTTGTTTAGTCATAACACTTATAAATACAATAATATATCAGTTTCATTAAAGAAACAAGTAAAGTCATTGAATTCAGTTACTTATGCTTGCGTAATTGAAACATTTGCAACACAAACAAACAAAGAAAAAAACAGGAAAGCAACTTACAAATGTAACAAAACCCAGTCACAATCTGACAAGGCCCATGAACTTCCCACTGAATTCCAAACGTATCTAAGAACGCAGCTGCAATGGGTGAATATGGGAAAATGTGCATTTTACTAGTTCATACTTCCTAGCCAGGTAAAACCCCAAAACAGAGGAAAAGCAGCAGCATTTGCAGTGCAGAAACCCTTCAACAGAAAATGCCAAGCCAGCCAATAAAGCTCCCTGTCTAAAAATACCTGCATACAAGGAAACAAAATATCATTACACACCAGAATAGATGCATCCATTCGGAAATATTGCACAGTGCATAACAAACACATAACAAGACAGCAAGTGAGGCATGTTGATAGAACAACACATATGCCAAGTAGCAGCCGCTACACAGATTATCACCTGGGACACTAAACAAGAAATCAGTGAGGACCTATTGCATGGTATTGACAAAAAGAAAGCAGGTTAGGAGACCACAATGCTCAGACAGGAAATCAGCGGCCACCAAGCATGAACTTGTGATGGACATGCAACCATTTTTTTTTACTCCTGCTCACTCCAAAGTCTACCAACACAGACAGCCTCCCCTTCTGCGTGCGTGTGTGTGTGTGTGTGTGTGAAGGGGCAGGGTTCCTAGATTGGGCACAGCTGGTGGAGGATAAATGAATGAATCTTAGGCTCATTCATCACAGCATCCAGAATAAAAAAGGCCAGAGTTAAAGTATGGAGTTTAATGCTTTAAGTCTAAAGTTGTAAAACAAACGCTAAAGGCCACAGGGTCATGTGCCCCCAAGGAGAAAGATGCCACAGCCATTGGGAAATAATGCTCCCATGAAGTGGTCTACGTGGTCTGCAAGAACTTTTGAGTAGGTTGTATGCACTCTGTGTCAGAGTGACATCTGTGTAAATGCCAGGGGCCAAGGTTTGGCCAGAGAAAGATTTTTTGTGTCATTTTTTTTCTAATATATTTTTTTAACAATTGTTTTTGTTGAAAAAACGATTAAGTGATCTCTAATCATGATCTTTTATGATTTTTCTTCTGGCCTCATTCCTTCTGTGAAGTTAATGGATCAGCATTAACCTTAAAGGTTTTAGTAATGCATGGGGCAATTCTTAACACATTTCCTGTAATTTCAGCAATCTCTCAGCAAGTCTGTTTTTGAAATGTCTTGAGATGCTTTGTATATTGATTTGATTTTGCTTTGGACAATTTGTGCATATATTTGTCTTACACTAAGTGTTTATCTTGCAAAATAGGATTTTTCTGTTGCCCAAGCATTTGAAAAAATTATATTCTTATTGTTTATCAGTGATATCTCAATTATACTTATTTCTCAGATCTTTCAGGCTTCTAGGTTATTCTCAAGAAAATTGGCAAATTTGTACATGCTTGTCCTCAATAACAATTTAATACTATTCAATCTTGCTCATATTTGAAATTGATATTGACTGGAACTCAACCTCCTTGAGACTCTTGATCTGATCAGTCCAGAGCTTGAACTTGTCTTGGACTTTACAATGACAGTCATGACCTCATTTCTGTGCTTTCTGACACTATATTTTGTTGTTATTTTTATGATGGCCTGCCATCCTATCCAGGTTAAATTCCTGCCATGCCCTTAGTGTTCTTGACTCGCAGGTGTCGCATATACCCTCCACACTTTACATTTATTAAGTAGCTCTGGTTCTTACTTCCATGAGATTTGTGCTTTGATTATATCTTAATACATCAATCTGAATCAGAACATTAATAATAGTTTACAGCACACACTTAAGGGGCTTACCCCAAGTGGTGACAAAATCCCATTTGGAAACTGTCATTCTAATTAGATCAGCTCATGGTTTTTTGCATAATGAGCGATGTCGCATACAGATGAGCTACGCCTCTGAAGAGGCAGCAAGAGACTGGCAAGAGAGTTTTAGGAAGATCTACTTATATATACGTGTCAAAAATGACTATGCTATATGCAACATAAAAGGCATAATTATTTTTAAACATTTAGCTTAATGTTCCTGACTGACACAAATCCAAATAATATTATTTTTATGTAAACCAGAAAATACAGTTAAATGCTCCATTTCCTTCTATAAAAGCCATGCTTTATAAAATCTAATTTCAATTAGGTATGCCGTTATTCCAAACAAAAATCATACTGTATCCTAACATTTTAACAAAATGGCGAACTTTAAGCTTGTTTATTGTGATCATCCCCAACAAACTTAGCATAAAAGGAGGTGCGTTACAAAATAATAGCATTTGTACTTGTCATTGATGGGTCAAGAGTTTTTATGAATAGTTAATAGGTAAAAGCTAAAAATAAGCTGATCAGCTTTACTGTAATCAATAACATTTCTATTATAACTATGACATAACTATTTTGGATTGAAGTTAGATACAGAACATGTCTGCCTGACTTTCTGTACGACAGAACTCTCTGCTTAACATATTAATTCAAAGTTACACGAAATTGTGTAAGGTTGAGGAAATTACAGCTGGTTTTTCACCAAGTTATACTTTTAATTGTCAGTCAAATGTACTACCTTTAGTAATCGGAGAGTGAATCACAGAGAAATCTAAAGGAAGATTGGATAAAAATTAAGTTTTGTCCTAAAACAACTCCAGCGTGATAAAATTCACTTAGACCACTTCAGCGTTATTATTTCAGAATTAAAAATATTAAGTAATCCCAGTACAAATACTCAGTTCAGATTTTCTAATTAATATATTATTGGTAGCTTATTTTAAAGTAGATTACTAAATCTCTATCTATCTATCTATCTATCTATCTATCTATCTATCTATCTATCTATCTATCTATCTCTCTCTTTCTCTCTCTCTCTCTCTCTCTCTCTATATATATATATATATATATATATATATATATAAAAAAACATTGCTTTTACTTAACATTTCGATTTGAGCACATAACACTGCTCTTAGTTTGGGTATTTTACATGCTCTCACCTAGGACTTCTGCAGATGTGTTTGTTCTAACGATCTGTGTTTTCTCACATAATGTCGGTTCACATAACTGTTATCTGTTATTAGCACCATGGTTTCCAAACATAACACAACTTGTTTTAAAATTCCCACAGGAAAATAAACATACATTAATCTGTCTATTAATTTTTGAAGGTTTAGTTTGAGTAATCTACTATTTATTGAGTATAGTTGTGTATATACAGTATATACACAGTTTAGTGTGTATTGTGTATACATTTATTGTCTATACATGGTAAACTATTGCATTGATCAACCCTGCCAAGTGATGTGAGCACAAGCGCTGTGTATGTGTGTGTCTGTGTGTGTGTGAAGCATACGTAGTCACAGTGACACACAGACTTTGCTCATCTTGCGGAACACTCGCAAACCACGTTACTTGCAATCCGAGGTTTCACTGTTTCATCCCAAAAAATGGTAGATGCTGTGACATAATCTGGCAAATAATAATTATGATGTTAACTTCAGGAAGATACCAGAGAACCAGTTCAGCCGGTTTTGCACTATGCTGTGACAAAATCAGCTGGACAGACAAATCTTTTTTCTAAGACTAGTTTCTGGTCCTCCAATGTATGAAACATAAATATATAATTGAAAGAGTGAGTTCTGAACAATGTACAAATAAAAGTTTTTTAATTTATTTATATATTTAACATTTGTTTTATGTTTTTACAAGGCATTATATCTCAGAAAAAAATTAAAGATGCATTTTTATGAGATATAATGCCTTGTAAAAACATAAAACAAATGTTTAGCTAAAGGAAAATATGGTAACACTGTTGGTAATTTAAACAAATGTATGAACTCAGCGAACCCTTAAAACCCAGGGGATTTTAAGATGCACAGACTATTTTTTTCATTGCCACAGTATGTTTTAATGATATGGTGATCAAGATTATGCAATATAGTGTATTATTATATTATTTTTTCAGCAATATAATGAAATGAATTGGTTTTTATTTCAGTTATATAAACATGACTGGAAAAAAGCAAGGATTACATAGGCAAAGAAATACCAGAAATACCATACTCAGTGATTAGCACTGTTACCTTGCTCCTCCAGAGCTCGGTTTTGAGTCCTAACTCGGGTCTGTGTGCATAGTGTTCGAATGTCCTTCCTGTACTTTATTAGGATTAGGCTAAATGGTGTTCCTAAATCCCCCTATAATGTGTAAATGAGTGTCTTTCTTTCTTTCTTTCTTTCTTTCTTTCTTACTTTCTTTCTTTTTTTATTGGTCATTGCCTTTATGGCACAGCTTTTCTGCTTCTCTACTAAAGGGTTATACCACAGAAATACTGAATTCTTAAGCTTGTTTAGTCAAAAGTAAATAAACAAATAATTTAATAAATTAGTTAAATGATTGGCAAATTGTTGTGGGATAAAGGAAAATACAAAACCTGCAATGTGTTGTTAAAGTAAAATATCCAGGGTAGTAGGGTAGGGTTTAACCTTCACTTAATGTGTATTAAAAAATGATAATAATAATAAAATTTAATAAATGTTAGTTTTACTTTCACACCACAAGCCAATTAAACTAATTGATCAACTAAGTAATCATGATATGTCCATAATTACTATGTTTCATATTTACTAACAATTAAAAAAACATAATAATTAATAAATAATAATAATATTAATAAACAAATAATTTCAATGTCATTACTGACATACAAATGTCATTACTGAGTGCTTCACATACAACAATTAAGTTTTGTTGTCCCTAATTATAAAGAAATTGCAATATGTTATATGCAAACACTGATTACCAAATATAAAAAAAAACAGTATTTTAATTAGCAAAAAGAAAAAAACTTCAGACACATTAGCAAAGATATATTAAGGTCATAATTAGGCAAGACACAAAATAAGTGCAGTCACATTAATGTCAAAATTATGACAAAAAGTAATTCTAGGTTTTTTGTTTGTTTGTTTGAAACCTCCAAAAATATAGTAACAAGACCATATAATCTGCATAAATTAGAATTTTCATACTCAAAAGGAAAAAAAGTTCAGGGGACGAGGGGGACTATCATAAAAACAGTTTTGAGGTTCATTTAAAACCTCTTGATCTAAATATTTAAACTAGAGAAGCATCTTGAAAATGGCTATAATAAAAAGCCATGCTACAACATCTTTAATGGTTCAGTCAGCAGTATTTATTCAAAATATCTGGCAGGAGGTGCGTGAAATCACACATAGAGGCGATTACTGTCAGCATTTCCTTATCAAGCCTTTTAGCATCCCCAGTGTTCATGCCTCACATAGTCCCAGCATGCTTGTGTTTAATATGGTGCATCAAACAGATATATAATTTAGTTGTCTCCATTAGCCTGGCTGGCTTAATCCTAGTATAGCAATTCATGTTAGACCAACATCAAAGCATAGATTGCAATTGCTAAATCATAGCAGTTACAATATGCTGTAAAGCAGTGTATAGAGATTAAAAATGTCCCCTGTGTAAAAAAAGATCAAAATTCTTACTGGGATAGAATGTGACATAAATAGTAAGTGCTGCTGAGATTTGAGGTTATGTGAGGTGCTCAAGGATTTTCATGGCAGGTTGCCAGGCCCAGCTAGGAAATATAGCTTCACTCTTTTAACAGTGGTAAGGTAAAAATAATAGAATCAGTCTCTAAACAATTCTGGCGAAAATTCAGTGTACACTTCTGTTGTATAAAGTGTACAGGAAAAAATCAACAATCATGCAAAAATCTGAAGAATGACCACTGGAAATATATTAAAGAATAGTGCAGTCATGAGCTCTCTCTCTCTCTCTCTCTCTTTCTTTGCTTAGTTCATCTTAAGCTGCATATACTATTCACTACAATGTGTGGTGCACACATTTCATCTTTTATTTATTAAGTAAGATATACTATAAAAACAAAAGAGATTTCATCTCAGGTACAATACTGCAGTTCATATACTGTAGGGTTTTGTGTGTGTGTGTGTGTGTGTACAGTTTCTACAGTATCTATCTATCTATCTATCTATCTATCTATCTATCTATCTATCTATCTATCTATCTATCTGATAATAATTTTAGTAATAAATGTACAGCATTTATTTTATCCTTGACAAAAACAGTGTTAATGTAAAACTTAAGATGAATTTGTTAAATAAAACAATTGCTTTCCACTCTTAAACTTGTTGAAAGACTACAAGTCAAGCCTGGGGGCATCAGCACAGCACTATGGTGCCAGGAGGTATTTTGAAGCCCTTCAGTGGCATTTTCTTTTTTGACCTCTCTGTGTCTGAATGTCTCTCTCCTTCTCTGACTTCTTTATTTATTTATTCCATTTTATTTATTAAAAGCAATGTTGAGCACGAAAATAAAGTCAAAAGAAAATCTTTTTGATGTAGCAGAGCAAATTTTTCCTGAAGGTGGAATTGAACACTAACCCACAGGGAAATCTTACAGTAAATGTGCCTTTCTTAACAGTTTTGATTTTAAACTGATAAAACATGCACGTTCCAAATCCCCCCCAAACCCTTGGGGGACATTCCCTGAAGTTTAAGACTTGTAGAACCAAAAAATTAGAGCTTGATTGACAACAACCCCACCACCAACATTACTATTATTATTATTATTATTTGTCCAACAAATTAAATTTAATTACAGTTAATTAAACAATTAAACAATTTTTTTTAGAATTAAACAACATTGATTTGTGATTTTCAGAGCTTCACTCACAAACCCAAATTCCATACATTTTTATTTATCTGTAAAATATAAATGCTTATATTTATCCACCCACAGCATTTACAGTGAACAAGGGGATTGTTGTACAAAATTCTAAGTGATGGTATAAGAGCATCAATACCTGGTTTCGTGTGATTCAGTTAAAAGAGCTTGTTTGATGAAATGTCTTCATTTAAAACTGATCTGTATTATAATACAAAGATGGATATGCCTGGATGGTATACTACCTTATAGGAACTGTACTATGGCTGCGTGAGCTGCCAGTGGGACGTGTGAATGGAGTGTATAATTAGGTTGGCTAATCGGCTGAATAATTATGTTACCTTTAGGCCATCTGGCCCTGGAGCTGTGAGACCTCTTCTGCCCTGTTCTGCTAAGCCTCTGATCCAGGTGAAAGAAAGATGGAAGTCCCCCCTCCTCCACCCCTGGTTTCATGTCATGCACTACAGCTGCACTTTCTCCTCAAAGAAAATTTAGGGCATTTTGGTCTAAGCAGATGTAGGGCATCCATGTGGCAGAACTGTCTAAGCATTTGCTTTGCATCTTGTAAGCTTGACACTGCTGCTACAGCCATCCGTGGCCAGGAGTCAAGAGAGTGGCAGCAGAGCATAATTGCGCTTGTTTTATGTGTGTGAAGTATGGCATTCCTCCCTCCGCTGCTATGACTAAAGCCAACGGTGTGCATCTGTTAGCACTTGTATACAGAATGTTGTGCTTAGCACTCTTCGTCAAGTATATTTGCATGACATTTCGAAAGGTGCTGTGGTTGGAATTTCATGTTTTGTATGAATTGCATGTTATCAGGTGCCAATCCAAGAGTGTAGTAAATGTTAAAAGTGTGATGAAGTGACTACTCTGTTGTTTCCCATTACAAGTAAGGCATCATAGACTATCAATCTCTCTTTCTTTTCCTCCCTCTCTCTCTCTCACACACTCGCGCGCACACAAAAGTGTCCCCATAGAAATGAAATACAATGGAGCATGCTGTTATAGCAAAATTTACTTACTACCATGAAGAAAAAAAGTCCAGTAATAGCATGGGCCACCTTACATCATTTGCTAAAAATAACTTTTTTCATATAATATAAAGGATGTCATACTTAAAAAGAAAACATGCCCACGAAACTGGTTAATCTCTAATCATTTGTATTATAATAGCTGTAAGTCTCTCTTCCTTTTCTCAATTAATTGATAAACTCAGGTTACAGGGTAACTGCAAAGATCTCTGTACCAAAACAGGCTCTTTATATTAAATGTAATGAAATACACATTCATATATACTTACTCACTCATCTTCTATACCACTTTATCCTGTTTTCAGGGTCACGGGGACCTGGAGCCTATCACAGGAGGCTTAGGGCACGAGGCAGGGTACCAATCCATCGCAGGGCACACACATCAACACATACACACAGTCATTCACATACTACGGGCAATTTGGAAGTTAGACTAACCTGCATATCTTTGGACTGTGGAAGGAAACTGGAGTACCCAGTGGAAACCAACCAAGCACGGGGAGAACATGCAAACTCCATGCACACAGAGACGGGAATCGAGCCTGGCCGGGAATCAAACCCAGACCCTGGAGATTCAAGGCGAAAGTGCTAACCACTAGACCACCGTGCCGCCTTACTCACATATAAATTACAAATATTTAATTTGGGATACAGTTCTCTAACGGTGACTGAATATTATAAAGTTAAATCGTGAACAGCAATTCTAGGACCTTTGAGGAAAGATATTAACTCCCAGCCATTTTGTATTATGTTTTGTCAAATTAATTCATTTAACACAATGAATCATATTAATTTTGCAGGGATCTTTTTAACATGACTGTTTTACTTTTGAGATTAGTTTGGTTCATTCTGTTAAATGATTAAAATATGCAAATGTTATGGAAATATACTGCAAATTACTTTGCCTGTCACGCATTCTCAATTATTACCTCATACTTTTACAACATGTGTCCTTTCCTGATGTACAGGCTTTGCTAACAAATTCGCAGTATATTTTTGACTAAAATGTGACAAATTGTGTGAAGCAAGAGAGACTGAATAAAAATGAGCACTGTCAGCATATAATCTCAAAGTCATTAATGTTTAAAATTACAAGAAGAGTATTAGTATGCAAAATACCTTAATCCCCATGCCTCAGCAGGATTACAGGTTAAGTCAAATGAATGATTTTAAAAACATTTGTGGAGGCAGAACATGCTTTATTTTTGCTCAGCTTGTAAATATTTTAGCCACATCACAACCTTTTTTTCACACAAAATTGCAGTATGGAATACACTAAACTATGGATTATGGAACTGAAAGTAATTAACATACTGCATGGCCAAATATTCAACATATGCTAATTCGTTGTTTAGAGAGGATTACAAGGCTAAACTAAATCAATGAATCAATGCCTTCAATGCATTTGTCACTTTACTGAAAGTCTCTAAACTACTAATGCCTGGTAAGAATTCAATATTAGTAAATGATGAATTACAATGTTTAAAGAAATGTTTGAAATGCAGTTACCATCCAGTTCATCATGTATTCTAGGTTGTGAGAAAAAAAAGGTATGCCACGCTATACTGCACAATCTCGAGCCCTATATGTATATATTTCTTTATTTTAAAAAAAGACAAAACAAAAAATGGCTAACATGCTTTAAAGGCTACAATACAGTAGTGATCTGAAATACTCACAACCAGCCTAAAAATCAAGATGTTATGCAAGTAAATCATAGTGGTGAGAGCTCTATTCAGAAGCTGAGACAGGTGCTACACTTACACTGAAAATGGATAGCTCAAACTGTCTAGATACTTTATCACAAAACCTGTTCATCAGTGTCACAAAGCTGAAGATAGAAAGGACCTGCACCTTCCAAAATGAAAATAACCCAAAGTACACATTTAGGTCAATAAAAGAATGAGAAATCTTAAAGTTCCCCATCAGAGCCTGTGGAACACTCTCCATCACCCCCACCAGAAAAAAAAATAAAAAAAATAATAAAACTGCTATAGAGATCTGTGCACAGGAAATCTCCAGGCAATCTGAAGGAGACTGTGAAAATGAAGGCTTATTCAAATGATCACTTGACTATGCAATGTGTGCTTTCCATCATGTAATCCTGTAGAATGAATACAGCCAAATCTTATACAGTAGTTCATCCCCTCAGCACATCCCAGATGCTGAAACTCAGTTTCTCTAATCCCTGGTGAATTCCACTGATGTCAAATAAGTAAAACAGACCAGAGTAGGTCACTTGGTCGAGAAAGTGAAACTGAAAGCAAGCTCTTTGACCCCTGTCTATACAGTGTGTGAACTGATACCAATTTTGAGTTGTAGTGCTTAAAAGAGATATTTTAGGAAATAACATATCTGACATGTTATGCCCTTTCGTGAGGGGAAAAAAAAACTGTATTACATAAGAATTCCCCATGCTTTGCTCACTTCTGATTGTGGACCATTAAAAATGATGCACAATTAGAAAGTCACCAGTCAGCCATTACTAATCTGATCGTTTTAACATGGGTGTGTAAGTAGGAGTCTATCGCTGCTTTTGGAAAGGAATATCATAGCACAAGATTAGATACCCTCGATTAAGCATCCACAGGGTTATAACAAGATTGGAAAAATAATACACATTTGGTAAAACAGCAGAGTGGAACCACTGATGTCCTGAATTGATAAATAAATAAATAAATAAATAAATAACTAATCTACAGCAGATGAGATAAAGAGCAAATAATGATCTATTCCTTTGTTTTATTAAGCAATGGGGTCAATACAATCAATGTCTGGGTATTCATTTCACAGAAAAAGTCTAGTTCCATCTAGACATCTTAACCACTTGGAAAATGATTTAAAAATAAAATGTTAATTTTGTCAAAGTTGTGTTTACTGTCCTATGTTTTATTATGCTGTCTGTTTCATTACAACAGGACAAAGTTGTTCAGTGTATTATTACTGCACAACAAGGATTTTTTACACTATTCCTGGAGCACCAGTGTTTAGCATAGTTTGTAATTCCCAAACACCTAAACATGCCCATTGAAACTGGCACCTAAGACATTGTTGAATCAGCTCTGTTGTTTAGGTCTGCCAATCATTGTTGACTGTAGCTGAGGAAGTAGAGTATAGTTACTTTGGTGTGCATGTTACTTAACACCTCATTTACAACTGTCTGCTAGACAGACTGCAAATAAATTCACTTTTCTACCACTATCTTGTTGAATTCCTAAACATTATTGGTAAGAAGTTGTTAAGTAAGATAATAGTATATAACCACAGCTTTGATAGTAGTAAATTTAATCTGATACAGAGATCTGATACATAACAGATACAACGATTGTTTAGAATTTTTTTAGTTATTCAAGTCTCCTGTAAGTTACAGTTATTTCTCTGTGGTGTATTTGCCAATGAAATACAGGCCTGGGAAGTGGAATGAAACCTGAAGACCAGAAGTCACTTTCAATGCTATGTAGTATAAGGCCTTTAAGTCCTTAAGTAAAGGCATTTATTATTTCTTAAAATAAATTAAATAAATGTAATTTTATTCCTACAAACTTGATGCAAGATCTGTGTCTTTAGAACCAGGGGATGTGAGGAAAGTTCAGTCAAACATATTTTTTATATACTGGTTGCTATGTCATTAATGAACTAATATTAAAAAGGCAACAGTTGTGAGCTTTTAGTTTGTTAGCATGTTTGTAGTTGATGGCTAAAGGGGAGTGAAAGCTGTTTTCCTATATATATATATATAGTACCCACGTCTTTGTGGCTCTGCATCTTCCTCATCATCATTCACCCCAGTACTTTCACCATCAGCTTGGTAACTGTAGCTCAGCTGTTCTTTACCATCATCATAATCTTCATCATTATCTGAATTATTATTGTCTGCGATAATTTGAGCATCGTACATTAAAATATACTTCAAAATATGTTCTTCAAAATATTCCTTTTCAACCAGTAATAATGATGAGAAAAACAAACATTTTCCACATTTGGCTCGACTCAGTTCAACAACACTTCCAGTATTACAGCACACACATTTGTCTGCAGATGAAACAAAGTAAACAACAATTCAAACAGTAAATAACCTAGGAAAATTGTCAAATGATATGTTTCACATGCCAATTACCTCAGTACATATATTCAACAACCGCATAAACATTCTGTACAAAGTATCCTTTGTACAGTATGTTTCTGTCACCTACTATGGCAACAATTCCTATGGTTTTAACTCTGCTATGGCTCTTTATGCTACTGTATTTACTGGCAACAGGTCAAACAGCCTAGCATAATAGTGCTTAGCTAAACATTTTTCTCATCACATTACAGGAAAACTACTAAATGTGTGCTTTTCATGTTACATCCACAGATTCGCAACACTCTTGTTTCTTAATCAAGGGTATTTACATCTCTTTTAAAGGAATATCAACTCACCTGTACTTAGGAGCAAAGAGGCACAATGCTTGTATTTAGCTTGGCTGTAGGATTTAATCAGCAGCACCTGGCCACTGTGGGGTTTAAGGTTCCTTCCTAGTGATAAGCACCATCTAGTGATGTCATGTTTGACAGTGTTCACAGGTGGGCACAAAGTACAAAGAAAAAAAAATAAAAATTGGGGTGTCTTATTTTAACTGTTACATCTTATGTAACACAATAAACTTTATAACTATTGTTTATACCTGCATATTATTTTTTATGTACATTAATTTTTAACCTTTAAAACCTGCAGGTGTCATTTTAGCCATAAATAACAACAGAGAAAACAGAATTGAATAATTTTTTTTAAATACATTATTTAGATATAATTTGTGATAATTGGACATATACTTAGTAATATTGTTAAAAGTCTTTTGACAGCATACAAAGTATTTGTGTTTACCACACACTAGCGTGCATGAGCGATAATAGGCAAGTTGTTTTTCTCTGTCTCATTCTCTCAATGCATTGCATTTTTTTACAAATTATTTAGTCATTGTAGATCACTAAATATTCCTAGTTATATAGACAATGTTTAAGGAAACAAAATTATACTCACAAGTAGCTAGCAATCCTCAAAAAAGCAATGTCTGTTCTTGTACATGTTGTTTACCGTGGAAAGTAGTGATACTTCCTGAGATGTGCACACACACTCAGAGCATTGGTCATTCAGTAGTGCAAACGCAGAGAAGTGTCGCCGCATATCTGTGAGAATAAAAGCAACATAGGCGACATAAATGACAATGTTGAGCCAAGGGCGGTATCCACTTAGTTAGATATACAGTATAGTTTTTTCAATGTTATTGAAGTAAAATACAGCTATCTGTGATTTTTTTCTTCTCACCGGGAAAAATGTGCCAGTGCATTACTTTGCCAGCATTACACATGTGATTATAATGCTTGATTGTAAATAATACATGTAAGATCCTATATATTTTGCAAAACCATTAGTAATGGCCAGGGCCCGTATTCACAAAGCCTCTTAGAATTTTCTCAGGGTCCTAGAATAAAAGTGATTTAGGAAACTTCTCAGAGCAAATCTGAGTTAATAGTGTACAAAAACCTTTATCTTAGTGAGAAGATGTGGTTGACCCCATTGCTAGGAACGATGCAAAAATTCAAGGAATGTGATTAGGTGATTTAGGACTAAATATTAGTAAAGAAAAAATGACTCAGGAATCTTACCCCTAAAAAACAGCTACTAAGATAAAAACTGTTAAGAGTAGAGAGGAGGACTTTTAATAGGCTTAAGAGTTTTTATAGCAGAGAACAAAATGTCGGAAAGAAGAAATATTCTTAAACCACTGAAAGTAAATCTAAAAGTAAACACTGCTCCTGTGTCCAATTTGGTTTTCTTGTTGTTTTACTTCCTTCTATCTCTCTTGAATTGTTGGTTATATACCATCTAAAAGTGCAACTTAAATAGACTGTCCTGCAATCATGTAAATTGGTAAAATATAAGCCATTTTGCTCCCATCAATCTAAAATGGATTACAAGTAATAAAATTAGTATGATAAATAAATGTGAAAACTTAAATATAGTAACTACTGCATGGAAATCAATTGGTTCAAAGATAGACACATTTTTAAACATTTGGCTGTTTTAATTAACTTTAAGATATTTAGCCTATAACAGAAACTTTCCATAAAGTAGCCCGTATTCATGGGTATACAATTTATTTATATACAAACATTACAATTTCACTAAGAAATTAACTTAATTTAAGACCTGACAGATTTTTTACCAACCAACCACAGTCCTTAAATTGCTGCATCATCCCTAGGAACGGGGATCAACCACACCTCCTCACTAAGATAAATGTTTTTCTACTTTCCTTACTCAGAGTTGCTGAGTAGACACCCAGCTAGGACATTTTTAGGCTACGATAGGAGCTCTCTGAGAGAATTCAAAAAAGCTTTGTGAATACATCTTATACTTTTTAAAAGCAAAACTGTGAGAAACACAGTTGTCTATAACAAAATCTTTAATTTAAAAACCATGATATAACCTTTTTTTTATTACCTTACACTAAACATACTGTAGTGTGCATGATCTGTGAAATAGCAATTTGGATGTTGTGTAAATAATATGCAATATACTTAACTAATCTATGTGTCCTATGTAAGCACTATGTAAGTAAATTTGGTTTGCAGTACAACCTTCTGTTTTACTTTCCAGTTAATACAGATCTTTTTTTTTCTTCCTGCTCCTTCTATCACTAGCACTGTTTTTGCCAGTCATGATGCATTTAAAGTTATGATATCAAAAGAAGATTAAGCATAGGAATAATGTAACAACACTTAAAAGATGCTGGTGTAAAAGAGAAATGAGGTGCATGCACTGTGCGTGGAAAGATGTTTTGAATGATCAGTGCAGTGGAACTACCGGCCTCACAGAATGTTCGATGCACTCACTTTGTCTGGTTCTGTCCACTCCATCTCGTTATCTTATAACCTTAGGGGATGACTGACAGATACACAGTCATTTTATGCATGAACGGCATATCTGTACTGTAATAGGGAGCTGTCGTCAACTAATGAGGAGAAACTGAAACTGGTAGAGGAGGATGCTGATGATGCGGTAAACTGAAGTTTTTATATTGCCTAAAATGTTTCTTATAAACTTCAACAATCTTTGTAATTAACAAGAGTTGTGAGCAACAAATCAACTTTTTCCTTTACCTAATTTGTCGTCACTACTAGATGTGTAAATTGCTACAAAATCAGTTTGCTTCATTTTTAATAAAACTCAACCAACATATAACACATAAAATATTTGCTATCAGTTTGCAGTAATTTACCTACAAAAAAGTTCAAACGAAAGAACTTATAACTAAAAATGGAGTTCTAATTTTGCTGTTAAACTGTTCATTTGACAGCAAAAAAATCGGCTCAACATAAAAGACAACCCATAATTGCTTTAAATAGTGATGCGAACTGAATACCCAACAATGCGGTCCCACATCAAGTATGCATAGGGAAAAAAATCCTCTTATTTACAGTGTACTAACGATGCAGCTGCACAAGTCAAAATGACCCATTAGCCCACCTACAAAAATTATCCAATTTTCGCATACATGCTGTTAACAAAGAGATGATATACATATGAAGGATGAAATATTAATGATGTGTGGATTCTTTTAAAATTAATGTGCATAGATGATGAATATTTGAAAATAACTACTGAGTGTAATATTTCCCCTATATATCTGAATAACAGAAAAATAATTTACTCTGGGGAAAAAAGGTTTTGCTAGACATTCACTTAATAATGTAATATTCATGACACACACTGTAAGTGCAACTGAAATTTTATATCAAATTAGTTTTTTAACATAAATAAAACATACCAAATAAAACAAACAATAAACATAATGGTATGCTTTAAAATCGGATATTGCACAATGAAACATCTGTGATACAGGCCAGGGACATGCCATGGATCTGAAAACTGACTGAATAACCCTTTTGTGTCTGGGGTTATTTTTGGCTCTTTGTTGATTTTTTAAATATTCCATCCATCCATTTAGGACCCTCTGTAGTCCAACTAGGGATCATTGTATTTATTCCCATCTGTACAACTGTGGTAGGACCTCCGGTCGACATTAAACACATTACAGGGAATTTGGAAATGCCCAATCTGCATGTCTTTGGACTGTGAAAGGAAACTGGACAACCCAGATAAAACCCACCAAGCTTTTCCCAGCTAGACAGCTAATTAGGTCTCTAAGTTAGCTGGTTATTTATTTATTTTTTGTTAATTTATTTTATTAATTTATGTTGTCATGTCAATCTGTTCTGTCTCAGCTGCCCAGCTAATTAGCTAGTTCGTTTCTGTTAATTTATGTTGTAAATTTATTTTGCATGTAGCACCTTTGTCCTGGAGGAACGTTGTTTTGTTTCACTGTGTACTAAATTGTATATGTTTGAAGTGACAATAAAAGCCTACTTGACTTGACTAAGATTACGACCTTGAAACTGTACAGTAATACCTTGCTGTTCTTAGTCAACTAGCCTGTCTTTAGATATTTATATAAATAGGACAATGACTAAATGAATATTGTCAACTTTCATATGGAGCTATATATATATATATATATACACTATTGATGTTTATCAGTGGAGTAATCAAACTTGTATGCAATATTAATGTTAACTAGATAGTACTTTCTCTTTTAATTTTATATATAAATAATCTGATCATGGTAGGTCTTGATGTTTGGCAAATATAACCTTAGACTAACAGCAACATATAACTTTTTTCACCAAGCCTTTATTTGTTTAACAAAAAATAAAGACAAAAAAAAAAACATGCAACTAAATACTCCCCTTACTGCTTCCATGCTTTAAGAGGGTAAGTTGCAGCCAGGTGCTGGTAATCATCAGCCCTTGATTACTTGATCATCAGCAGGAGTGCTATAAAAGCAAACGTTTTGGCAATTTGCTGGTCTGGAACAGTTAGGTGCGTGTTAACACAATGTTAAAATGGAAATACATAAGCAATGGTCTTAGACAAGCAATTGCTGCTGCACATCATTTTGTTAAGAGTTGCAAAACCATCTCCAAACAACTTGAAGTTTAGCATTTCCATAGCTGAAAGTGGAAGTGGAAAGCATTCAAGACAGCTGCCAATCTTCCCAGAAGTGGGCGTTGCAGCACATTTACCTAAGGTCAGACCGTGCCATGCTCATGGAAATACAAAAAATACCATGAGCTACATCTCAGACCCTACAGGCCTCACTAAGGATGTTAAATGTTAAAGACCTTAAGCACAGTTTGTTTGAAAGCACTGCCAGAAAGCCTCTTTTATTTAAAAAGATCATGGCAGCACACTAAGGTTTTCAACACTGCGTATGAACAAACCACAAGACTTCTGGAACAATGTCCTATGAACAGATGAGGCCAAAGTGGGGTTATGTGGCCTCAATTCGCCGCACCAGTTTTGACTAAATACAGCCAACCATTCTCGGCAATTACTCCGCAAAAACACTTCATACATGAAGCTAAATGGTGGAGAGGTGAGGATTTGGGCACCTTGTAGCCAGTGAATCAACCACGAACTCCCCTGTATGCCAAAATGTGTGGCATAATGTGTGCATGACAAAATGTGTGGCAGTCTGACAGCAAAAAAAAATATAGAAAAATATAGAAAAACAGCTGTACAATATAAAAATATAGAATTTGCTTCCATGAAATATCGACAATTCGCCATTAATTATGGCGTTGATAATCAGCGATATTTTATAAGGACATTTAGGGGATTTCGCTTTACTTAATTTTATAACATTTTGAGAAAGTTCATTAGTTTGTTCATTCTGTTAGAAGCTTCCGTGAAATTATCTCTAAAACAATGTAATGACCCCTCCTGAGGATATAAAGCCTCTTTATTGTGTTTGAATAAATCAGATCCACCACAGCAGATAATAAACTATGCTATGTTATAACCGAAGCAAACACCACAATTATGCCTCGTTTCGTTCAGTGTTGCACGTAGTTCACTTTGCCGCGGTGTATTATAAACCTGCGAATTGTTTCACTGCGCATGGTCATGTAATAAAAGCAAGGGAAATGTGGAAGTGATATGTGGCCAATGAATGAGAACTAAATTAAAGATTTCCGTAACTACACTGAGTGTAACATCTGCATAGTGACACTAAACAGCTGAACAACTTCATTTTCCGTTTACCTTTGAGAAGAAAAAGCTGTATTTTGTTCGGTTATATTCAGAGTAACACCTTTCAACCACCTCTCATAGTCTTTTGTTAGTTTTAGTGATTTGGCAGAAACTAATTATCACTACATAAGTACCCCAACATCACTGATCATGAGTTTCAGCTGAAACTAATTCTATACATGCAACAGAAAATGTAGATGCAGATTCCAAATGTACAAAGATGCATGCTATATATATATATATATATATATATATATATATATATATATATATGGTCTGTATCCACACTCAGCGGTCACGGAGTGAAAAGACTTTGAAGCACTTTATATATTAATCTAAGCTTAAACTTATCAACATTGTTTCGTTCAGATTCCGCTTCAGTGTGTTTCTTAATCTTTCCCCACATATATATATATAGATGTTACACTCAGTGTAGTTACCGAAAATCTTTGATTTAGTTCTCATTCATTGGCCACACATCACTTCCACATTTCCCTCGCTTTTATTATATGAGCATAAGCAGTGAAACAATTCGTTTATAATACACAGCGGCAAAGTGAACGACGTTCCCGCCGATTAGGCGCCTGGTCTGTTGCCTAGCAACACTGAATGAAACGAGGCATAATCGTGGTGTTTGCTTCGGTTATGACATAGCATAGTTTATTATTTGCTGTGGTAGATCTGATTTTTTCAAATTTAATATTGTTTTAGCGATAATTTCACAGAAGTGAGTTCAGAACTAAATCGCTGCTCCTGCTCCACCCGAGACGTTTAGAAGCTACAAATAGAATGAAAAAACTAATAAATTTTCTCCATACGATATAAAATTAAGTAGAGCTTTCCTTTTTGTTATAGTACGAAGTCCCTAGATGGACAAAGGAGGAGAAAAAACGGCAGAAAAAAGTCATGCCAAAAACTTTGGGTTATAATGCAAAACATGACTTTTTTCCCTCTTCCTTTGTCCCCTTAGAGACTCTGTAGTAGGTTTTCTCAGTTGATACCACTGATTATCAACGCAGGAATGAATGGCGCATTGTCCAAGTGCAAGTTGATCTTGGAGCTAAACTATTTGCTTGGGGTTAAAATGCCATCTAGCGATCATTGTGTGTCAGCAGCAGCTTCCCATTCAAAACAATAGGCAGTCAAATAACAGCGTTATAAGTAGGTGACACTGGCACGGCACTTCTAGTGTTAAGAGACTGTATCGCCTGCGGGAAGAAGCTCCTCCTCAGTCTCTCTGCATTGGTCTTTAGGGAGCGGAATCGCTTGTAGATTGAGTGCAGGTCAGGGAGCTCGGTGCGGATGATGCGCTCAGCCGATCGCACCACTCTATGTAGAGCTTGTCTGTCCTGCATGGTGCTGTTCTCAAATGAGGTCACGATGTATCCCATCAGGATGATCTCTATGGTGCAAGAGTAGAATGCCTGAGCCCCCTGGAGTGCAGTCTGAAGTCTCTTAAGCATCTGAGGTAGAAGAGATGCTGCCAGTCCTTTTTCACCACAGTGTTGATGTGACAGGACCATGTCAGGTCCTGCGTAATGTGGACACCGAGTTATCTGAAGCTGTCCACTTTCTCCACTGGGCTCTTGTTGATAACAAGGTGTCTGGTAGTTCCTCTCCTGCTTAGTACTAAAGTCAACCATCAACTCCTTTGTCTTGCTGATGTTAAGAAGGAGATTGTTCCTTTGGCACCAGTTCTCCGGATTCCAAATCTAGCCAGGTAGGCTGTCTCATCATTGTCAGTGATCAGGCCCACGACAGTGTCATTAGCAAACTTGGTGATGGTGGTGGAGTTGGTAGAGGCTACGCAGTCTTGCGTGTACAATATGTACAGCAGGGGGCTCAGAACACAACCCTGGAGGGCTCCAGTGCTGAGAGTAAGGAAGGCTGAGACATGTCCGCCCATCTTTACTGCTTGTGGTCTGCCAGTCAGGAAATTGGAGATCCACTGACACAGAGATGAGCTGAGTCCCAGGTGATCCACCTTGGTGGTTAGTGTTGAGGAAATTATGGCATTAAATGCTGAACTGTAGTCTTTGTCAAAGCACTTCATCACTACTGAGGTGAGGGCCACTGGGCAATAGTCACTGAGAAAAGCAGGATGTGGTTTCTTCGGAACAGAAACAATGATGGACTCTGAAGCATGTGGGGATCACCGACTGAGATAAAGAGAGGTTGACTATCTCTGTAAACACAGGTGCTAGCTGACCTGCGCAGGCTCTAAGGACTCGACCTGAGATGCTGTCTGGTCCTGCTGCTTTCCTAGTGTTCACTCTCCTGAAGGCTCTCCTCACATCATGCTCGGAGATAATAAGCGCATTTCTGGTGCTGGCAGAGTCTTCCTGTCTGAAGCTGTTAGTGCCACTATCATTAGCATCGCTCGCGTCTTTAGCTGCAGCCTTAAAGTGAGCATAGAATGTGTTTAGCTTATCTGCCAGAGTCACGTCCGCGTTCATTATACCAGATATTGGTGCCTTATAGTCCGTTATTGTCCTTAGTCCCAGCCACAGGCTTCTAGAGTCACTTAGTTGGAGCTGTGACTCTTGTTTCCTCCCGTAGCGCTGCTTCACCTTCTTCATCACCTTCCGCACATTGTAAGACGCAGCCTCATACTAGTCCATGTCACCCGACGGTACGAGATCTCAGAGCGTCGTGGATGGTTTTATCCACCCATAGCTTTTGATTAGGAAACGTTTTGATGTTCATTTTCTGCACGGTATTATGTGCTAGTTTCCAGATGAATCCCACAACCGCTTCTGTAAAGGAGATGTCTGTCCCAGTCTGCATCATCAAGTGCGTCCTGTAGCGCGGCCACAGATTAGTCCGTCCAGCACACAACCTCCCTCTGAACCGCAACTTCTCCATTTATTAGTAGTAGCACTACTAATGTAAACACATCGTTGGGTTGTTTATTATGGGTTAAAATTCTGTGACATGGAGGCAAAGACGTTTTATTCCACGAAGAATTTTGCCGTTTGTGCGGGCTAAAAGGAAAGAGTAAGAAAACCTTTTAATAATTTACATTGGTTATTTAGTTACTGATTTTTCCACTGACTTTATTTGACATTCTGATTTTGTTGTATTTGTATCCTAACTCTTTACTGTCTGTACAGCGATCTGGAAAAGAGAACAAGTCGCTCTAAAGCACGAATAAATTTGTGAACACCCGGCTCATAAAAAAGGAAACGGTATGTATTTTTTTTGCAACAACATTGTGTCATACATGTCAGTGGTGTGCTAAAGGTATTAAATGATTTTTATGTTGGCTTTTACAGGCTACTGTTCTGATGATCTACTGATCAACAGTCGACGCCCCGCTGTAGCCAGCAGATCAAAAGAGCAGTTATGGGCTATAACACGTAGCCTTCTGAGTTCGGAGGCCAGGGTTGGTTGGTTGGAAGCACATTTGAAGGAGAAGATAACGTGACAAACATACACAAACTTTTCGTGCATAAACGCTTCAGTATAAGACTACTTTACACTGACACACGTGGACACACACAAACTCTCCGTGCAGATACATGTAATACACCTGGCCATAAATAAAATGTAATATTTAGGCCTAAAAAAGATGCTTTAAAATTCATCTAAAATTCATTCATCTGCGTGTATAAACTCGCAGCTTTACCAAAAGGATTGTTGATTAAAAGGTTGATGAACGGGTGCGATTTGTCGATAAAAATGCAGACATAGACCCCCCCCCAGAAGTACAACAAACACACATATATAGGCTACTCGATAGATAAACAATAGTAAATAAAAAGAAAAGTATTAAATCCAACTATCAAGTCTAATTTAATTGCTATCATTAATCATTTAACTTTTCTTAATCTATTTTGTTTTGCTTTAAAATTTAAGCAGAGACGTCCGCTCTGTCTTGTTAATTCATCTAAAACCCCGCTACAGCATTGCCAACAGCGCACACAGTTTGATAAATTTACACCTATCGTGAATAAGTGATTCCGCAGAATCTTCTGACACAGTGCTTGCTCTGAAGGACTCGACAAAAATATAGAGGATAAGAATCATATTTATAATAAAATAATTCATTAAATAATAAAATTATATTAAGTAAGGACTTCATCTAAAAGCCAAACAGACCAAATTTCTCATTCACTGCTGACGTAGTTAAATATGCCTATACTGTAGATAGGTAGGTTACATTTTAAAGGTACAATTGCAAGTAAATTACAAACTGCATGTAGCGTTGTCAAATATGGATAAAACAGTATTAGACACAAATATATGATTGGGTAGTATATACAATGAAAAAGCTATTTACACATAAGTGCTCAAATGTAAAGCAAATGCAATTATTAATTTATTGTGTATATTAAACTTCATTCAGCCGTTTAGGTTATATAAAAAATAACGTGCCTACCAGCCCATTACTATTTTCTGTTCAAATTGCTCCAAAGTGAACACCCACAGAACCCAGTTACTGTAATCCCTCTTCTCACCTTTCATTCACGATAGGTGTGAAGTTATCAAACCGGTTTTGCTGATAGGGGAATTGGCAGAATTAGGTGTTTAAAACGATTTAACAAGACCGAGCAGACGTCTTTTTTATGGACAGGTGTATTAGGTTTAATCTGCATTGTTGCGAAAGGCGATAACTTTCTGGTGGAATATGTCTGCATTTTATTGATCCCTAATAAGCAAGCCAAGGACGCTGGCAACAGTGGCAAGGAAAAAATCCCTGAGATGGTAATAGGATGTAATAGGTAATAAGATGAACAAGACTTAACCGGGAACCCATTCTCATTCTGGGGAAATGTATAGCAGGGATTGATCTACATCATACCGTGTGAGACTGCAAGGTCAGTATAACAGGAGATTTGTTTAAGTTAAAATTGAGTCCAGTTCATTATTGGAGGCTCCGGTAGACTGTTGGAAACTCCAGTTCTGAACTATCGAGGGACTGAAGTCACAAGTCCTTAGAGAACAGCTGTCTGCATTAGCCGAGGACAGCATCGTCTTCGTGGAGAAGTGAAACTGTCCCCTCACGCATTTCAGGCAGATCACATGGGGCTTTCATGCAACGAGATCTCCAACCAGAAGCAGGACACTGGAACTTGTCAGACAGCTCCAGGAGGCAGAGCGGATCTGGATCACTGGCAGCTCTGGGGTGACATGTATAGCTCGACAGAAAGACTGGTAAAAGGAAAGAGAGAGGGAAAGAGAGAGGAGAAGAGAGAGCAGAAGAGAATGAGAGATGGTAGTTAGGTATGGTCACAGTCAAACAATGTATAATATGAATGTATATTTAGTGCAGAGTTCAAGCAGGGACACCAACAGGACTAACAATGTCAGTATAACTAAAAGGGAGAGCCATTTGAAAGACAGAAACGAGGACTGTGCAACAGTGAAAGCCCTCAGTGTAATTATAGATCCCAGCTTTTCATTTAAAGCACATGTAGATAATATTACCAGGATAGCATTCTTTCACCTCAGAATTATAACCAAGATAAGAAATGCATTGTCACTAAATGATGCAGAAAGTCTAGTTCATGCTTTTATCACCTCTAGGTTGGACTATTGTAATACCTCACTGTCTGGTTCAGTAACAGTAGTTCAGAATGCAGCAGCGAGAGTCCTTACTAGAACCAGAAGATATGAGCACATCACCCCTATCTTATCCACACCGCATTTATTTCCTGTGAAATTTCGCATTGATCTTAAAATACTACTCTTGATGTATAAATTGCGCCGCAGTATCTGAGTGAACTGCTTGTGTCTTACGATTGTGTCTTACGATCCGTCACACCTACTTTGATCAAAGGATGCAGGCTGCTTGTCAGTACCATGTACAGTGGTGTGAAAAACTATTTGCCCCCTTCCTGATTTTTTATTCTTTTGCATGTTTGTCACACAAAATGTTTCTGATCATCAAACACATTTAACTATTAGTCAAAGATAACATAATTGAACACAAAATGCAGTTTTTAAATGATGGTTTTTATTATTTAGGGAGAAAAAAAATCCAAACCTACATGGCCCTGTGTGAAAAAGTGATTGCCCTCCTTGTTAAAAAATAATTTAACTGTGGTTTATCACACCTGAGTTCAATTTCTGTAGTCACCCCCAGCCCTGATTACTGCCACACCTGTTTCAATCAAGAAATCACTTAAATAGGAGCTACCTGACACAGAGAAGTAGACCAAAAGCACCTCAAAAGCTAGACATCATGCCAAGATCCAAAGAAATTCAGGAACAAATGAAAACAAAAGTAATTGAGATCTATCAGTCTGGTAAAGGTTATAAAGCCATTTCTAAAGCTTTGGGACTCCAGCGAACCACAGTGAGAGCCATTATCTACAAATGGCAAAAACATGGAACAGTGGTGAACCTTCCCAGGAGTGGCCGGCCAACCAAAATTACCCCAAGAGCACAGATACAACTCATCCGAGAGGCCACAAAAGACCCCAGGACAACATCTAAAGAACTGCAGGCCTCACTTGTCTCATTTAAGGTCAGTGTTCACGACTCCACAATAAGAAAGAGACTGGGCAAAAACGGCCTGCATGGCAGATTTCCAAGGTGCAAACCACTTTTAAGCAAAAAGAACATCAAGGCTCGTCTCAATTTTGCTAAAAAACATCTCAATGATTGCCAAGACTTTTGGGAAAATACCTTGTGGACCGACGAGACAAAAGTTGAACTTTTTGGAAGGTGCATGTCCCGTTGCATCTGGCGTAAAAGTAACACAGCATTTCAGAAAAAGAACATCATACCAATTCTACTGTCTACCAAAAAATCCTGTAGGAGAATGTCCGGCCATCTGTTCGTCAACTCAAGCTGAAGCGATCTTGGGTGCTGCAGCAGGACAATGACCCAAAACACACCAGCAAATCCACCTCTGAATGGCTAAAGAAAAACAAAATAAAAACTTTGGAGTGGCCTAGTCAAAGTCCTGACCTGAATCCTATTGAGATGTTGTGGCATGACCTTAAAAAGGCGGTTCATGCTAGAAAACCCTCAAATAAAGCTGAATTACAACAATTCTGCAAAGATGAGTGGGCCAAATTTCCTCCAGAGCACTGTAAAAGACTCGTTGCAAGTTATTGCAAATGCTTGATTGCAGTTATTGCTGCTAAGGGTGGCCCAACCAGTTATTAGGTTCAGGGGGCAATTACTTTTTTACACAGGGCTATGTAGGTTTGGATTTTTTTCTCCCTAAATAATAAAAACCATCATTTAAAAACTGCATTTTGTGTTTACTTGTGTTATCTTTGACTAATAGTTAGATGTGTTTGATGATCAGAAACATTTTTTTGTGACAAACATGCAAAAGAATAAGAAATCAGGAAGGGGGCAAATCGTTTTTCACACCACTGTACTGTATTATAAAAACTACAGCAGGGGGCAGAGTTTTTTCTTGCAAAGCCCCAAAGTTATGGAATAGTCTTCCAACTAATGTTCGGGAATCACTTACAGTCTCAGTGTTTAAGTAAAAACCTATTTATTTAGCGACGCATTTTGGTAAATAGATCTGCCTTAGGTAAAGGAGCAGATCTGGGAAACTTATGGACGTAGAGTATTATGGTAAACTGGTATGTTTAGATGCTGTCTTCCTCACTCTCATTGATCACTTAGGTTTGTTGATGGTGAAGTGATTGGTCTTAGGGAGCCCTCATGTCTGTGTTTACTTCTGGCTCTCCCTTTCAGTTATGCTGTTATAGTTAGTCCTGCCGGAGTCCCTGTTTGCACTCTGCATGAAATATACAGTGCATCTGGAAAGTATTTATTTCAAATTTTCCACAGTTTGTTATGTCACAGCCTTACACTGTAAAAAATGAATCATGAGGCTTGTAATTTTTCATAAAAAAAAAAAAAATGTAATCATTAAAAATAATGTGCATATTTCATTAAAAAATGGTTTTCTGTTTTTCTTATAATATATTGAGAAGATTTTACTAATAAAATTAAGAAAAAAAATTTACCTATTTCTTTTAAGGAAATTAGTGCAATTTTTATGCTTAATTTGAGGAACCATTTGGACAACAATTTTGAGGAAAAAGGCTTCATATTTATTTTAAGAGAATTGGTGTAATTATCCGGGTTTGATTGAGTCACCTTCATTTGAATATCAACAACAGCAGTAATCAGACGCCATTTTGAAAGAGCAGACGAACAGTTTTAAATGTTAAGAGGTAAGTTAAGCCCCGGCCCCGGCTGTGAGTGTCATAGACCCGTCGCTGCTTAACCCCGGCGTCCGCCAAGTGTTTCCGCGCCAACTCATGGACCCGGAACAGTTTGTCCTTCAAGGAACAAAAGTAATCCAGCCGAGGCTTCTTGGGTAAATTGTCATAGCCCTTGCCCGATCGAGAACGCGGTTTTAGGTCAGGCTTCTGGGGCGAGCTCTACTTGCCAGTACCCGCTACGCAGATCCAGTAAGCTAAACCAAGCCGAACCCGCAACATGTTCCAGCGAATCATCTATCCACGGCAACGGATAAGAGTCCTTCCGAGTTACCTCGTTTAACCACCGGTAATCAACACAAAACCGCCAAGAATCGTCTTTTTTTACGCACGACCACAAACGGTGAAGACCACAGTCCGGACGCCGGTTCAATGACGCCTGAGTCGGCCATCTTACGCAGCTTCTGTTCGGTGACAGCCCGTTTAGCTAATGGTCTCGGATGCAACCGAACAGGGGCTGCGTTTCTCGTATCGATCGTGTGCTGCACCAAATGGTATGGGTGCATTCGCGCTCATGTACCGCGAAAATATCCGCAAACTCGTAAAGGAACGACCTCAAAGTATCGGTTTGTGTTGGATTTAACCTCGCGCTGCTACGCTGCAGAAGCTCGCCCATTATACTCGCTCGGCCTGATACCGGATGTTTATTTGGCACGACCTCCGGAAGTTCCACCCCCCAGGTGTGTGCTACAAATACGTGCCACGGTGGTTTAGGTACTAGCAACCTGGCTAGCCCGAAATTACCAAGCAGAGTCCCGTCAGTTAGATTCAGCACCGCACCCCACTTTTCTAAAATGTCTAGCCCCAAAATGCACTCATCCTCAATGTTTCCCACAAAGAATTCATGCGAATGAACACGCTCACCTTCTTTTAGTTGCACCGTGCGACAAGCCTGTATCTTCATGTAGCTCCCAGACACAGTGCGAATGTTAAAGGCTGGTTCAGGCAGTCTGCAAACACGCTCGCTTTGCCCTAGTAATCCACAGCGAAGCACCGTAGTAAGACGTCATCTAGGACACAGTTAACATACACTCCTGCGCGATGTCCCGACCGGAAGTTAAATGCACTATTTGGGGGAACAAAGGTGGTTGTGGGAGGCGGCTTTCCCTCGGCGCCCCCCGGAACCAGTTTAAACGGCTGCGGGGTACGCTGTCCTCAGGCCTGAGAACGTTGCAGCGGTAGTCCTGCGGTTCCTTGAGCCATGTCCCTGGCTAGGTTCACCTACCGAGCGGGAGCCCCAAGCTGCGGGAGGTCGCTCGGCTCTTCCGCCGGAATGGTCCGCATCGACCTCGCGCAGCGCCTCAGAAAGGGAGGCCGGTGCCGCTAACCGGATGTGCTCGCGGAGCCGCACCGGTCGGAGTCCTTGAACACATGACAAGCTAGCTCTACCTGCTCGAATTCCGGGTAGCTCCTCGCACGCTGCCTCCTTACGGTCGCCCGCGCCGAACTGGAAGTGGAGCGACTCCCGCAGCTTTGCCCAGTCCTTCCGCTCATCGGCCTGGAGGTCTTCCAGCACCCGGAGCGCGTCGCCCTCCAGCGAGAGTGCTACCCGGACGGCTATTTCCGCCGGGGACCAGCCCGCAAAGTCGGCGGCTAGCTCTACCTGGGCGAGAACCGCATGGGGGGCGACAGCGCTGTTGTAGGAAGGAAGGCGTAGCTGCAGATCGCTTTGCCGGCTGGCGGCGCACAGAGCTGTAGCTTGCTCTGGCGCTTGATACGGTGATACCCTTGGGCCTTTTGCACATAGGACCCTTTCAGTTGTAGCTGAGAGCCAGGGGATTTTATCCAAGGGCCAATCCCTAAAAGCAAATAAGGGTTACGTGCCAGGGGCTTCGTACCCTTTCCCTGTGCTTTAGACCCTGGTTTTTGACTTTGGGTCTCATTCTAGGTCCATGATATTGTTGCAAGATGCTAACGACAGATACTTTCCTGGGTTGGGCCGCGGTCTTAGTTGGCCGTCTAGCCCAAGGGATCTGGAGAGGTCATCTTCTCGCATGGTACATTAATTGCCTCGAAATGCTGGCTTTATTTGAGGCCCTGAAATACTTCCTTCAGCAGTTGAGAGGCTACCATGTCCTAGTGCAGGTGGACAACACTATGGTAGTCTTTTACGTAAATTGGCAGGGCGGATTGCGTTTTTGCCGCTTAAACAAGCTAGTGCAGCAGATTCTGCTTTGGGCACAAGACAAGTTCTTGTCCCTCAGGATGACTTCCATTCCAGGGCATATGAATGTGGGAGCAAACTTGCTGTCCAGAGAAGCTGCGACACACAGTCCACTGACAGATTGTTTTAGTGCTGAAGTTTCTGCAGGAGAAACTGTCCTCTGGCATAGGTCCTAGCACTCTCAGAATGTATGTGGCCGCCTTCACGGCTTGCCATGTTCTAATGGATTGGGTTTCTGTTGGAAAGCACCCTTTAGTTGCCTGCTTTATTTGTGGAGCTAAACGGTTAAGGCCGCCCACTAGAGTGACAGTCCCTTCATGGGACTTAGCTATTGTGCTCGAGTGTTTGGTTGATACCCCTTTTGAACCTCTGGAGTCAGCGGCTTTTAGGTCTCTGACCTTTAGGATGTTTTTTTGGGGGCGGCTGTCACTAGACAAACGATGTCACATTGGGTAAGGGATGCTATTGCCCTAGCCTACGAGGCGCGTGGTCACACTTTACCTCTAGGAGCCCATTCAACTAGGGGGTTTGCATCATCAATGGCTTTGGCAAGAGGCGTCTCCTTGCAGCAAGTGTGTATTGCAGCAGGTTGGTCCTCTCCAACCATTTTTGTAATAAATTTATATATACAACATTTCTTTTGTCCATGAGCATATTTCTGCTGAGGAAAATGTAATACAACTGGAGATGAGGAAGGAATGCTTCTTGTGGCCACAGCACGGGATTCAGATCCGTGAGACTTTATGTAAATGGAGAGACTGTAACAGATGCAAGATAATATAATGATAAATAATTAATTAATTCTCACATGTTTCATAATAAGAAAGAAATTCCTTTACTTTACCTCTGCTAAATTTGTGCATTCTAAAATGTTCGGGTGCAGCACATATATCCTGCAGTATATCTTGGCCAAAGTAAGATTTAAAGGAAGAGAGAACCTAAAAACAGAAAGATGAGAAATGTTGACATGAAAAAAGATTTTAATAAGATGTCATATTTTGCAGCATTCAATGTACCCTTTACTATCTTATTCTATACCTTTTAATTATACTATTTATATGGAGCATCTTCTACTCTGTCCTACTGTAATCTGCACTCAAAATTAATTTAAGTATGTTTCATAAATTTAAACGGTGTCAATGCACAGATTTACAGTACATTTCGAAAGCTTTGTTTTGAATCTGGATAAGCTAATAATAGTATACACTGTCTAATAAATAGTCTATAAAATTTGGGAACATGAAAATTGTGTTTCACAATAACAAAGGAAAACATACCAAACCTTTGGGTCCTCTGCTTGGGTTCTCCTGAAACCATGGCAGAAGGTGCACTGGCTACACTTATTTGCCCCTAGGCATGAATGAATGTGTCAATGTGTGTGTATGTGATGCCCTGCAATGATATGCCACTTCATCCGTGATGTACACAGGCTCCAGATCCACAGGAACCTTGAGCAAAATCAAGTGGTTAATAAAGATAAATAAATGTAAGAATAAGTAACAAAGCAAACCAGACATAAATAGCAATCCAGCATTTGCTACTGCATTCAAAATCTCCCCATCTGTAGCAGCAGAAAAAAATATGGCTATTATAAAGGCAAAGAATAGTTAAAAACATACAAGCAACTCAAATTATGAACATTGCTAAAGCCATGAACTCGAATGTTCAATCACCTCCTGCGTCACTGTTAGCTTGACTTAATCACTGAAGAGAATGAACCAGAAAAAGATGCTTTTTGTAGTTTATCTAGACGTCATAAAACCTGTTGTCTTTGCATCACAGGAAAAAATAATGAATTTTGTTAATCTCTAGATCAGTGTGTTTATTTTATTTTTTTTTCTTACTTATTAATTAATTAATTTCACATAATATGTAAGGTAATGTGTGTAATTGGTATAACTTAATAAGCATAATAGATTTTTTTTTCCAAAATATATATATAAACAGCAGAAGTTTTGCATCAAACTTGGGAGTGGGAAAAGAGGGCCTTATTAACACTAATATAAAATATTGTAATAAAAATAATAAAATAAATTTATAAATTTATAAATAAAAAAAAAAAAATAAATAAACTGTATATTGTATCAAACATTCTGATATCTTAAAACAACTAAATACATCAAAGGCAGGGACACAGTAAAGTTTCTTTGGTAAGAAAGGTTTAATTCTGCTGACTACTGTAATAATTCGATAGTATCTTTTGTTCTTTTGAAAAAGTAATTGTTCTACTTAAATGAGGAAAGACACATAAAAACCTCATAAATAGAGACAAATACAGTATAAGGCATGGCTGTCATGGTATTCACCTATGCGCTGAATGCTGCGTGCTCCAGAGGTCTGCATGTATTGGACTTGAAAAAAACAGTGCCATGCGTGTTTTTTATTCCAGTGCTATCTTGATCCCTTTATTGCTATTAGTTGTTGAACCCATGTGTTATAATCATAATTAAGGGTGTCTCACCTCACCAGGATTCACAAACCATAATTTGACATACTATTCCCCAAGCAAAATTATTTTCCTTAATGTTTCCTCAATATTTCCTCAAATATTTTTTTACAATGCCAGTAGTTTTGGGACAGCCTAACAGACCCAAAGCCAAAAAAGTAGGATGGGTGGAGTTGTGCTGTCCGGGCTTCTGACTTTAATTTAAAATCATAAATCGATATTTGCTGATTCCGTTTGTTGTGAACATAATTCCATATTCTCCATAACTTCACTTCCATTAGTTTGCAATGTAAAGGAATGCATTTTTTTGCCCGATCACCCCAAAGCTATACTGCCTGGACAAAAAAATAACAATTATTGATAAGCTTATGCAATGTCACAACATTTACTTCTGTCCAGGACTACATGCTTTTTTCCCCAAGATCTTGTATTGATAATGAGAGAGTTGGACGACCGTCTAAAGCCTTCTCAAGCACATCCTAAAAATTCTTAATAAGAATAAGATCTGGACTTTGTGGTGGCCATTATTTGTGTGAAAATGATTTCTTGAGCTCTCTGCTATTGTCATATTGAAATATGCCCATGCCATCAGGGACAAAATAATAAAAAAAAAAATTGATGTGAAAAACCTGGTCTTTGTTCCCTTCGGATTCGGCCATTGACAATGTCCTCTAATAAGGCCAACACTGCCATTGCCATAGACTAAGGGTTGTATATATTTGCAAATGCTTTTATATGTTCTAAATCACATAATTGGTGTAAAAATATTGTCAATTAACCCACTTTATCAATTATAAATTAATAGCAATGTTTTTCACCTGTGTTGGTGCGATACTTTGTAGTGTGCAATTTAACATAATTGCCTCTAGGAGTCGCCAACGGAAACAAGAAATACACGTACGCCAGACATGAAGTTGGTGTGGAAGAACACACATTCTCACGTTAATTTCACTGTTAGTAAATCCGACCGTGAGCGTGAAAACTGGCGTAAGCAAAGTTTTTGTGCGTACGCAGCGTTGATACATGAGGCCCCAGGTCTTGAATGACGCTGAATGAGGATGAAGTTTTTTTATTTTTTACCCCAGCCAGGCAGCCAGCTAAAGCTTGTTTTTCAACAGCAATACTAACAAATCAGAGAGGACCAGGCTTGTAGCTTTGCAAATAGCAATGTAATATGGAAATATTTTGTGTTTGTACCGTATGTACCGCACTGTATGTTGCTGCTACAGTAGAAAATAACTGCTACCATGGCAGTCTCCTTCCTACACTGGAAATTCTGATATCCAAGATTCTATCAGTGCAAAATGGACTTTATGTGCCACTAGGTGTGTACGATGGCTCAAGATCTGGAACAGGACCCATGTATTCATGCTTTATATGAGTTCCAATTGAATGAAGAGACATCTTAGGTTTGTAACGCATAAGGACATAAAACCAACAACAGCTAGGTTGCTCTATCTATCCTTAATGAAAAATGTGATCAAGGATTGTAAAGCAATGGCCTGCTTTGTAAACGTAGATGATGTGGTGGTCTATTCCCAGGATGATGAGCAACACCCAAGAGAGCCTGAGAAATATTCCATTGTGTGAATAGAGAGGGGCCTTGAACTTGAAAAAAATGGAACCTTGTGGAATATTCTTTTTTTTTCTGGTGAGGGTGTCTAGACAGTAAGAAGAGACCTGACAAATTTCTATTTCCATGAAATGTTAGAGATTGAGAAGCTCGTTCTTCTAGATAGATTTTTTCTGAGAGCTGCCCACACTGATGCCCCGAATTATAAACTGGTTAGATGAAGTTGGATGGAGAACTGGCATGTTTGTGAGGGCACCTTGTCCGGAATGCATTCTAAATGCAGACAGCTGCAAGCAATACAGACATTGTCATAATACTGTAACAGGAGAAAATGTCATGCAGTTTCCAAAAACAGCTATGTGGCTGTGCTATGAACAGTGTAAAAGTAGAGGATATACAGTACTTAGAAATAATGTATTGTGAAGTATAGACAGATCAAACTCACATGGGCATTTATCCCTCCAAAGCTCTTATCAGGTCTGATTAGATGCATCAACAGGCTCTGAGGGTATGACTTGAAGGTGGTATACTATGCAATGTTGTTTCCAATGCTGTTCCTAATGAATTATCATGCACCCAGCACCTCGGTTACCACAAGGCACAATTCCACTCACTTCTAAAACAACTTACTCACTCATCTTCTATACTGCTTAATTCTGTATTCAGGGTCGCGGGAGGTCTGGAGTCTATCCCAGGAGGCGGAGTACACTCAGGACAGGGTGCCAATCCATCTCAGGGCACACACATACACTCACTACCCTCAAGATCCCAATCCAAAAATAAATTGTTAGACAATGAAAAGTTTCTTTTTTTCCCTATATACTTAAACCAGTCCAGGGTCACAGCCCCCTGTTGTACATGCCCTCTAAATGAAGCAGAATTTGTGCATCAAAGTCCTGCATTTGCTGTATGGAGTGTACTGGCCAGAGAAGATGTGTGGAAACATTGCCAAGAGTGTATAACAAAAATTATATATTATATTATATTATATTATATTATATTATATTAAAATGGGATTAACTGTCATTAGAAACAGCTATTTGCATCATTGCCAAAGCAAATGTAAGATAAAAAAAAAAAATCAGAATAACTATATATAACTGTTGTTTGTCAACAACCAACATGAAACTAGTAGAGCAGGAGGTTGTAAAGTTTTAAAAATGCATATTTGAATAAACGTTCTGACTGTCTTCTGTGCTTTGATAAGTTTTTCTGGAGCCAGGAGAGGCACAGTCAAATGCACAAACATGTTGCCTGTTAAAAAGCTTTCTGTTTATTAACAACAAAAGAGAGAGTTTTTATATATGTTTGACCAAATGCCTGCATTATCGACATACTGTATGTTACTACAAAGAACATAAGCCATTGGAAAACGTCCTGGTGTAATCCTGAAGAACAAATTATTGAAAGTTAAGGTTACTGGGGAGAGGGGGAAAGAGAGAAATATAAAGAGAGAATAAAAAGGTGAGTGTGGGAGCGTTAGGACCTTAAGAACAGATGCAAGAGGAGGCAGGAAGCGAGCAGCATGAAAGATTTAACACATAAATATCAGATATTTGAGGACAAGAGCAAAAAAGTAGAATTAACTATTTTATATAAAAAAATTTCCTTACAGGTATTGTTTTTAAAAGTTTCTCATGACCTTTAACCAGCTTTGTAATTAAACAGTATAATGTGCAACAAAACTAAATCCTTTTCTCCTTATTTCAATTTGCTGAGAGTGATCACACAAAACCTAAATCAGAGAATGGGTTTGCTATATGTTTTTGCTCTGTATCATTACAACTAAACATACTAGTGGAACCTTGGAATACAAGCAAAAATTTGTTTCGGAAGCGGGCTCGTATATCAAAACACTTGTAAAGCAAAGTGAATTTTCCCGTTAAAGATAATGGAAACTGCTATCTGTGAGGCGAGTATACACAGAGTTTCGGTTCATTTTCTGACGTTGGTGCGATAAATTGCACACTACAAAGTAACATAATTACCTCTAGGAGTCGCCAACGGAAACAAGAAATACACGTACGTCAGACATGAAGTTGGCGTGGAAGAACACACATTCTCACGTTAATTTCACTGTTAGTAAATCTGACCGTGAGCGTGAAAACTGGCGTAAGCAAAGTTTTTGTGCGTATGCAGCGTTGATACATGAGGCCCCAGGTCTTGAATGACGCTGAATGAGGATGAAATTTTTTTTATTTTTACCCCAGCCAGGCAGCCAGCCAAAGCGTGTTTTTCAACAGCAATACTAACAAATCAGAGAGGACCAGGCTTGTAGCTTTGCAAATAGCAATGTAATAAGGAAATGTTTTGTGTTTGTACCGTATGTACCGCACTGTATGTTGCTGCTACAGTAGAAAGTAACTGCTTACAACTAAACATACTAGTGGAATAAGGAAAAGTTCACCGAAAACGCTCAAGTTCACCGAAAACAACACAGAATAGCACACCCTGTTTTTTAACAGGGTAAAAACAGGGTGTGCACCCTGTACTTTAATTATTTTACAAAATCATAAAGTTTTTTTCATCATTGTGATGCCTAAAATAGATGCAGGATTATTTTATATAGTCTAAATAAAACTGCTTTTCTAAACGTGGGCTATTGTTTATCTCCTCCTCTTTAAGTCTAATTAGCGCACAACCGCATGCATAAAGTTTTCCCGAGCGCGTAGGAATTTTTTTGTACTAAATAATAATTATGCAGTATAATCAGGAGCTCTTATTCCAATTTGTCCTGGAATGTTGTTCTTTTAGTGTTATTGTGTGTGCTTTACAATGGCAGGCAACATTTAAATGCAAATTATTCACCCTCCCCAGGTGTGAATCAGCTGTTCTCACCTATACAGTACATTCGGAGAAACGTTAATGCACCCGTCCCCACTTTAAGACCTGGATCCTTAAGACCTGCAGTGAGTCGGGCCTCTTTTGAAATTTGTAAAAATTTCATCTTCTGTATTCTAGATTTTAAAATTGACATTACTACTGTTTTCCTGAAATTAAAGAAATGTAGATTTTCCTTATCATAACATAAATTGTATTGGTTGTAATCACTCTACTGTATACACAATAATTTTCTTTGGTATTTTTTTGAACTATTGAAAGTTAATATTTTATTTTAAAAAAATGAAAAGAAAAAAACAAAAAAAGATTCCATTTGTATTTTCCATCTTTAAAATAGCATTAAAATCACGGGTTGTGTATAGAGTGATTAAAAACAATACAAGTTATGATGAGAAAACTTTATATCTCTTCCATTCCAGCGATTAAAAAACTGTCAATTTGTCAATTTCAATTTTAGAATCCGCAGAAGCTGAGTGATCAAGATAACAGTTCTTTATAAAGAAGCAATAATTTATTGAACTTATGTTACATGAAACTACGCTATTTAAACATACACACACACACACACACGCACACACACATAGTTTAAAAGGTGAACTTTAATGGAGTTCTTCTAGTATGGTTTACTAGAACTGCGAAAGTTACAAGAGCAGAGACTAGGGTTTAATCCTATGGTTAAATTATGAATCGTGCACCACTTTTAGCACGGTATAAAGCTTTGTCAGTTTTACTTGCGTTACGTGAGGGTTGTTCTTGTTGGTTAACCATCAGCGAAGGGAATACAGTTATACAGGTTGATTACGCTCCTTAAGTTTTTGATAAACATGTTGAACACAACATCCGCCACGCCTACTTAGATCAAAGGATACAGGCTCCTTATCAGTACCGTGTATTATGAAAACTACAGCTGGGGGCAGAACTTTTTCTTATAAAGCCCCGAAATTATGGAATAGTCTTCCAATTAGTGTTCGGGACTTAGAAACAGTCTCAGCGTTTAAGTCCAGGCTAAAAACCTATTTATTTAATTAAGCATTTTTATAAATAGATTTGCCTTAGGTAAAGGAGCAGATCTGGGGGACTCATGGATGTAGAGTATTATGGTAAACTGGTATGTTTAGATGCTGTCTTCCTCACTCTCATTGATCACTCAGGTTTGCTAACGGTGAGGTGATTGGTTGCTTTAAATCTCAGGGAGCCCTCATGTCTGTGTTTCCTTCTGGCTCTCCCTTATAGTTATGCCCTCATAGTTAGTCCTGCTGGAGTCTCTGCTTGCACTCTACAGTAAATATATATTTACATTATACCTTATACTGTATGACCGTGTATGACTGTTCTCTTCTGCTCTCTCCTGCTCTTTCTCTTCCCTCTCTTCCCCTCTGATCATTTTGATTCATACACATTCAAATTCCATACAAACTTAAATAATTCTTTTGATTGTGTAAAGCTGCTTTGGGACAATGCCAATTGTTAAAAGCGCTATACAAATAAAATTGAATTGAATTAAATTTGATCAAAAGGAAAACGGCAAGAAAATGTCTATGGATTCAGATATCTGGGCCACCCTGTATATAAAGTATCAGACAAAAAGGACACACCTTATAATGTATTGTTTTTTGTCTAAGAACAAAAGTCAATTTACAGTAGAGCTACCAGGCTCAAAAATCACCACTTAACAGCACCTGAAATTAAAGCCGCTATAAAGGCTTAAGTAACAGACCAAGCATAACAACTGTTCAACGAAGATTACTGCATATTTTGGATGCCGTCAGCATTGCTTAACAAAGAAATAAAAATCAGGAAAAACCATGGGATTAGAAGGTGTGTCTAAACTTTTGACTGGTGGTATAATTATAAATGGTTGAAAAAACTGGTCTGTTTTTTACCAAGTTAAATATGGCAAACTGCTAGGGTATGAAAGGAATAATCCATCTTGTGATATACTATTTTATTGGAAAACAATTACAAACAATTGTATGATTTTTTTTTAGCTTAAACAGACGAAAAAAAGTTTGTAATTTAGAGTTTAGGTAAAAAATTTTTAATCAAAATTTGGAACAGGGACAATGGCCAGTGCCTATGATATTATTGGCAATTAATAACTTGAGTGGCTTTAAATGGAGTCACATTAAATATTAAGTTAAGTGTGTTTTAAAAGATTTAAATTATTTACTTGTTTATTTGGATATAAAACCCTAATTCTAAATAAACTCTTTTAATATGAATTAGTTTGTGTTGCTTTATTATTATAGTAATATATATTAAGGCATGTTTTTCTTCCAGACTAGGATGAATTTTAAAAGGCATGGTCTGTCTCTTATTTACTCTGAGCTTTGGTGCATCACTGGATTGCACACTTCTCTACCAAGTGGAGTCATGGGAGTTCCAAAATGTGTGGTATAAAATTCAGAGGTCAAACGTAGTTCAGAAGCAGCAAATGAGATCTCGATGCTCAGGAGCAACATCTGCTGCAATCACATCTATCACATATTTTCCCTCCTTTTTCCCATGATATTGTAGCTGTGTGTCTGCTGAGCATTTGCCACTCTTGTGAATTTTGAACAGAATTTCTATTCACTCCCTTCCATTGTCTGCTTGACACATGATTAATGCAGCTGTGTCTACTTTGTCAGGCAATGTTTTGTCAAATTTGCAGGAATAATGGATCTGTAATTAAGTAGTAAAATGACCCTTTGTGAAGGTTTTGAGCATCGTGATTGCATGTCATGTTGGGTTCATTGTTGCTCAGACACATTAGAAGCTCTGGTTAGGGTTCAGTAGCTTTTACAAAGCCTGGTTGCAAATCTAAGAGTGCTTGGAGCATAGAAAAAACAGGAGAAATGTGTCCAATGTCAATTCTGCAGTAGCAGCTAAATAGAAAAAACTGAAAAAAAATAGTATGCACTTCTACCTTTAAATTTGCTGATTTGGCAAATATAGAATATACAGCTAACATAGCTATTATACTTGAAATTATTTAAAAGAATCTGCAGAAATAAGAAATGCAAGAAGAAGTCAATAATGCATACACTGGCTAGCCAAAAAAAAAAAAAAAAAAAACTTGCATACACTTAGATTTAGGTCTTTAGCTTTTGATTATAGCACACAATGTGGTGGCCGATCATGTATGAAAATTCAATGTGGTGGCATTCCTTATGCTTGCAGAACCACTTGTTCACAATTTTAGTCTTGGAGTATGCCTGTGCCACCAACTCCTTCTATGTTATACCCTGGTCTGTCAATACATTCAGGTCATTAGCTGACTTCATTTTATTGCCGCATATTTTTGGTAAGCCTAGACCTGTCAACCCCAGATCAGAACACTGCCTTCAAAGGCTTGCACAATAGCCACTATGCATGATGGGTACATAACTTCTTTCTTTTTCATTCTTATCCTGATATGACATTGCTCTGGAATAGGGATCTAAGCTCATCAGACCACTAGACGTTTTTTTCCCATTTGTCCAAAGTTTATGCTCCCTAGCAAATGATTTTCCTGATTATTTTTACTAACTATGTATTTTCTTACAGCCGTCCAGCTGTTTAGTCCCAATCCTGTGAGTTATCATCACCTTGTGTGTATATGGAAATGCTCTTACATTCACTATTTACCACTGCATTAAACATTGCATTGCTGTTTTTAATTAATTGCATTTTTATTAGATTTTTTTTTTTAAATATAACTTGTCTAAGTGATCGCCGTTCATAATTTTTTTAGACCACATTTCTTCCACAGGTTTTGGCATTATCCTTCAAGGTTGTGAGAATTTGTTTCAGTAATTTCAAATTTGGTAGGTACAGCATTTGCATGCTGTAATATATATAAATAATAATATTGGATATCAAATACTGAATATCTTTATGTTTAATGCAAACCTCATCCTGGAAAGCTTATTTTAGAAATACAACCTACAGTAGTTTGCGAATAAAAAAGTGCAAATTGGGAATACATATTCATGCATTTTATGTGTCAGCAGCGCAACGCCATGCACAAAATACATTTTTATGCAGATAAAGGTCAAAAAAGTTACTTATTCTTTACATCAAACATTAGAAGATGGCAGAGTAGGAGAAAATGGCTAGTTCAAGCTGATAGGGAGGCTAAGGTCACTCAAATAATGAGTCTTTATAACTGTGGAAAGCAGAGAAGTAACTCAAAATGCCGAAAACATTATGAGGTAAATCAACAACACAACAGCAACAGAATACCACCCTGGATTCCACACCTGTCAGCTAAGCATAGCATTTTTGAGCATAGCATGTTTTTGCATATTAATGTTGCTGTTTAAGTGTCTCACCACTGGAAAGAAGAGATCCTTTATTTACTTATTAATTGTCTATACTGCTTTATACTGGGTCACGGGGCCTGTGGCCTATCTCAGGAGACTTAGGGCAAAAAGCGGTGTACACCCTGGACACGGTCCAAACTATCGCAGGGCACATTCATACACGCTTATTCACACATTACAGGCAATTTAGGAACAACAAACAACCTAATCTGTCTTTGGATAGTAAGAAGAAAGTGAAGCACCTGGAGAAAACCCATTAAGCACGGGAAGAACATGAAAACTCATGTTGTGCACACACACTGAGGCAGAAATCAAACCTGGAAACTGGAGGTGCAAGCCAACAGTGCTAACCACTAAGCCACCACACTTCATTTAAATAAATAAAAAGTAGAAGTGCTGCTTTGTTTTCTGGGTGCAGTATTTTAATAATGAAAAGTCACAGAAACATTTACAGGTTATGGAGGATCATATAATCTTCATTACATAGTACATAAACAAAGCATCCTAAAAGAATTTTTAAATCATGAAAAAGTTTTTTGTTTGTTTGTTTATAATTTAATAAAAAAAAGATTTAAAGCATGTAGTGGGGCAAAAAGTATTTAAAAACATATATATAAAAAAACAAAAAATCACATTGTGGGATTTTTAATGAATTAATTGGTCTCTCAGTAAAATAAGTATTTGGTCAATAACGAAATTTCATCTCACTACTTTGTTATATACCCTTTGTTGGGAATGATAAAGGTCAAACATTTTAAAGGTTTCACCCTGACAAGTTATTAAACACCGCTAAGGTTCTGGCCTGAAGTCACAATTTTAGATTTTAAAATTTTTTAATACATTTGTAGTATGTTATGAAGTCTTATTAGTCTACTTTGTTTTGTTTTTCTGGCATAATTTTGTTACCCCACCAGTGCTGGTTATAACCAGAAGTGCATTCAAACAAAGTTGAATACCCCATTAGGTAGATTATAGTTTGCATCAAAAGGTTGATGTTACTCATATCCCATTATTACTGCAAATCATATGGATCCATCCTTTAAATGGAAATGCATGCTTCGCTGCCTCTCAGAGATGAGCTTATTAGTGTTCTGTTCCACAAAGAAACACACATCGCTTTCAATTAACAGCAAGAGTGACAGCAACTAAGAGGCACGCACTATTTACTGCCCTTGGAATAAACAATTCTAGAAGGAAAATATTATTATTATTATTATTTTTAATAATAATAATAATAATAATAATAACTCATATTGTATTTACATAGTAATATATGGTTTTATTTTTAGCACTGTTAATTACAAATAAGTACACAATACATTTAATTGTCTGTCATTTTCTTAATTGTTTGGATTCTGTTTTCCAGCCATTTAATGTATATGCCATATTGTACTGTACACTTTGTGCTTCATTAAGTAATTAATTCCACAATCAAGGAGGATTAAAGGCTAATGTGTACTGTTAGTTTCGGCAAATCAAATTTTATCAGCTACCCTGTGTGATGGGGTGAGCTGAAATGTAAGAACAACAACCAAAAAAAAAAAAATCATCATTAGGTGATTCTATTCAAAATTCACAAGGTCTATTTAGTAAAGGTCCAAACCAAAACACAACTGGACAATTAAAGATGAGAAAAAGGCTGATTACAGATAAATTATGCTGACATGGCTAATCCATCATTCTCCCTAAAGAGAATGTTTTGCTTAATTTGCTGCCTATCTTTATTAGTTAAGCCCCACCCATATAAAGAGAATTCCAACAGTCTTGGAGGAGTAAAAAAACAACAACGTTTTTTTAACTTACTTGTCTAAAGTAAAAACATCCTAACTTACTTGTGCATTTTTCTGTCAACAAATATGCAATGAATTTAGTAATTGGTTAAGTTATTGCAACAATTTTGACATTCACTAAGTCAAAAATTAGGCATGCTGTTATAGTTCATATACAGTAGAATTGCGAGCATAATTCATTTCGGAAGCGGGTTCATATATAAAAACACTCGTTTTTCTTTGCTGTAACCTTGTTTCCTGAAAAAGCGGGAACGAGATGCTACGTAACATTCCTCGTGACCGGTTGTGAAGCATGTGTGTGTCAAACACGCCAAAAATTTTGGCATACATAACCTCGGTCAGGTGACGTCACTCGATTAGGTGCACCTGGAGGTTATAAATAGGCATGAACCAGTAACATCCCCAGGTCAGTTTTGTCTGAAGGATGTCCAGTCACGCATGCAGTGCGACATTGGAGCGTAGCATCTCGTTCACGCTTTTTCAGGGAACAGGGTTACAGCAAAGTAACCTGAAGCGATCCCTTTCAAAAGCTACACTCAATGCTGCGCGAAAGCGCTATGGGAACAAGAATACCCACTCCGCCGCACTGCAAGTGTCTGGACCCCCAGGGTTGTGTAGTGTGCGCACAGTCCCCCAAGGAGTCTTAGACATTATTCTGGGATGCTGACTTGAGGATCCGCGAGCCTGGCATCCAACTATAAAGCCTGACAGATGTCTTGCGGAAAAGGCAACCTGCCGCATGACATACTTGAAAACCCCTCTTTCCAGAGCAATTGATAAGGCAAGCTTCCTGGTCGAATGGGCACTAAACACTAGAGGCGAAGTGTGCCACGCGCCTCATAGGCTAGGGCACTAGCATCTCTCACCCGACTCGTCCAGTGGCGGCTGCCCTTCGGCCGCGGCCCCATGACATATGAAACCTGCTCTGATTTACGCCACTGGCTAGTGCGGTGGTGTGCTGTAAATTTTGAAGAGCATGAACTAGACACAGTAAATGAAGTCTTACTGCTCCAGAGCTGTAACGGCGGAGGACAGAGGCTTCGAGAACAACTGTGGAAGATAGTTGGGTGAGGACGCACAATAGCTCTAGCTAGCCAATGGCAAAGCCTAAGCACCATAGAAAGGCTGATAAGGTCCGCGAATAAGCCGGCAACTAAGGGGTGCTTTCCACAAACCCCATCAGTCAGGACGTGGCCGGAAGCAACTACATATGTTCTGAGTGTACTAGGGCATAGCCCGAGGTCAACTTTCTTGCAGAAGCTCCAGCACTGAAACGGTTCAGCAGTGGACTGGGTCTGCATGTTTCACCATGTCCTGGAATGTAAATGATCCTGAGGAACAGAATTTGTCCTGTCCTTAACACTAGAAGCGCCGAGCAGCGGTCATTTGACCGCAAGGGGGTAAAAAAAAAAAAAATACTTTACACTCGATCAAATTCCAGGACCCTCCTTCCATGACTTTTCCTAGTTCCGTGAGCTTAATCACTCTGTATGCTTAAATTTTCAAAATCGCACCAGTAAAAGCCAGTATAACCCTATTTTGCATAATCTAAGCAGAATCTAGTGCGCTAGTCTTTTTGGCGGCGCGAGCCTAGTCTGCCCAGGCAATATTTACAAGACTGCCGTAGTGTTGTCCATCCTAGGACATATGAGCACACTCTCCCTCTGAACCTCAAAGAATCGCGACAGAGCAGTGCTTCTGTGTAGGGCAGAGAGAAAGAGTGTGTGCCTGTGTCTGTGTGCCTGTGAAGGCGAAAATAGGAGGGGCTGTGGCATGGTTCTCAATGACGCATGCGCACACAAACATACTGTAAAGAGCAGGATGAGCCTTGAGCAGAAAGAAAAAATAGATTTTTAACCTCTCTAATGTCACTTGCTTTTGCTGCACGCACATGCATACAGAAACGAAATAAAATATGTTTTACTCACACGTGGACATATATATATATATATATATATATATATATATATATATATATAGCGCACAACAGCTGGGGTAACACCAGCAATATCTGTATCTACTCCATTTATTATGAGTTCAAAATTATGAGTTCACTTTCTAACTTCATGATTGTTTCTGATTTTAATTTTTTTCTACATTGTAAAGGAATGCTGAAGGCATCCAAAAAATGCATTAATCTCCTTTGAACAGTTAATGGTGAGATGTGTCTGCTACTTATGCTCTGTAAAGACTTCATAACGCCTCTAATCTAAGTTGCTGTTAATTGGTCATTTTTCAGGCTGATAACTCTAAGTGAACTTCTCGTCTGCGGCAGAGGTAGGTTTTGGTCTCGCCCTCCTGGGATGGCTTTTATGAGAGCCAGTTTTATTATGGTGCCTGACGGATTTTGAAAATGCACTTGACAATCATGTATGTATCAAACATGCCACATTTTTGGCTTTTATAAAAGGTGGGTGACGTCATCTGATAAGACGCACCTGCAGGTTATAAATAGGAGTGAACCGGAAACATTCCTCAGATTCTTGTCTTCACCTAGTAGTGAGCGTTTCTGTGTCTTACCAGCAAAATAAGTGTTTAACTTACCGATAATGGCGTTTTAAACGAGATGTCCCTCTGTGTGTATAATCCATATCGGAGGGCGATCTCTACACTTTACTGCTTCAATTAAGTGCTACGCGCGCGCCTCCTTGAGAAGCTTCGAGCCGCCGCGCATTCCTGGGGCTTAAACTCGTGCATCCGGCAGAGCTGTGAGAGACGGATTTAAAAACTCTTTAAAAAACTCTTTCTTTCGCGTTCTCATCGGATCGGGAAATTCCTCCGCTCTCAAGCGCGCCCTGGCGTTTCTTGTGAATGGGCAAGGATAAACATCCTCTCTTCCTTCCGCGGAGATAGTAATAGCCTCTAGCCCTAAAGCACTTCCTCCAGCAGTTGAGACTACCATGTCCTAGTGCGGGTGGACAACACTATGGCAGTCTCATATATTAATCGCCAGGGTGGACTGTGCTCGCGCCGCTAAATAGCTAGCGCACCAGGTTCCTGTCCCTCAGTGAATGTGGACCTCTTTGCCTCGCAAGATCAGCAAATGTCCCCTTTACTACCCTCTGGCTTCCATGAGTTTGGACGCCTTGGCGGTCCCTGAACAGGACCAACTAAGTCAAGCTGTTCCTCCAGCCAGCGTAATTAAGACTATTCTAAGTGCTAGGGGTGCCTCCCCTAGAAGAGCTTATGCCCTCAAATGGAATGTATTTGAAAGTTGGTGCATGACGAAGCAGGTAGACCCAGTCCACTGCCGAATTGTTTCAGTGCTAAAGTTTCTGCAGGAAAATTTGTCCTCGGGCTTGTGCCCCCTTGTTGAACCACTTAAGTCAGCGCCTCAGGTTTCTGACCTCTGATGGTTTTTCTAAATGGTGTTACCTCTCTAAGAGGATCGGAGATCTGTCAGTCTTCCCATCCTGCCTAGACTTTGCCCCTGGGCTAGTCAGGGCCATTTTGCATCCTCACTAACTATCTTCCGAAAGTTCCATTCTCAACATGCCCTATTGTTTTTGAAGCCTTCTGTCCTCCGCCTTTACAGCTTCGGAGCAGGAGAGACTTTACTTACTGTGTCCAGTACGTGCTTTCCAGGTTTACGTCCACCGCATTAGCCAGTGGCGTAAGTCAGAGCAGCTGTTACATGTTTTGAAGCCGCAAGCTGCGTGAGAGATGCTATTGCCCTTTCCTATGAGGCGCGTGGGCTCACTAGCGCCTCAGGGCTCATTCAACCAGGGGGATCGCCTCATCTATTGCACTAGAAAGGGGTATTCCCCTGCAGCAAGTGTGTGACACGGAGGGTTGTCCTCTCCGCACACATTTGTTACATTTATAATCTGGATGTTCATGCTACTCCGGGCTCATGAGTCCTCGAGTCAGCTACCCAGACATAGTTCTGAGACCTTCTCGGCCTTGTGCACACGCTACACAACCTTGGAGTCCAGACACTTGCAGTGCGGCGGCGTTGAAACTCTCGTTCCCATAGCGTTTTCACGCAGCATTGAGTGTAGCCTTTGAAAGGGAACATCTCGGGTTACTTTGCTGTAACCCTGTTCCCTGAAAAGGCGCTAAACAATAATAAATCACTAAACAAAAACAAAGAAATTTGCAAGTGATCCCAAACTTTTGAATAGTAGTGTGTGTGTATATATATAGATATACATATATATATATAGATATACATATATATATTGTGGCGTGGGCGGGGTTTCGCGATTAGCAACCATCATGCTTTGCGGGAGGGGTTGTTATGTGTTCACCCTGTTGGGGAAATTAAGTGTTTTATTAAGTGTGGATTTGTGTGTGACTGTCGAATGTGCTGTTCATGCTATTTCGTGCTGGTGCTGAATAAATTACTCCCAGCCATTTGCATTGGGCAACAAGGAAGCTCACTTGTCTCTCCAAGTTCCTTCTTAGCGGTGAAGACGCTACTATATATATATATATATATATATATATATATATATATATATATATATATATAGAGAGAGAGAGAGAGAGAGAGAATGTACTTATCCAAAATCCATTTATAGTTGTATAAACATCTGATAGTATTTGTGAAAACATCACAATGTTTTTAATTTAACATTGTGCTTTTTGAAAACACAAGACATCTGTACTGTATCTGTTCATTTGTACACATAGATCTTCTGGAGTGTTCCTTTAAATTATTACTATTATTATTATTAGTAGTAGTAGTAGTAATTGTAGTAGTAGTAGTAATAAAAAAATTAATAGGAGCCCAATCTTCTTACATGCCATTTTCATTGGTAAAGAGAATGAAGTCCAAGCACACAATAGCAAGTCTCATATGAGCACAACAGCTGGGGTAACACCAGCAATATCTGTATCTACTCTGTACTCCATCTGTATTTGGATTTAAACGTTAAGTAGGTGTGACCTATTTATTTATTTAAAAACATTAAAATGTCTAATAGAAATTCCAGTGCTGTCAGATTCTGGCAGATTATTAACTTCAGCTACATCATTGAGTTGGGCTGAAGTTGCATTTTTATAAGCCACTGATTTTTAACCCCTCATGCAGTCTTATTCTGCACCTGTTTACCATATTTTTAACTAATTTAGTTGGTTCTGTTTCCCAACATATATTTTAAAAATGTAGTTTAATTTAAACCACAGCAACTATGACTAATCAGATACTAAGGATGAATAAATATACACTGTATACCAGATAGCACACTGCTGAAGGGCGAACGTTGGCTCATTGGTGGAGCCAAAGATAGGTTGGCCATACATTGGTTGAATAAATCAATGGCGAAATTGGAAATTAAATTAGACTCTTTTCATCAATGCCAAGAATAATAAAACACATTTATATCTCCCAAATTTTTCCATTAATTTTATTTGTGATACATATATTCACTTAGTTTGTAATCATTTTAACTATTATGATAATAAACAACAGAATAAACATCTAGTATAACCACTTTTTTCTCAGCAAGGCGGATGAAAATAAATGCATACCAAGTACCCATTGTCTTAGACTGTCTTTTATATTAGGTGGCTCTGCATCTTCCTCATTATTATTTACCTTGGTACTTTGTGTTCTGAGCCCCCTGCTGTACTCTTTGTACACCCACGACTGCGTGGCCACTAGCAACTCCACCGTCATCATCAAGTTTGCTGACGACACTGTCGGGGTGGGCCTGATCACCAACAATGATGAGTCGGCCTACCTAGAGGAGATTGTAAATCTGGAGAACTGGTGCCAGAGGAACAATCTCCTCCTGAACGTCAGCAAGACAAAGGAGCTGATAGTGGACTTTAGTACAAAGCAGGAGAGGAACTACCAGACCCCCATCATCAACAGGAGCCCAGTGGAGAAAGCGGACAGCTTCCGATACCTCGGTGTTTACATCACGCAGGACCTGTCATGGTCCTGTCACATCAACACTGTGGTAAAAAAGGCCCGGCAGCGTCTCTACCATCTCAGACGCTTGAGAGACTTTAGACTGCCCTATAAGGTGCTCAGGAATTTCTACTCCTGTACCATAGAGAGCATCCAGACGGGAAACATTACGACCTGGTTTGGAAACAGCACCATGAAGGACAGACGAGCTCTACAGAGGGTGGTGCGATCAGCGCATCATCCGCACCAAGCTCCCTGACCTGCACTTGATTTACAGCAAGCGGTGCTGGACCAAGGCCAGGAAGATTGGGAAGGACGTCAGCCATCCCAACAATGGACTGTGTTCTCTGTTGCGGTCTAGGAAGCGATTCCGCTCCCTGAAGGCCAACACAGAGAGATTGAGGAGGAGCTTCTTCCCGCAGGCGATAAGGTCTCTCTATCACATCACACCACACAGGAGTAATATATTTTAAACATTGACACTGACTGGACAATCATGGACACATTCATGCAATACATATTTACATATCTGAAGCCATTGCACATGTCACTTTATACAATACATGTTTATCTGCCATTGCACATGACACTTTGACACTTTGACACTTTAAAACATTTTAATGCCACTTTAAAACATTTTAAAATTTATAAATATATATATATATATATATTTATTTCCCCCCCATATTCCTATATTCTATATTTTGTGATATTTTTACATGCCCTTATTTGTACAGTTTGTTTATTTTACTAGTTACATTTATTTTCCTTTGTATTTTATTTCTTTTTATTAATATTTATTTCTTATATATAGTTTTTTACTTTCTTTTTAAGGTCACCGGCGGTCGTATAAGCATTTCACTGCATATCGTACTGTGTATGACTGTGTATGTGACAAATAAAATTTAAATTTGATTTGAATTTTGAAATTTTACTCAAAGGCCAATTCCTGGAGGCAAATACGTGTTACGTGTCAGGTGGCTTCGTACCCTTTCTATGTGGTTCAGACCCCGGTTTCTGACTTTGGGTCCCACTCTACAGTAGGTGCGTTTTGTCGTCGCGACACACTAACAGACATTTCAATTGCCTTGAAATGATGGCTTTTTTGCAGGCCTTGAAACACTTCCTCCAGAAGGCTACCATGTCCTAGTGCGAGTGGACGACACTACGGTAGTCTCGTACATAATCGCCAGGGCGGACTGTGCTCGCACCGCTTTAATAAGCTAGCGCACCAGGTTCTGCTTTGGGCACAGGGCAAATTCCTGTCCCTCAAGGTGATTTACATTCCAGGGCATATGAAGTTGGGAGCCCTGGAACCTTCACGCACTAAAAGAACTTATGCCTCAAAATGAGGGTATTTGAAAGTGGTGCATGGCTAAACATGTAGACCCAGTCCACTGCAAAAATCTTTTCAGTACTGGAGTTTCTGCAAGAAAAGTTGTCCTCAGGCTTATGCCCTAGTACCCTCAGAATGTACGTAGCCACTATTTCGGCTTGTCATGGTTTGACTGATGGGGTCTGGTTGACACCCTTTTCAAACCACTAGAGTCAGCATCTGTCTGGCTTCTGACCCTTAAGAAGTCAGAGCAGCCTTTTTTATGCCAAACGCTGTCACATCGGGTGAAAGATGTTATTGCCCTAGCCTATGAGGCGCGTGGACACACTTCACCTCTAGGTATCAGGGCTCATTCGACCAGGGGGATTGCCTTATCTATCGCGCTGGCAAGAGGTGTCTACAAGAGGTATTACAGCTAAAGTAATATAATTTAATTTCCAACCTTGCCATTATTTACTGAACCAATGTTGGGCCAACTTACGTACCTTATCTTTGGCCCAACCAATAGGCAAACAGTGGGCCAACGGCAGAGCACTGACAAAAGGTTACCAAAGTTTTGCTGACATTGGGCCAAAAAGTAGTGCTGTCTGGGATGTATATAAAAAAAAGACCATAGTTGAGCTTCATATTACAATGCTTGCTCAAATATAAAAAAAAAAATAAATTGATAAAAAAATATTTATACCCCTTGAACATTTTGTCACGTTACAACCTCAGGCAGAGACCAACACAACATGGCACATTATGGTAAAGTGCAAGGAAAATGGTTGTTTTATTTTTTATTTTTTTTTACAAAATAAAAATCGGAAAAGTGAGGCATGCATTTGTATGAACCCTTGTTTTGATATTCATAACTTAAATCCAATGGAACCAATTGCCTTTAGATGTGACCTAATTACAGTCGACCTGAATATAATTTAATCTCATAGCATTTAAATATATCTGTTCTGTAAAGCCATCAGAGAGCATTTAGATGTTAGAGAAATTAGTGAACAAAAAGCATCATGAAGCAGTAAAGTTGTGGAGAAGTATAAAGCAGGGTTAGGTTATAAAAAAGCTTTGAACATCTCACAGAGCAATGCTCAATCCATCATCCAAAAATAAAAAAATGTATGGCACAACTGCAAACCTACCAAGACATGTCCATCCACCTAAACTGACAGACCGGGCAAGAAGAGCATCCATCGGTGAAGCAGTCAAGAGGCCCATGATAACTCTGGAGGAGCTGCAGAGATCCACAGCTCAGGTGGGAAAATCTGTCCACAGGACACTGTCAGTGCCTTTCAAAAGTATTTATACCCCTTGAACTTTTTAAAAATTTTAAATAAAACAACCCCACAAATGTAAACATATTTTTTATGAAATATTATATATATATATATATATATACACAACATGTTGTTGCAATGTTTTTCAGCAACATGTTGTATACACATACAGTATATATGAACAACAGTATGATTTTTATGTAGACCAACACAAAGTGCCACATAATTATAAAGTGGAAGAAAAATGATAAATGGTTTTATTTTTTTATTTTTTTTTACTAATGAATATATGAAAGGTGGAGTGTGCATTTGTAGTCAGGCCCCCTGAGTCAATACTTTGTTGAACCCCCTTTCATTGCAATTACAGCTGCAACACTTTTGGCGTATGTTACTGTAGCGTTGCACATATAGAGAGTGACATTTTTGCCCATTCTTTGCCAAATAGCTTAAACTCAAATTGGATGAAGAGCACCTGTGAATAGCAGTTTTTAAGCCTTTTACAGATTCTTAATTGGATTTTGTCAGAGCGTGTGCCGATGGGTTCGACCAAAAAAAGTAGGAAGCAACAAAGGCAGAGGGCAATTTAGAAACCTTTAAAAAAGTTTAGAGGTACCCATGTAGAAATACAAGTAATAGAAAAGATTCAATATCAACAGGAATGCATTAATTGCTGTTTAGTGTTTGCTGCTGAATCACATGTACACAGAGATCTTGATGTCTGGTTTGTGAATAAGACTGCAACAAATAACTAAAAAAGCAGGTGAGCAGCACAGGAATAGACTGAGTTATGCAAGATGCGAAGGGCTCAGAAAAACTTAACACTGATTTTCAAGCAGGGGTACTCACATTGTGGCTAGGCATCAGGGGCAATCAAGTGAAGATGTTGAGTTGAAGAAAGTTCATTCAATGGAATGCCCAAACGCGTAGTAAGAGCAGCACTAGTCAAATGAAGTCTGAGTAGATTCATGAAACAGGGTCAGAGCAGATTGATCAGACATCGGACTCCCAGAAAAAAATCCCAGAGAAGGCAGATAGAGTAGTTTCCAGCACACTCTGGTCTCTAGCAGCTAATCCAAAGTCAGAGAGAAAGTGGTTTACTTGGTCTGTCTAACCTACCAGGTAGCTTCAGTAATGCAAGAAAAGGTAAAAAAAACAGGGCAGGTAATGGGTTCAAAGGTGAGGATGGAAGCACAGAATAACTCAGAAAACTCTATTATAATCTTGCAGGGAACACACATTTTACAGCTACCTTTTATAGTGGAGCTTAGACAAAATGTCAGACACAGGATGTGCCCCATGGCCACCGACCCGGAATTGCAAATCATTAACCGTCAATTGCAGGACAGATTTAGGTCATGCTCCAGAGTGGAAAGAAAAAGCCATCGTTGAAAGAAAGTCATGAGAAATTTTGTTTACGAAAAGCCATATGGGGGGAACTTCTTAGCGTAAATGCAACGAACACTGTGCATCATCACCACCGTGAAACATGGTGGTTGCAGCTTCATGTTGTGGGGATGCTTCTTTTCAGCTAATCAGAGTTGATGGAAAGATGAATAGACAGGGTCATCTTAGAAGAAAATCTGTTAGAGTCTGTGAAATACTTGAGACTTGTTCCAGCAGCTTACAACCCTTAACATACAGCAAAAGCGACAGTGAAATGGTTTAGATCAAAGCATACAGTATTTATATGTTAGAATGGTCAAGTCAAAGTCCAGACTTCAAATCCAGACATCAAATTAGGAATCTGTGGCAGGACTTGAAAATTGTTGTTCAAAGACTCTGTCAAGGGTGATGACATCACAACCACATTCATTGCTCATGCAGATTAACCATGTACAGTAGATATTTGTGGTTTATGTCTTGTGTTTTAACCATATGGCATCTTCTGTTGTCAAACCCTTTTTTTATAAACAGGAATGACTCCTTAAGGTCTTGAAGGCCTTTGCAATAATATTTTATTCACTATTTAATTACTATATTAGTTACACACATGTCTTTTTCTACAAAAAAGTATTTGACACAAGGCCTGTGTGAGTAGGGACCAGAAGTGTGTATTTTAAAGGTTTCTCTGTTCTTGCTGCATTGTTAGGCCTTCAGAATTAACATGGAAAGCTCCTACCATAAAGGAGAATGCTATCATAAATCAAGATAAAATAATAAACATTGAGATAGTGGAGAACAGTTAGGGGTTCACTATTTTACTTCATTTATTTAATATCAGGGCTAATTTATTATATTTTTACAATTGAGACAAAAAGACGTATTAGTAGTTATTTGTGTTTGACATGGCGTTGGCTTTTTCTTGCAAGCTAGCTAGCCAGTGGTGGATATGGCTAAAAAGGAGAAATCTGTGGGTCCTATTTCAGATATATTAAAGTCAAGGATTACTGATATGATCACATCATTACCCATTTTATTAATTTTATTTCATTTGTTTTTATTGTTGATCGTTTTCCAATTAAATTATTATGCTATTATTCTGCCCTGGGGATTTATGTGGTGCATTTTGAATAATTTGTTGGTTTAGTGGTCATGTTTTGGATTAATATTATTTAAATATTCTTTGGATTATCATGATTCATTGTAATTAATTTACATAATAAATAATATTGTAATAATAAATATATTATAATTTATAAATAATGAATTTGCGCTTAAATTTTTTATTTATTTGGATGGAGCCGACTGCTCTGGACCGACTATAGGCCGAACCGAAAGGCAAAGTTTGCTACTGCAAATAAGCAGGCATCCTTCACTCCAGTTTTAAAGACATAATTTTAAAATTAAGCTTACACACATAGCTGGTTACTTGAATTTGTTTATACTGAAAATTTTAAATTCAACAATGTTTTTCAGCAACAACACGGCATATGTTAGCATTTTCTTCTAAGCAGTGTTAATATTGCTGGACTTGATTTAAGGTTTCTCGTTTGCAAAATAAGCAAAAAATATATTGGTTGGAGAAAAACAGTCCTATGCATTACCATGAGTGTACTTTTGGCATTCCCAAATTGCATGTAGTGTAAGTGTGTATGCGTATATGTGTGTGCATATTGTGATAGATTAGCATTTTGCTGGGTGCTGGGTGTACCCCACCTTTTGCCCTAAATCTCCAGGCCCCTGTAACCCTATATACAGAATGAAGCAATATAAATGATGAGTTTTTCATTGTCCAGCCTTCTGGATACATATGCAAAGGTATATTTTACAATTATACCTCACAAAAAATACTTGGCAGTTGCTTATGCATTCAATACAAGAATATTTCTTAATGTACCTGTAAACTGATGTTACATGCAAAACTGATTCACTATATTAATGCAGTGATTGGTCTGGGGTGATTCCCATAGACTACCAAATTCAAATGACCCTAAAGGGAAAAATATATATAAAAAAAAAATTATATGATTGTCTGATGTTAATTTTATAGCCATCTTAGTCATCATAATATGGAATTTCATTTACAGTATGGGAAATAACTATGGGTTTTGAACCACTATATTTTACAAGATGGAAGGAAGAATTTTAATAAGAAACCCCAAAGACCAAGAGCCCAAGCAAAAGCTACATTCTATTAGTTAAGGGGTGAATACAAAGAGAAAATCTTACTGTACCATTTTAAAGAATATGCATAAAACAGTAGTTTTAGGCAAATAATTTTTTTTTTTATAATTGTATTCAAATTCATCTATTCGTCTATCTAATAACACAATCATTTAACCAAACATAACAGTAAAAAAGATAATTAAACAGTCCTTGCCAAAAGTTTTCATGTCACTAGTTCTTAATACTGTATTGTCCTTTTTAGCATAAATAGTGGCTTGCAGTCTTATGTGATAGTTGTGGATTAGACCTTTTTATTTTTATCAGGTTGTAAAGCTGCCCATTTTCTTAGTAAAAAGAAATTCCAACAGGTGCTCTAAATTACTGTCTTGTATGAATTACATGGTTGAGATCTGCCCAATGATACTGAGGTCAGGAGACTGTAATAGCCATTCCAGGAACTTCAATTTTTTTTCCATGTTGCAGCCACTAAAGTTGTCTTCGCCTTGTGCTTTGGATAACTGTAACGTGTCAAATACCAAGTGTGTGTACCATGCACAACTTCTGGGCAGACAAATGCAAATTGGCTGCCAATATTTTCTGATAACATGCTGCATTTATCTTGCCATCAGTTTTGACTAAATTTCCTGTGCCACTGCAGCACACATATCCAAAACACCAGAAATCCACCCCCATGCTTCACAGAAGGGATGGTGTACTTCACCTCATATGCCTTGTGGAGTCCTCTCCAAACATAGCATTTATGGTTGTGGCCAAAAAGTTCAGTTTTGGTCTAATCACTCAAAATGTCTTTGTGCCAGACGTTTTGAGGCTTGTCTAGGTCCTGTTTGGCATGATGTAAGCGTTGTTTTGTGGCACTGGCACAGTAACAGCTGTCATCTGGCAACTTAATTGTGCATCATGTTTCTGTAAATACCTTCTTATTGTCCATCTTGAAACAGCCACACCACTTTTTTCAGAAAAGCCTGTATTATATCTTATTGATTATTTAAAATAAACAAAACTAATTTGGGAAAACAGTTCTATTCACTTTCATGAGTGTACATTTTAAATAAAATGAGTGTCTTTGCATCCTGTACAATTTCCTGGCAGATGTGGTTGAAATCCTTGCTGACCTACCGTACTGTGGCTTGGTGCCAACAGAACACCTAATATTTTACCTCTGTGTCAGAGTTTGAGATTGGCATTTTTAATCCTTGGATATCTTATAATATAATTGTCCTGATTAATAAACTTAAACAACATTTTTTGTTAACATCATTTGCCAATTCTTGTGCCTTCTCCAAGGCTCAGTATTCAGGCAAGTATTCTTTCAAGAGCTCAAAACTCTTTGGGTATTTATATATGGACAGTAATTACAATCAAACTAGTCACAGGTGTGGAAAGTTACCCTTAATAGCCATTTAATCATGTGTATATTATCAGGTCAAACATTAAACGGTTTGAATCAGGGCCGTTTGTATAACACATAAGAGGGAGTACTGGATGTCAGTGTGGGTGTGATGTAGTGGTAGACTTTTACACTGTATGTTACTTTTATACAACAGTTCCACAAACATCCATTTATTATCATGTTATGATTTGTTTGTTCATTTAACCCGTTATTTTTCTTCACCTATACAGTTCCTTCTTTTCTCCCTTCCTACAAACAATAAGTGTAATTATCAGGGTTAGGGTTAAAAGTAGTTTAAAATTGTTACCAGTAGCCAATAGGTGAGGAAAATAAAGCATGGAGGTAGTGGACAGTCCTGGAAGGTATTTCAACTTAGACTATCAAATAATTGCAGGGTTCAGAAGTTGAATCTCAAATAACATAAAAGAAAAAGGGACTAACTTATAATTCTTACTTCCACATACCAAGTAGTGCCCTTGTTCAGGGTTTACTTTTTTTTTTTACCTTTTATGTTTTTTTTTTACTAAAGGGTTCAGCCTTTTGTTAAGATCTATTTCTTTGTAGCTTGCATTAACAGTAAAGCAAAACAAGACGAACAGTTCAGAGGCAATTTGAAGCAACTTAGTAGTAGTTACTAGAAAGAATGAAGTGTTGTTTAAGACAAAATAACATTTTAAGATGTATTTTCACGCATTTATTTTCTGGAACTGGTTTTTAATGTGGGTTTTGGCAGGTGTAATAGTGTAATTGATAATTGTTAGAACACCTGAGATAATTTCCCAGTGCTGTTATGCTCTATATTGGCATTTTATATAGGATAGATATGTGTGTATATATACTGTATGTGTGAGTGTGTGTGTGTGTGTGTACCCTAGCATTTATTATTTATATTTAATAATCTCCTCTAAACAATTGATGTTTCTGAAAGGCCTTCATAATGGCTCTAATATGGGGTGCTGTAAAATGGTAATATTTAAAGCTACTGTAGTAACCATGTGGTTTTCTTGAGAGCCCGTTACATCATTGTTTTTGATGGGTTTTGCAAAGGGACTTGACAATACTGTTCTTGCAAGAACTATTCCAGAACTGTTGACCTCCATTTCTTAAAATAACAACTGATTGTTGTTGTTACTTAATTACACACACACACACACACACACACACACACACACACACAAACACACACACACACATTCAAGTCAAACTGTGACTTTTTCGATTGTGCAATAACAAATTACAGTTATGAGAGTAAACTACTTTTTTTCTCAATATAATCCCCTGCTACACTAATGCACTCATCCCAGAGTTTCATTACTGCTTAGATATCATTAAAGAAGTAAGTTTTCTCTGTATGCTGGAGACATGATCGGATATCCTGGCCTTCCAGGCCAAAGCATTCCTTTAACCCACTGCAGATAATCAATCTTCTGTGCCAGTCAAAGGCGCGGAGCTCCCTTGGTCCTAAACTTTCACTCACCTTCCATGAATACAGGTGTTTGTGAATAATTGTGTGTATACTTCCTACTGGCAGATGCATGTCTCTTGCAAGTTGGCAACAAGTTATATTGATTTTTAAGTATCAGACATTTCACTCCCTAAATGTTCAAGCAAATTACTGTTGTGGGTTCTGCTCATCACTCACAGACATATGGCCTTCTTTAAAACGTTTGCACCGTTCAAATGTTTTACTGCTAACAGGCTAAGAGTCTCATCATGACTTGTGGCATGGGGGTGTGTATTTCAGACATTTAAAGCATTTTGATTATTTAAAAGCCACCGCTTTTATCTTTTATCCGAATTTACAACTGCTAAGACTGCTGTGGGGCTAATGGCTTCGCTCAAGGACCCAGCAATGGCAGAGTGGTTATGTTGGGGTGTGAATTTAAAACTCACCCGGTTGAAAGTGCGCATCTTTCCTCTGGGTATTATAGCATCTGGCTTGTGTAGCTTTCTGTTTTTCCACCTGGTGTTTCACCTCCTGTGCCATGGAACATTGATCAGGTGTTGGTGGTTTGTTAATAAGCCTTTTTAATAGTCCCTTGAGTTGCCTGCCTAGCATGAGCTCCACTGGTGTTTTCCCAATTGTTTCTTCTTGGGCCGTGTTGATGGCAAAGCGGAACTCGGGTAATAACTCGTCCCAGCTTTAATGATGTCAATCGATGTAGAATGCAATTCTTGTTTTTTATGCCCGGTTTATTCTTTCTGTCAAGTTGGTTTGTGGATGATAACTAGTACTAAGCATCTGGACACTGCCCCATGTTTTGCAGAGCTTTGCCAGTAGTTTGGATGTAAACTGCCGACCTCGATTGGTAATCAAGCGTTTGGGGATGCCCCATCAGATAAAGATTTTTCTTCACAGGACAATTTTTTGTGCCTTTATGTCCCTCAAGGGAAACATGTCCATCACCACAAGCAGGTAAGCATTTTGTCTTTTGCTCCAAGGGAAGGGCCCCTTTTTGTCCAGCCCCCAAGTGTGTTCTGGTTTGGATCATTCTTTGCTCTGTAACAGCCTGCAAGGTTTAGTATTCTCAGGCTTGTACAGTACCTTTGGCAGACATCACACGTCCTGACATACTGACAGACATTTTTTTCCGCAAACTGTGGGCCACCAGGCAACCTCTAATAGCCTAATACCCCAACAGGGTATCATGACAATAATAGAGGAATCTCTGTGTTAGTGATTGGAGGACTAGTTGGTATTTTTATCCTTACAGTACTTCAAGGGCACTTTACAATACAACACCCCACACACACACACCACAACACTGGTGGTGTTAGAAGGAGATCTTCTGGTATTGTGCTTTCCTCGGGTGGTCTCCCCTGAGCAGGTGAGTGATCATACTGTCCCTTCTGTTGAGCTTGTTGTATTTCATACAAATCATTGGGTATGATAATTGGGTAAAGAAAACTAGGTGGTTGTGATAGCTAAACAAGTACCAACATACAGAAGTGAAGGTGCTCAGGACAGCAACTGAAAGACTTTGTCCACCTGTCCACCAAAACAGGTGTGGTTAGAAGGGCTTGCTTTATAGTGTCCATTCCAGGCAATCCACTCCCATTTTACTCCTATTCCCATCAGATATTTCAATGGGGCACTGATGTCAGCAAAATGGGGAATGAACATATGGTACCAGCCAGCAAAACCCAGGAAACAATGTAAGGCCTAGACTTTGAGGTGGTGGATATTCAGCAATGGCCCAGGTTTTTACAGGGTCTATGTGTACTTCTTTCTCTAAGATGATTAGAGCTGATTCAGCTGTTGTTTGTATTAATGACACTCCATATTTAAGGAGAGGTTGGCTTGGGTACGTCTTTGTAATACTGCAATTAAGTACTGCAGGTCAGCCAGAACCATCTCCATGAGCCTCTGGAATGTGGCAGTGGCATTTCTAAGGCTGTATGGCATGGATTCAAACTGATAAAAGGTCTTTGGTGGTGATGAAGACTGTCTTTTCGCAGCCCCCCTCCTCCATCTTTACCTGCCAGTAAACAGTCCACACAAAAATGGTAAGAGCTGTCAGGTTTCGGGATGAGGAACACAGGAGATGTCCATGGGGACCAGGATGGCTCAATTATCTTCTTGCATAGCATTTAGTCAACCTGATACTTGATGATCTGATTTTTCAGTGGCAAAACTCAGTAAGCTCTTGATTTGAAGAGCTCAAGAAGTGTCATCAGATAATGATATTTTGTGTCCCTCCGGTGGTGTTTTCCCAAGGATGTTGGAGGTGGGGTGAGGCAGGGGTACAGGCCTGTAGTCTGTGAAGAGTGGGAGTGCTAGTGAGACGGAGCTTCTTCTGACTTTCCTATTAAGCAGGATGTACCATGCACATATCTAAGAATGTCTAGGTCGGCCATGAGGATAAAACCTATCAAAATAAGGACCCTTAAAGAGTATGGCCACTTACAGTCCACCTCATTTGTCCGCCAGCCACACCCCAACCAGGGCCAAAAGTGTATAATTAATAGCGTTTACACTAAATGGGATATTTTACCTGTAGTGCTGGTGCTGCACAAAAAACCTACCGAACAAGAACAACATGTAAACAAACAGTACACCAAACCCAAATATATATTGCACAAAAATAAACAAACTAGTGCACCAATATACAAAAATAAAGTGTGTGGGTGAACATAATGAGAATTCAAAGTCCTGTTTATTGCAAACGAATGCGTGTGGGGTGCGAGTTGAATTGGCCTAACTGGTATCAGAGAAACAGTCCGGGAGCACGATGATGGAGTGAGGGCTGTCCTGTGAAGCTGTCCGGTAGGTAAAAATCCAAAAAAACAGATAATTCTCAAGGGAACAGTCTTTACAGTTCTCCACAGCTCTCATATACAATCTCAGCGGAAAAATGGCATAACCAACAGTGCACTGAACCACTGTATCATTCACCTCCTCTTTGTTTCTTCCTGGGTGTGCTTTTAAAAAGGGTCAGGTGACTTGATGCATCATCAGGATTTCCCTCATGAACTAAAAGATAAGTCTCACAAGAGCTCAACCCAGAACCAAAACACAAGTCATAAGGCAGTTAAAACATATGAGGCTATATTACAAGGCACAGCTGCTTAATCAAGCCCTTATGAAAAAAAGCCCTTTACATTATGTGGCCGCGCTACAGTACATACATACACTCGTATATTAGTTATTCTCAATTCGCAGAAAACCATAAGGTCTGGATAGAACTGCCACATGGCCTGAGACCGGACCTCGGTTTGCCATTTAATAATGCCTTCTACAGTAAGTAGTCAAATAAAGTCACAAAAAATATTTACTAAGGGAACTCGTGGTCCCATTATTCCCTCTTTACCTTATTCCCATTATTCCCTTTTTACAAAGGGAATAATGGGCTGGATTAGAAAAGGACTATGCTGTTTTAGAGACCCACATTTATGGAATATATCAATTTACTACACTCCTAAGTTTACCTTCTTAAAGCATTAATACTAAGTCATGTGCCGCCTCTCGGTTAGTTTGTCTCATATTAATTGATAAAGGAGTAACTTTTTTGGCAGCTCATAAACCATCTCAATATGATACAAACATTTGGTCGGGCAGGGGCAAATTGGAATTCGACATGAGTTAATGATAACAATGACAGCCAATTGCATATAGGCAATACTCGAGGGATTCAGTGGTTCATTTGCCATTTTTGAATATCCCCTCCTGGGTGAACAAGCAATACAAGTACCACATGGATGATGGTACATAAATGTTCTGAGGATCCTGAGGGAATGAATGTCAGAGCTGTATGAAGTAGTTAGCAAATGTTTGTGTGTGCAACTGATTGATGTTGTGACAAAAAGTATCTGTATTGCCTTTGGTCACTCAGGTTAAAGCTGATGCACTGTAAATAAAAATAGGGGCGTTTTTGCACAATTCTAGAGTCACTAAAAAGTTGCAGTAAAAACATATTATGAAGTCCCCTAGACCGAAGTCCCCTAGACCGCCTCTGCCTGTGTGAGGCTGGTTATTTCTTTTATGGAGTAGTCTTGTATTGAATTGTTAACTGTCTATTTCTGTTTGTTTTTTCATTCTTCTTTTCTTTCTGTACCTCTCTGTTTTATCCAAATGCTATAATTTTAATTAATTTCATTAACAGTAGCTTATGATTAAGCATCAAGGGGGCACTGAAGGCTCAGTGGTAAGTATTTCGCCTGCCATGCAGAAGGCCTGTGTTCAGGTCCCAGCCACTGGATGCAGTGCTGGTCCCAAGCCCGGAAAAAATGGGAGGGTTGCGGCAGAAATGGTATCTGGCATAAAACCTGTGCTGACCTGGAATGTGTGGACTGGATGGTCAGCTGCGGCGACCTCTTGCTGGGAACAGGCAAAGGACCAACAAGAACATGATAAAGCCCTGATCCTCCCCAGTGACAAGTTTGTCACTTATGGTTTTGGGTTTTAAGGATATTTATTCCATTATTTTAACCTTGTTATAAATAATTTAGAAACATAATTTTTTGGGCTGACAAAAAGGCATTTCATGTTAAAGCTGCTTATGGGTTAGTAACGCTTATACTGTAGTAGTTTTCTCCATACTTACCTTCATTCATAAATGCCATAACATACCAAGCATGTCCACAGCAAATTTTGCTACAGTCACACAAGAGAGACTTACACAGGTAAAGATAACTTAAAAGGTTATTGTCCTAAGGGTCGTATGTGATAATCTTTAAGTAATCCCGCTTAGCTACTGCAGTATGTCAGCTACAATTACACACACTAACTCCTCCTTTTATACTATAGTTTGTTTTGTTCTCATTAAATGGCTAGTTCTATGTGTGTTAATGCATTGACTTTACCAAATGTGTGGGTATAAAATGTGTGGGTGATTCCGTCAGTGTGTCGTTCAATGGAGTGTCATTAGAGAGATTTCTTGTTTATTTTTCCGATAAAACAGTGTTTCCGTTGTGTGACCGCGTGTGTGAGAAGAGTGGAGGAAGGGTAACTGTGTAAGACGAGAAGGGGAAAGGGGCTCTTTACTTTAGCTTCACACACAAACACACACACACACACACACACACACATTTAAATGAGGTAAATAAGTATTTAGTCCCCAAGCAAAACATGACTTAGTACTTGGTAGAGAAACCCTTGCTGGAAAGCACAGTGGGAAGATTATTTTTGTAGCTGTTTACCAGATTTGCACACATCCTGGGATGCATTTTGATTCACTATTCTTTACAGATTTTCTCTAAATATTTAAGGTTTCTTGTCTGTTGCTTGGCAACTCGAAGTTACAGCTCACTCCATAAATTTTCTATTGGATTAAGGTCTGAAGACTGTCCAGACCACTCCATGACCTTAATGTGTTTATTCTTGAGCCACTCTTTAGTTGCCTTGGCAGAATGTTTGGGGTCATTTTCATGCTGGAAGACCCATCCACAACCCATCTTCAGGAGATTCTCATCCAAAATTTTACAACACATGGCCTCATCCATTGGCCCCTCAGTGCAGCAAAGTCAATCTGTACCTTTAGCAGAGAAACAGCCCCAAAACATAATGTTTCCACCTCCATGCTTGGCTGTAGGGACTGTGGTGTTCTTAGTGTCATAGTCAGCATTGTTCTTCCTCTGAAAACAGCAAATCGAGTTGATGACAAAAAGCTCATCTGACCACAGCAGTTTATCCCAATCTTTCTCTGTTCTGGCAAACCTTAGACGGGTCTGTACATGTGTCTTCTTGAGGAGGGGAAGCCTTGCTGCACTGAAGGATTTCAATCCATGCAGGCGTATTGTGTTACCAATGGTTGGTTTTGTGACTGTGCTCCCAACTGCCTTGAGATCATTCACAAGCTCCTCCCGTGTAGTCCTGGGCTGGTCCCTCATTTTTCTCATGATTATTCTTAGTCCATGAGGTGAAATCTTGCATATAGGGCCATTAATGGTTAATTTGTATTTCTTCCATTTGTAAATAATCGCTTCAGCAGTTGTCTCCTTCTCCCCAAGCTTCTAGCTGATGGTCTTGTGGCCCATTCCAGCCTTGTGCAGGTCTATAATCTTGCTCCTGACTTGCTTTGACAGCTCTTTGTTCTTGCCGATGGTGGTGAGGTTTGAATGGAAGATAGAGATTTTGTTGACAGGTGGCTTTTACAGTATACACATACCACATTGTTGTTAGGAGCACCTTCTTAAATTAATATGTGTACCACAAGAGCACATAACCAGTCTGTGAGAGGCAGAATTATTTTTGGTTGGTAGGGGATCAAATTCTTATTTTTCTCATTAAATTGCAACTTAATTCATAACATTTATATCTTTTTTCTGGATTTTTGGTTGATATTCTGTCTCAATCCTTCACCATAAACCTATGATAAAAACTATAGACCCTTCATTTCTTTGTAAGTTGGCAAATTTAAAAAATCTGTAAAAAATACTTCCCCCACTTTACTAAAGGTAATGTGCAGATTAATTTGTATTATTTTTATGTATTTATTTTTCTGGGCTGTGGAATGAATAATTTGAATTTCAATTATTTCTTATGGGAAAATTAAATTTTGTTTACGAGTGTTTCGAAGTACGAGCCCGCTTCCGGAACAAATTATGCTCATAATCCAAGGTTCCACTGTACTTTAAAGCAACCCAAGGAATTACCTAACAGTCTTTCTTAACTAAAATGATTGTCTTTATTCATTTGTCTCCTGAAAATGAGTTGTGGATGAATACATTTGTAAAAGGATGATTACTGTTTTTCTCTAGAAATAATGGCTCATCACACTTACACATGGATTTTTCTTATAGGTGCTGTAGCTCGTCACTATGTAAAATTTACTAGCTGCATTCTGCTTTAAAATAATTTTTCCCAGCTAAAGTCACATTTTCAGACAGCTTACTCTTGTTTCTGATATTCACAATGGTATTGAGTCACCTGACAAGAAAGATCTTTACACTTCTCATGAGATTTATTCCATGTAAAATATGGATGATATTTGACAGTAAGCCACTCTGGATTTCTACTTTTGATCTGCCCTCTTCAATCCCCTTCTATGCTGACATTTCACTTCCAACCTTGTAAGTGCTCAATGCATCACTTGGCTTTTAAGGCGAGCTGTAAGACTTTCACCAAAAGTCAGTTTCTTTCTTGCTTGCCATATGTTCCCTCATGGTGAAATATTGGCAGAGTGCCTCTGCTTTTTAAAATAAAATGTATATACATTATACTATGTTTTTTCTGTGCTCTTGTGCCCCAAGGGTGGCTCTGATTGTAGGGTGGGGCCTCTGTTGGTCAGACTTGTTTGATGGGCCCATCCTGTGGGTGTGTAATAAGATTAGGATCTGGGGAATCTTAAGGCTGGGTTGGCGGTCTGGGGCTCTTTGCCTGCTGGGCCACATGCATGGTTCGCTGTGGCGCAAATTGTGGAACATTATTTTATTTTGTTTATAACACTGAACATTGGCTAATAGAACCAATTTCATTTAGGATTTAAACTGTTTTTAATCTCTTGTTTATAAAAATGTAATCTCCATCTTGTGTGTACACGTGTGTAAGTGTATACACATGTACCTGTACTACTGTATATACAGTTTATAGGCAAAAATATTAAGTCCTACAATTATATCTCCATGGAAGGGAATGACTGGAAGCTGCCAGTCAGTAGCTAGCTGTCACGAACGGGGTAAGGGCAGGTGTTGATCGCCGTGGGCAGAGAGAGCAGGCATAGAGGCAGAGGGGTTGTGCAATCAAAAGAAGTCTTTTAATGATGGTAAACATAAAAGTACAAGTAAAGACTCCAACAAACAAAAGAACAAACTCAAACAATACTTAACTTTGTGCTAACAGGGGCTCTCTGGCAGGGCAGAGGGATGAACACATCCTGTGCCGAGACACAGGCAGAGGGAGGACAAACACGTAACGGGATGCACAAACTATGCGTGGAGCTGAAACTGGTCACTAAAGGAAGACGGGAGACGCTAGAGGGAGATGGGAAACACTAGAGAGACGGGACTAGGGCTAAAGACATGGCAGTCAGCTAGGCATGGCTTTTAGCTAAACATGGTTAAGATTGCTCTCAACCATGGCAGTCAGCTACACATACACCTAGCTAAACATGTCTTCAGCCCCAACATGCACTAAGCTACACTTACCTAATAGCTTAACACACACTAGGGAATTGGGGCACCGCAACACAGAGACAAGGGATACCCAGTGGCTAGGCGGGGCGGCAACCCAAAGCTAGGCGCACTGGGACACTAGGGAGGTAGGAAACACAGAACAGCTAGAGACACAAAGGGGCTATGGCTAGAAGCATGCTAGTTAGCTCAGCATAGATTTTAGCTAAACACGCTCCTAGCCAAACGCACACCTAACTACTTACCTGATTCTAGCTAAACACACAAGAACACAGGAGGACAAAAACCACAGTACTTACATACATTTAGGACAGGACTGAATCAGCTCCACTAACACAAACAACATACACAGAAACATTGCCAATATGAGAGCCCAAGTCATCACAACTTAAATCAAAACATAAACTAAACAAAGACCAAAACAGAAGGCCCACACAAATGACAGTGGTAAAAACAAAAATGCTTAACCCAGTTTCCCAGACTAAACAGCTATTTATAGATGGATTAACGGCTACCTTGGCTCAGGTGTGCACTCGCATCACCTGACCGAGGTGCCTCCTGGGAAACTGAGTCAGCCAACAAAAACTACAAATAAAAAACAGCGACCTCTGGTGGTGGACCCTTACACCAGCTAATATAACCCCTCTTCACACTTTCTTATCATTTAGGTTACTGCTCACTATACCATACCTACCTTATAAACCTAATTTTGATATTAAAGCCACTGGTATTTGACTTTGACTTAATTTTAATAAATTTTAGCTACATCATCAGGTCTGACATTTTTTTCACAAAAAAAAAAACAATCCACCAAATTAAACAATCCACCAGATTGTTTATATATATCCAAAAATCTGTCAGCCTGAGCACTCTGGCCTTTCCTGCCAAAATCCCCACACAGATTGTTTGCTCCAAACCCTTGTTCACAAGCTGCTCTGGATTATGTTCCCAAACACAATGAATCCTGCTGCCCAGCTAGCATTAGGTCACCATTGTTTGTCTGAGATCTTTTCTTCATGAGCCTGTGGAAATGGAGATGACAGTCAAAAGTAAATCACATACACAACCATGCATAAAACAAGACTCAAATTTCACTTCCATTTTTCTCCAAAGGAATGTGAGTCAAAAAAATAAATAAATAAATAAATAAAACATTTCTTGTGTTTGGAAGCAGTCTGTACACTTGGCACCCATCAAAGATCCAGTCAGAGTGTAGCACTTCATTGGCTATCTGGTATAGTTGTGTAACACTGAGGTAGAAGAATATGCATCGGAGCATGGGTTAATAAAAAAATTTTCAAAAAAGATTTTTGATCGGAGTCAATTTTTAATAAAATCAGCTTAAAAAGGAATCAACTTAAAAAAAAGTCAAGTAAGTCAAGTCAAATGATTAAGGTCTTTTAAAAAGAACTTTAAAAGGAAAGAAGTCAACTTAAAATAATCAATTTAAAAAAGAAGGCAACTTTAGAAGGTAGTCAATTATTTAAAAAAATGCTTAAAAGAATAAATAAATTTAAAAGATGTCAACTTTAAAAGGAAAGAAGTCAGCTTAGAAATAGTCCATTTAAAAAAAAAAGTCAACTTAAAGTCAAAGTAAAAAAACGGCAACGGCAAATAGAAAGGTGTCATTCAAAAGCAAAATCAGCTCAAAAACTATACTTCTATCAAAAATCTCTTTATTTGGCTTTTTAATTTTTTTTGTTGTTGCACTTTTTCCCTTGAGGTGAGCGTAGCTACAGTATATATGCAAAAATGCATAAAGTGCAAAATGCAGCCAGCAGAGTTCTCACCAGATCAAAAAAATATTATCATATAACTTTAATATCATCATCATCATCATCCCTGCTCTGGCTACCTGTTAAGATTAGAATTGATTACAAACTAGCATTACTTATGTTCAAAGCCTTAAATGATTTAGGTCCCACGTATCTAGCCTGTCTCTTAGATATGTTACAAACTGCCACACTCCTTAAGATCACAAAACTTTTTCTGGTAGTTCTCAGAATATCAAAATCTACAAAAGGGGGAAGACCATTTTCATATTTAGCTCTTTACTTTTAGAATAGTCTTCCTGACAGTGTTCAGGACTCAGACACAGTCTACCGGTTTAAAAGTAGATTTGACACATCTCTTAACCTGGCATATACCTAATTCATCCTATAACCTCATACTCCAGTACATCTACAGTAAATGCACTCTCCCATCTAGTGCTGCTAATATAATAAATGGCAGCTATGCTAATTCGTTTCCACCTGTTTTTTTTTTCTCTACCCCTCCCAAGGAATCTGGAAATTGTGCCAGCTCCAGTAGACAGAGGCCAACCCTGCAAGGATCCTGAGGCATCCAGAGAAGGACCAGCTCCAGCTGGATTCTGCTTCATGATAGTTTGGAGCTACACATGCTGCTCCTGAGCTCCCAGTGATTCAGACCCCCTCTGACCTCTCTGTACCTGTCTGGCTCATCCTGGTGCCGAACTGGACTACATGTTAACTCTGTTAAATTGAACTTCTAGCTGCCTAATGCACAGCATGTCTGCAAATTATTCCTGCTTTCTGTTATCACCCAAATGAGGATGGGTTCCCTGTTGAGTCTGGCTCCTCTCAAGGTTTCTTCCTACTGCCATCTCAGGGAGTTTTTCCTTGCCGCCATCACCCTTGGCTTGCTCATGAGGGACTTTACACATTTTTCTCTCTCAAACACATTTCCATAACTTTCTTTTTTTGAAAAGAAAAAGCTGCTTTGAGACAATGACTATTATTTAAAGCGCTATATAAATAAAATTTAATATTATGATATAATATAATATATTATGAGATAAAATAAACATTGTTAGAGCAAACATATCTGCAGCAGTCTGAGGTGCGAGCCTGTTTTACATACTAGAATGCCCCCCCCCCCCCCCAACTGAAGTTACCAGCAGTTTACAGTTATGTGACATATTATGTCATAGCATCCTCCAAAATTGTTGTGACAGAATTTAACAAAACTTTTGCATTACTTAAGTGTCTTCCTAAAGTTTAGGCTGCACCAAAAGTAATATCAAAATTGTTAAATAAAAGTGATGCTATAAAAAGTTATGTGCCAGATTTAATAATCTACTTTAAAATACCAATAAGCTACTTGCTTAATGTAAACAAACACCTGCACCAATAGATATTAATTAGAAACTAGTATTAATATTTACTAGGATTAGTTAATATTTTTTACAGCTGAAATAACAGCATTAAGTAGTATAAGCAAACCTTAAAACACTGGAATAGTTTTAAGACACAGCTTAATCTTCGTTTGATCTACTTTTTCGATTTCTTATCTGTAATTCACTCTCCGATCACCCAACAGGAAGTGTATTTGGCTGATAATAAAAAGAAGTACAACTTAATGTATACAAGACGTATAGTAAGATACCCAACAATACAAACTTTTATTTCTTTGTATTAATAAGAAAGACAAGCAAATATGTACATGGGCTTTAACCTGAAATAATAATATCGCTGATTACATTAATTCTAATCGGCATATTTTTGTGATCAGCATAGCTTTAACCTTTTAACTTTTTCTACAAACTATTTTCCTGTCAACAATGGGTATTCATTCTAGTTATAGGTTATTGTCTAAATTTAGCTATATATTTGCATACTGTATTTAATTTAGAACAAAATTGAGGTTTCATTTGGATTGTATCTATTCAGTCACCATGAATTTGAATTATCTACAGTACATTTGTGTGTTTTTCTTTTCATAATGAGCTGTATATAATTGATCAATTCCTTTTTTATTTTCAAAAACACCACTAAGCCAATCTAACTTATGACACATTGACACTGGTGTTGTTGAAAAATTAAAACAAGTGTTAATAAATTTCATAGAAATCCTTTATTAATGGTAATTCTGAATTGTGTTCATGTAACATTCTAAAACAGTATATGACATTACAAAAACACTTAATTGACCTTCAGTGGTAATCAAAATCAATGCTCATTGTATTAGATTAGATATTATTTTAGGGGAAAAAAAAGTTAAAATGTTTTATTTAGTGATTTTTGCATGGCATGAAATACATTTACCCACTCCTTCGTAAAATGTTACTATTTTATTTAATAATAATAATAATAATAATAAAAAAGAAGAAAAAGGGCATTAAATAACTTCTTTTTCCCATGAAAATCTCAGGAAATTTTGCAACAATCTGCTGAATTTGTGGGTTCTAAAATATTTACACCCCTGAATGTCATGTGACTACTAATAAATATGTTAAAGAAACTAATAAGTGTTAAAGTATTTTACTTATCATATGTCAAAATTAAGTGTATTAATTTGTGTAAGGATGCTATCCATCTTCTTCTACAGCAAAGCCAGCATATGATGGCCCTGACTAATTGAATTGCAGTTGAATTAGGTTTTAAATGACTGAAAATCATAAACTCTGCAATGCGCTGCCCCTCAGGGTTTGAAGGCTGATACCCTTGATTTAAACCTAATTTAATACTATTGATGAAGATATCTAAACATCCAAAACCATGGACACGCACCAGAAGGTGAAGGACATTTCACTACTGCCACAAGTCAAGATTTATCGAGATTATTAAGCAAACAAAGACAGTATTTTAATCCTGGCTCATCATACTTTATCTCCTTTAACCAGATACAGCTATGCTTTACATTCCTACATGTTTACTGTGCTATTTTCAGCAAACAGCATTTGAGAGAGCTCCTTCCTGGCCTGCAGGCCCAACAAACACTGCATGGGATGTGTATAATTAAGCCAGAGACTCTCACTCTGCTATGGATAATGAGAAATAACATCTACAGTCTTGCTCTGGGCGTTTCTCTATACCCATTTGTTTCCATCATTTTTGATCAGACTAATAACATTGGTACCAAACAATCTAAAGGCCACAGAAAAAAAAAAGTTACATGGCATGAAATTAAATATGCATAGAGGTTGGGGTTCTCTTATTAAAATGGTTGTCAAGTGCCACTTGGTAAAAGCTTTTTTTTTTTTTAATAAAAAGATTTTTCCTCCATCTTATATATTATTATTATTATTATTATTATTATTATTATTAATATTATAGCATTTGTATAACAGAATTGTAGTGTGAGCCAGAAAAAAAACATCCAAGAGTTATGTTAGTTGAGTGATCTCATATAAAGAAAAAAAAAGTAAAAAAAAAAAATATATATATATGTATATATATATATATATATTATTATTATTATATATACACACACACACAGTATATGGATTATTTTGGTGCTGACAGGCTCTAGCATGAAATAAGCCTCTGTCATGTCCAATTCTAGCTTTGATGGCTTTCTAGAAGAAGAATTCAATTGTGCCATTTTCACAAAAACCCTCTTTTCTTGTGCAAGTTTCTGATATTTATATTGAGCAGGAATGAGCTGGCATGAAATAGGATTAGTATTAGAGACAATTTCTCAGACAAAAGCCTGTGACTCTCTGCCGTTCTGCCAGAGTCTTTGCTAGCATGAGAACGAAACCCAAAATATGTTGTGAATAAAAAGCTCACCATCTTCTTTGAATTTCCTATACTCTACTTCTGAAAGTGCAAAACTTTGTAAAGGTCACTTCAGCAAACACAACTTTAATTTTGAAATGTAGCAAAAAAAAAGAAAAAAAAAAAAGTTTGAGAGTTTTTGCTGATTCAGTCTGGAAATAAAAGTACTGCAACAATCAATTTATCAATCTATCAATCAATCAACCAAAATAAAAAATACTATGTTGTGTTATTACACAAATTGATAAAATGTTTAGTATGATTTAAACAAGTGTTTATAAAATATTTGTAATGATCTATTTCAAAATTTGTATGAGTATTATCCATTCAGTCGAGAACAGTGATGGCTGATTATTTATTTTCCTACCTGATGAAAAACATCGGGTGGGAAAATAAAATCTAAAAGCAAATGTTTATTTACAACTTAAGAAACTATTAGAGTCGGCAATGCATTATATTATAAGATACTGAAATACCAAGAAAAAGGTAAACACCAAAGTTTTAGCACTTTAACAACAGTAAGACTCATCTGCCCTGTGTATAAAATGGTTCTTAGTTTATCCAGTTTCTTTTCCTTGGCCTAAAAAAAGCACGAATAAAGAGGTTCTATGCTTTTTCAAATGTTATCTTTCATGCAGTGCGTCATGTAACTGTATGTGAACATAAACTATCTGCACTATCTGTGACGCTGACAGTGCACGATTAATGAAGTTTTTGTCTATAAAAAAAAAAAAAAAAGTTGGCTCACATTCGCCTAAACGAGTAGTTAGCAAATTTAATTTTTCTCTGTTACGGATCCACGTCACTCCGTAACATATTTGCATAATGTCCGCCCACGTTGTACGTCACTAACAAGTCGCCCGCCATCTTACAATTAACGTTACCACACTCTTGTTAATAAAACCGAGCATTCAAGCTGGGTTCGATTTAACACTTTGTGTATAAAAACCAATAAAAAACGAGAGTACACGAAATCCTTTTTTAACTGTTTATTTGCCACCATTCACCAAAACTGAACTCTAACACTCGCGAAGTGCACATGCACCATCTTATATGGCAAGCCCCAAGGGAATAAACACACACGTGAAGTGTGCATGCGCCATGCTGTTACAGCAAATGCATCAAACTTGCAAAGTGCGCACGCCCATGCCCTTCTACGGTGCCCTGAGGGTGAAAAACACACACGCAAAGTGCGCATGCTTCTTGCATGAGTAGTGATGGTGGAACAGTGCTGGCGTTATTTGTTTGGACCAGAAAAGGAGAGATTACTGTGGATTATTTTCCTTTGAAGATTTTTTAACCGGATTATCTTTGACTGGACATATTCCCCGGACTTCTCACCCTCCGTCATCGGCCTCCCGGACTTCATTAACCACAGTAAGACCAAACCATACTCGGTATACTCAGATAACACACATACAATAAACACAAACTTCGGACATTTTCCACTTACTCGCAAACGCCGTTTATTATATGTAGTTTGTAAATATTGTTTATATCTTTGTTTGGTTGTGGTGCACCTTTTTCGTTTAGTAGCCATTTTTGTAGCCACAGTTAATATAAAATTAGCTGGTCATTACACATTAAAACAGACATCATCTTTTCTATGTATTGATGGGTCTCCAGAGCTATTGTTCTATAGTAATGGGCGTTTCATTTTCCGACACACGCTGTAGCGGTAGACCAATCATAAAGGACTGTGCCATCTGACCAATCACAGCAGTGAGGGCTCACGGAAAGGAGGGGTTTAGACAGACTGAATCTTCAAACTGCTTTACATGAGTCGTTTACGAATAATTTAGAAATGATTAAGAATTAAATCTATTTTTGGAGAAAACTAAAGTGTTTTTTGACCTTGCATACATGCAAACATGTTTTAAGAGACTCATTAAGCAATATTAGCAACCTTAAAAATGGCATAATATATATAATTTCAATAAGTAAATACAAAAAGACACAAATATAAGTCTTAACACATTGAGATAAGATATTTGCTGTAAGAGCTGACCTCAAAGGCAATAAATTGCATTTTACCTTTTGCAGTCAGGTATCTTTCTGAGTGGATCTTCATATATCTGGAGAACAAATACAGGGAAAGCCTACAGCTAGAAAATGATAAACTGTCTTGTGACTAGTGCATTTCCCAAAATAGAAAGACAGCCTGTCTCACCTTTTAGAGCTTTCAGGCCTGGATTTCTTTTATAAATAAATAAATATAGCAAATATGTTTAGGACAAATTTAAACATTTTTACTGTATATTGACTGACATAGATTTTTTGTTAGATTTTTTATCATTATTATTATAATTTTTCATGCTAATATCCTTTGTTATACTGTTTGACCTTGATTGTATTATGTACTTAGATGAATTCATAGATTTTAGGATTTGGATTTTTTACAATCCATCTCTATGCTAGTGCACATAAACAGCTTACACCTGCCAGATGGTTGTTGCACTCCAAAGGGGATAAAGCAACCCTGGTGGTCACACTCCAAACTGAGTTCGACTGCTTGGATTGAATTCATCTGGTGTGAAATAGCCGGGCTTTTTTTTTTTTCTTTTAAGGCAGTTGTTTTGCACATCACAAATGACAAGAGGACTTACTGCTAGGCTGAGCTCTGGCAGATATTGAAAAAAAAAAAAGTACAGGCAAAAAAAAAAGACCAAAGTATTGGAAACATGACAAACAAAGGAAATGAAATTAAAAACAAAGATAGATGGGGGAAAAGCATTTACTTTATTGACAATGAATTTAAATTGTTTTAAAGATCCAGAACTCTGAAAGAATTTGTTAAAAAGATTCTATTTTGCATTGTTGTATAATTTTATGACAAATTTACAAACAATTATATCTTTTTTTTTTGCCTTTTTTAAAAGTCTGACTGAAATATAATGTTTTTTAAATATATATGTGGACTCAAAACTTTATGCAAAATCTTGAGATCCACAGACGCACGTGGTAAATTCTTATAAAAAAAAGGGGGTAATTTTCCTTACAGAAAACAGGTTAAAAAAAAGGGTTAAACAAGGGAGGAAGAGGAAAAAAGAGGGAGAAAAGAAGTTAAGGTGTGTAAGTGCAGGTCTGGTGGCAGTGCCCAGCTGGCATGTGGGCACATGGCTGGCGAAAGGTGCCGGTGGGCAGAGTGGAAGACTGGGGCAGGTATCGCTGAGTGTGAGGTATCGCTCCTGCACACTCCCTGAAGACTACTCCTCCCACTGACATAAGCCAAGACCGACCCCACCCAGCTCTTTCTGGGTGTTTCTACAGGCGGAATTCCCTTTTGACGTTTGTCTGCTGGGTGTGGATTCACCAGCTGGGATCTTACCGCGATCCATTCTGCAGCTTTTACCTCTTCGGGGGTTGGGATGAGGAGGTGGGCTCTGGGTTAGGTTTAGGGTTACCCTTAGCTAACATGACTTGCCATGTCCTTTGGACTAACATTAGATCATGTTATTTGTCTGTATAACATTTGCGATGAGTTTTGCAGTCATGAAGACCGCACCCACAAGTTTACTTTTATTCATTTCATTACTTTCATTCACCTGCTCACTGTGTGACGGTGGACCGTTGACCTGCTCCACTATACATACTGCTTCATGCACAAAACAACAGTCCAGCACAATGGACCTCGGAAAAGGGGCGGTCGCCATAACGCTACATGACCGGCTTCCTATTTTCATTTACCGTCCTGGAGACATTGCGTGCCTATGAAAGGAGGACGAAACACCAGTCCGGTAAGTACAATGCATGGGACAGTAATGCCACCAATGGTGTGTTACATTTGTCACGTCTTTCAGACTCTGATAGCTCCTATGAACCCCAGAGCAAAGCAGACCAGCCACCGCCTCCACAAACTCGCCTTCTTCTACCGCCAGCCCAGCTCATTGCTGCTGCTGGCTTTACAACTGTAAAATCAGTATAACATATCTAACTTGCTTATCTTCTGAATATTTGTGTAAATAAGATAAGGCTAGCCCATTAAGCTGTCACTGAGCGACATCTTGGTGAAAACAAAAGTGCGTCAGTCTCTAGACTCCAGTGAGGATTCCACTGGAGTCAGATGCTAATTTTTTTCAGAGAGCAGAGAGTGGAGTCCAGAATGGTTGGATGGATGGGAAAGGTGGTCGGCTAGGATTACCTTTTTATTTCTTGTGGACACCAGTATACTTGCAACGCTTCCAGTTTCTCACACACTACTTGCAACATCCTCCCTCTCTGTCCCTGGCCCCGAGGGCTGGTTCCTGCAGCAAGCCAAGAACATGTAGCTTTTCCAGATCATTTTGTAGGTTGATTTTTTTTGTAGTGTAGCAGAGTCTGGCAATAATATGTACTTCCCAGACTAAAAAGAATCACTACCTGGAATTTACCAAGCAAATAGTTAAGAGCCTTCTATTGGACAATTACTGTAATGATTAATATGGCTCAGCTGGCAACAAGTTATTTAGCCATAACTGAGGCAATGAGTAGCTTCTCACTTCTTAAAATACCTATCTCAGAAGATGTAGCCTGTGACCTTGGCAAAGCTGTAAGTCTGTTTCAAAAGGATCAAATTATTGTCCTCGAAAAAAGAAACCTAAAAGCTAGTATAGAATTATCATCATCAACCTCATCATCATCATCATCATCATCATCATCATCATCCAGAAAATGTGGTCAGAAAGGCCTTCTAAATGAGTATGATGGCAGATCATTAATATCACTCACTTACTCATTTTCTATTTCGCTTTATTCTGTATTCAGGGTCATGGGGACCTGGAGCCTATCCCAGGAGACTTAGGGCATATGGCTTAATTTTTTGGGGGTAGCATAAAAATAGTCTTTAAAGCATAAAAAAATAATTACGGTATGTGGTCTGATAAGTGCAGATTTACCCTGTTCCAGAGTGATGGGTACATCAGGCTAAGGAGAGAGGTAGATGAAGTGATGTCACTCATCACACCTAGTACCTATAGTATGGGGTTACCTATCTGGGGTTGCTTCTGTTGGGCAATGCTATGTGCCCAACAAATTAGGTCAACTGACTGCCCAAACATACTAAATAATCAGAATTTTCCATCAATGAACTTTTTTCTCCCTGGTGGCATAAGCCCTTAACTGATTTGCATCAGCCGGTGTCCAGTGTGAATGTAACTGTGTGACTGTGACAGTGGTGAAAAGAACCATATTTGCTTTATTATTATTATTATTATTATTACTACTACTACAATAAGTTATTATTAAAATAAACACTGCACTGTTTAGGGAATATTTATTAGTCCTGATTAGAAATATTGTGTTTAATTAAGCTGTCAATGGTTTTTTTTGGCAATTATTCTGGAGTTGCTCTAAATAATACACTAGACACATAGCCTGTAGTGCAAATCCTGCGATAGATCTCATTATTTAATGTTGTCTCCTGACACTGACATTAGATTCAGTGCTTCACAGTTAGGGAATGTACTTTAAGAGAGTAAACCTGTTTATATAACAGTTTAATGGTGTAATACAGCATAACGATTTAATCAGGAATCACAGAGTTGTCACTTGTAATATGCTGCAACACCATAATATTGGCATATCAAACTTTTTTTTTTTTAGATCGAAACTATTTTTAATTATGGAACTTCATGATTTGGTTTCAAATGTGTTGTAAACCAAATAAATGTTAAAGCTGCTACTGGTAAGAGGAACTGTGTATACACAATCAAGTTGATTTTAACTTTATTATTGTTTTTCTTCCTTTCCTAAAAATCCCCTATCTGCCAAAACATCAGTAAGGGGAAAATATTCCCAGACAACAACCATTTCCAATTAGGGGACAGAAAACACATTTCCTACAGAGCCAGCATTTTTTTAGTGCACTGAACCCTGACACCCTTGCTCTTGTTCAAAGGATGATAATTATAAACCAGACCTTGCATCAACGCTCTTGTCTGCAAGGGTGGTTATTATACACCAGGGGATTATTCATCTTTCCTTCGTGCATTTTCAGAACCTGAGACTGCGAGGCGGAGCTGTCCTGGGTCATGCAGTCTGTCCATCTGTGTCTATGTGACTAATGCATGATGTTTCATGTGAAATTATGTAGCTTATTACTACTGAATTTTGACTTTGAGATGTGTGTAATGGCATGTGCGTGATGCGACAGATTGGGTATCTTCAAGTATAGGATGCATAATGCTTAGGTAAAGTGGCACATAATTTGGATGCTTATTTCGTACATAAGAAAGAAAGGCATAATGTGGAACAAGCATCAAGAGCTGTCTTGTACATTTAAACATTTTTCTTGTAAAATTCTTCTTCTTATTATTATTATTATTATTGATTTATTTGTTTTAAAAATTTGTTTCCCCTGTTACCTTGGAAATATTCCTGTGCATCCAGTCTTTTTTTAGACACTTGTACTGCACAGCTTTTAAAAACAACTGTTCATTTAGTAGATAGGAAGCACAAAGAATATTCAGAAACCATTTGATAACTTGGAAACATCCTTCCACCAGTGATTTAAGCTGGATTTAGACTCTGTGATTACAGCAGTCTTGTCACACTCTTTTGTCTAAATTCTATTACAGAATGTGTGATAATATGCAGCGCTGTGGCCTCACATCGCCAAGGTCTAGGGTTCAATTTCCACCTCTGTGCGTGTGGAGCATTTTCTTCCAATGTTGGTAAGTTTCCTCTGGGGATTTGGTTTTCTCCTGCAAATCAAATACATGCAAACTAGGCTAACTGGTGTTATTAAATTGCCTGTAATTTATGAGTGTCCTTGTACCCTGCAATGCATTGGCACCCCATCCAGGCTTCCCATGACCCTGTACAGGATAAGTGGTATAGAGAATGAGTGAGTCAGTGGTTAAGAGATTAAGTGATATATGTTGTAGTCTGTGTGTCCCTCCATGGATATGCCTTCCCATACCATCACTGACCTACCACCAAACTGGTCATGCTGAACAATGCTACAAGAAGCATGATCACTCCCTATCTTCTGGAGTTTTTTCCATGTACTTGAGACTGTTATGGAAGACACAGTAATCCTTCAGGCAATGGCACATATTGCTAATAACCCTGCATAACCCTGGCCAAATGGAAAACAAGTGAAAGACCATCAGAAAAGTTGTGAGAAGAAAAAAAATGTCAGTGTCACCTGTAAAAACACTACTGTCCTTCTTGCCCCATATTATGCACCTGTTTACACCAGAGTAGCTGAAACTAATTAACAAAGCACATCTATTTCTAACTGACAAGATCAATATCCCTGTTTAATTGACCTGATGCTATACTCTGATTAAAAATAGTCCCTCGTTATTATTATTTTTGTTGTTGTGAGTTTTGTTTATTCTTTTACCATTTAAACATCATATCAGTTTTGTAAATGTCTTACACTTGAAATGGGAATTGTCCACTGTGTGAGCATTACACATCAATGCTTTATATTTTATGACCTAAGGAATATTTAATGAATTAAAGAAAGCAAAAGTGGTCCAAAACATTAAGCCACATGATGAGGAATTTTACATCAATTGTTAATAAAAAAAAAAAAAAAAAATCCTGGAAGCTTCTGGGCTGCCAGTCCATTAAGTGATTATAATAAAAATGTTTTATTTTATAATAGTACTTTAATAGTTAATATTTTGATGTACTTTCAAAAATCTGCATTTTTTCACTCTTGACAATCTTAGCTCTTCAATATGAGTCGTTAGCTTAATATACATTATTTCAAGTTTGTAATTGCTGCTGATCTCAAAACCAAGTCATCAGGTCATTTAAGAACAAAATGTACAGTACACGGATGCTATACAGACGGGCCCCAAAAATATAAAACTGTTCATCATGAAAAATACTGTATAGATGCATAATAGATCAATGATGTTGACTATTGGCATCTTTAGAGATTTTTTCTGATCAGCCATAACTTTTAAAATCAACTTGGACTTGGGTTCCCCTTGAGTCACTGTGCTGGCTCTAGCCCCTTTTTTTGTATCGTTGCCGCAAAAGTTTCGTTGTTTGTATCAGTGTTTAAATTATATAGCTTTTCCGTTTTTACAATAAAAATATTAATAGCAACAAGTTTTTGTTACGTTTTTCATACTATTGCCTTTTTTTATTTTTTTGCGCTTTTTGGAGAATGTGCGAGTTTCTTCGTCTAAAAACAACAAACAGAATTCAGCTTAGAACAACTAAACTCCGACTCAGGTACGATATAATGGATAATATTCAGCTTGTCCAGTGTGTTGAATGCAGGATGTTTAGACATTCTTCCTCCATCGATAGTGGTAATTTTACTTGTGATATGTGTGTGTAAGTGAGCACTCTGACAGAAAAGATATTAGCGTTAGAGAAGCGTATCCTTTAGCGTAAACTTTAGAGAGGGTTGGAGGGTGTAAGAGCAGTGTTATTTCTGTAGCGGACAGTCTGGGTGCCGCAGGCGGAGATAACCAGCCCCCGACTCCGGCACTAGCGCCCTTACAGCGGGGCGAGTGGGTGACGCTAAGGCTAGCCCACCCGAGCACACCTCCTCTGCGCTTCACGTGTCCAACAGGTTTGCTCTCCTCAGTGATGCACCCGCTGAGAAACCTGAAAGAGCTCTGGTTATAGGAGATTCTATACTGAGGCACGTGAAATTAGCCAGTCTAGTCTGGTTCCCCTCAAGGTTTCTTGCCATTACCATCTCAGGGAGTTTTTCCTTGCCACTGTCGCCCGCAGCTTGCTCACCAGGGACGGTCTGCTCATCTTGATTCATGCACACTTACATTCCATACAGACTTAAATAATTCTTTTGATTGTGTAAAGTTGCTTTGCGACAATTACAATTGTTAAAAGCGCTATACAAATAAAATTTAATTGAATTTAGGCATGACTCCACTAGGGATCTAAAAGTGTGCACCTGGAATGCTTTGTGTGCAGGGGAGAGGTATTTGTGATTCAGAATTGTTTGTCCGACGATCTCATTCTGATCTAACACTAATGTGATATGTCAACTTACTGTATTTGTCTGACAGATTCCATTGGTGCTAGGTCAGATTGGAATCTGAGTTTAGAGACTGGGTTATGCACAACGGCCTGTGCACAACCTTTTGGTGCTAGGGATCTGGGGAGTTTGGGACCGGATCGTGCACAGTGGCCTGTGGAGCACTCCCCGGTGGCTTTCTATCATGGCCAGCATTGAAATGGCCATGTAATAACAGACCTGTAATTGAGAATGAATAAGAGATGAATAAACAATGAGAAAGCAAAGAAAAAAAATATATTAAAGCAAAGATTTAGAACTTTGAGATTACATTGCAATATGTAAAAGACCTGTGTGGTAAGAGGAGAATACATTACATGTCCAAATGAGCAGTGCATCTGGTTGTTTACCACAAGCACACATACATCTGCAGGATGCAGTCAGTGGTCATGGGATGTTGAGCAATATCTATTCACCAGCCCAGACCTCCCATGAAGATAAGAGCCTTCTCTCTTTCTCTCTTTTTCAGACAGCAAAAGAAAATGATAATACATACTGCTAGATGTTCCAGTAGAAAAAAAAAAAAGATTGTTCAGGAGAACATTATGTGAACATCATGAGTTAAGTATTTTTTTTGGTCCATGTGTCATGCAATAAGTGCGCAGTTATTGCATACCAGTGCAAATGGAAATGTCTTGCCACTCCTCCAATGTGACGCCTGCATGTCCATGATGAAAGAAAAGTGTTTGATGGAGTCCAATAAGGGACCACAGAAATCTGAATGCCTCTAGCATGGATGGGGAATGATAGAGGCAGCGGGATGCATAACACAAAATGCAGCCTGGTAATGGCATGCCAGGCAGAGACAGATGAGCTGAAGTTCACATTAAATCCTCTTTTAAAGGACTTGTTCTGCAGAAGGTGAGGTATAACCAACTGCGGTCTGCAGGCTATTAGCCAGCTTGGGTATATCACCGATCCTACTGAGTGGGATCGTCATAAATTCAGATGAATTTTCATTGAGAGAGAGAGAAAGAGAGAGAGAGAGAGAGAGAGATACCTAAATGTCCACAACAAAGAATAGAGGTTGCATATACAGTATCCACACCAGGGATATCAAACTTAAATCTCAATTTTTGTAACAACTTGAATGGCCATAAAATAAAGCTATTAATTTTAACATTATTTATTGTCTATTATATTAGGCCCTGATCATTTTCTAGGAGAAAAATGCTAACAGAAACTACTGTATGCACCATAACATTATAATGATTAAAGTATCATCCCATTCCTCGTTCATACACCATCAACTTGCCCTCATTATAGATGAAACATTTCCGTATTTTATTTTTTAAATAATTTGTCGTTGCTGGTCTGACTTGTAGATGTTTGTGGGCAATATTAAAACAAACCCAGAGTTATCAAAAAAAAAAAAAAAAAAAAATCCCCAGGAATATTGTAGAACAGGTCACCTTGTCATATGACGTCTGCCACGTTACACAAAGATGTTGGGAGTTATCAGCATTATATGAATATGTGTTCCTCTATATGCGTTTCCCTTATACAGCAATAGTCCAGTTGTTAAAAGTCCAATAAAAAAAAAAAAAAACATATAACATGGTGTGCATTTGGATTTATCTATTGCCAATTTTCATAATCAGTCACTTTAAATGCACAGAAAATCAAACAACTATTCACTATAATTGCTAAATGTCCTATCGATAGTAATTACTGACCTAATTTGAAAATGTTTTTATAATCATGTTTTACTGTCAAACTAAATGAAACAATACAGCAGGTAGCAGTTGTCAGTGAATTTGATAGCTGTGACCTACACTCAATGCAGTTCAAAACTGTCAGTGATCTAGACTGTGCTAAATCTTAAGGACTAACAACCCTTGCAACCAATTACAAAAGGCTTTTTTATTTATTTATTTATTTTTTTAAGCTAAGGCAGATTTGTTTTGGACTGAAGAGCAGTATAGCAGTTAAGCTTTCAGTCAAGTGTCTCATGAATGCATGATGTAACAATTAGAATTTAGTGCACTGAAATAGAAAATGCAAAGTGCATCTAAGGAAAATTAGTTTAGAGCAGAAAAAATGGTGGCATGCATTTAGGAACCAGGAATAATCCTTATTTTAATCAGTCTGGTTTAACAAATGTGTCAGTGACTAGTGACTCAGAAAACAAGCTACAATTTCTGGGAGTTTTCAAGCATCAAAAGTTTGGAGATGAAGCAGTCCAAGTGAAGATAATTCTTGGTAGAGAGACTAAACTGGTTAGAAAAGTCACTACATGTTATATATTGGTTTTGCCTTACACATTGTGGTATTCGGGCATACTTTATGAACATATTTTTTCAAAATTTGTTACACCATATACAGCAGAGGTCATACAACCATGGAACATTATTGGAATCCTTATGAAGAACATAACGTGCAAATGACTATTGTTTAATTCCAACCATATTACAGCAAAACATTACAAACAACATATAAACATAGCCTGCTGTCCTGATGAATACAGGAAATCAAATCTCATTGGGACAAATTTATTGTTTGCTGCAAAGCAAGAATGCTGATGTAGAATCTTCTCTGCTTTCCACCTGACGCCTAAGATAAACACAAACCACTTCTAGTTCGGAAGAACTACTTGGAGCTTTCAGGCATGCAATGTATGGGGAAAAAGAGTCAGGAAAATGCTTTTAAAATGCTGTTTATTCTGCATTGCTGTGTATACCTGCTATCCACTGATGGATAATGGAAATTATCCATCAGTAAGTCCTGATTGCCAGCATTAAATACTATGTAAACCACATCTACGTCTACTTTATAATGTATACTTAAATACATGTACATGTCAAACAGTTGTGTTTTTGGACAAAAAGTTAACATAGTCCTATAAGCTTGTTGGAAACTAATCTGAAGTTTGAGGTAATTTTTTCACTGAGCATATGACCATTTGTAAGGAACATTGAGTTATGAAGTAGTACTTTATATTTCTCATTGTATTTAAAAAATACATATAATATTTCCACACTTCATAAGACAATATGATGCAGATTGAGTTTGCAATTGTTTTTTTTTTCTACCATCTAATTGTAACCATTACATCTAATTGTATAATTATATCACTATTTTTCATCCCATAGTAGGTCAAATCATTCAGTTGCAACTGTTAAAGATTTATTATCTTGCAGTTGTGAGAAAGTGAGCTGATAAAGGAAGCTTTTATCAAATATTAAGCTATTCCCTAAACCTAACCCAAACACTAACTTAGCATTCTACCACCAGGTAAGAGCAAAATTTTATTGTTGCAAGATTCTACTTCATTCATGTCCCTTTGGTTTTTCACATCTACTGTAACAGCAACAGCATTGGTGCTTACAAAATTAAAGAAATTTACATAGTAGCATAATAAGCCTTATTTAAACATGATTAATTAAATGTGAAATGAAGCAAGGCTATTGCAAGTGTAATTGCAACTGGCAAACAAATTGTAGATGATCAGAGGTAGGTAGACTAGCCAAAAAAAAGGACTCAAGTAAGAATTGTTGTACTTCAAAATAATATTACTCAAGTAGAAGTAAAACGTAGTCATCCAAAATATTACTTAAGTAAGAGTAAAAAAGTATTCAGTAAAAAGATTCTCAAGAACTGATTAACTGTTTTATCATAATGTCAGATTTTTTTTTTAGAAATTATGTAAGCAGTCAGACAAAATGATAAAATAGTGTCCAAATTGCAACATTCCAAATAATAAAATAAATTAATAAAACTAAATATCTTTACAAAATAGCAAATAAAGAAATAAGAAACACAAATCTCCTCATCTTCCTTTTTTAACAATATAAAGCCTTTGAAATAAATACCTACTGTAGGTAACATATACTGTATGTAATATATGTTTAACAGTGTAAACTATTTCCTGTGTAAGATATTCAAATGTCCTGCAATATTAAAACATGTGTACAAGAGCGACAGCACTGGTGCTGACAAAGCCACTTACTATATCATAAACTGTATCCAGCAGAACTAATGTAAGAAACCTATATTTTTTAGCCTCCAGTTTATATATTTATAACTTATATAGTTATAATAACTATATTATTATATAGTTATTATATATAAATATACACTCACCTAAAGGATTATTAGAAACACCACACTAATACGGTGTTTGACCCCCTTTCGCCTTCAGAACTGCCTTAATTCTACGTGGAATTGATTCAACAAGGTGCTGAAAGCATTCTTTAGAAATGTTGGCCCATATTGATAGGATAGCATCTTGCAGTTGATGGAGATTTGTGGGATGCACATCCAGGGCATGAAGCTCTCGTTCCACCACATCCCAAAGATGCTCTATTGGGTTGAGATCTGGTGACTGTGGGGGCCATTTTAGTACAGGGAACTCATTGTCATGTTCAAGAAACCAATTTGAAATGATTCGAGCTTTGTGACATGGTGCATTATCCTGCTGGAAGTAGCCATTAGAGGATGGGTACATGGTGGTCATAAAGGGATGGACATGGTCAAAAACAATGCTCAGGTAGCCCGTGGCATTTAAACGATGCTCAACTGGCACTATGGGGCCTAAAGTGTGCCAAGAAAACATCCCCCACACCATCACCAGCAGCCTGCACAGTGGTAACAAGGCATGATGGATCCAAGTTCTCATTCTGTTTACGCCAAATTCTGACTCTATTATTTGAATGTCTTAACAGAAATCGAGACTCATCAGACCAGGCAACATTTTTCTAGTCTTCAACTGTCCAATTTTGGTGCGCTCGTGCAAATTGTAGCCTCTTTTTCCTATTTGTAGTGGAGATGAGTGGTACCCGGTGGGGTCTTCTGCTGTTGTAGCCCATCCGCTTTAAGGTTGTGCGTGTTGTGGCTTTACAAATGCTTTGCTGCATACCTCGGTTGTAACGAGTGGTTATTTCAGTCAAAGTTGCTCTCCTATCAGCTTAAATCAGTCGGCCCATTCTCCTCTGACCTCCAGCATCAACAAGGCATTTTCGCCCACAGGACTGCCGCATACTGGATGTTTTTCCCCTTTCACACCATACTTTGTAAACCCTAGAAATGGTTTTGCGTGAAAATCCCAGTAACTGAGCTGATTGTGAAATACTCAGACCAGCCCATCTGGCACCAACAACCATGCCACGCTCGAAATTGCTCAAATCACCTTTCCTTCCCATTCTGACATTCAGTTTGGAGTTCAGGAGATTGTCTTGACCAGGACCACACCCCTAAATGCATTAAAGCAACTGGCATGTGATTGGTTGATTAGATAATTGCATTAATGAGAAATTGAACAGGTGTTCCTAATAATCCTTTAGGTGAGTGTATATGTTAAAATTGCAACATTAAATAAAACAGCTAAACTAACCGCGACATCCCCGCTGTGTGGTCTGATCAAACGGAGTCATGTCATGTGGTAGATCCACCGGCTGCATTTCTCTGGCAAAAACAAAGAATATCTAAAGTGTGGAAAAAAAATGCTTAAAAAAAGGTAACGAGTCGAGTGTAGCCAAATGTAGTGAAGTAAGAGTAGTGCTTCTTCTTTACAAATCTACTCAAGTAAAAAGTATGGTGTGCTAAAACTACTCATAAAAGTATATATTTTTTTAAAGTTACTTAAGCAAATGTAACAGAGTAAATGTAACCTTGTTACTACCCATCACTGTAGATGATAAACAAGGTCATAGTCTCTAAAAGGCAAGGGTGAGGTCATCAGAAAGGGGACAAGAATCAAAAACCATAACACAAGAACACAAAAATGTAAGGCTTAATGTCATCAACCAAAAATACACTGAGCAGATGCTTTGCATTGAAACATTAACCAAAAAAAAAAAACACAATGGCTTAAATACACTGACTTATCAAGGGAAGAACTGAAAACAGATGAAAGCAATCATGACACATTAGGAAGCCATCCAATGAAAAGGCCAGGGCGGAGATGAGACATGAACCAAAATGTGCATAGCCATAGAAACAAAGAGACAAAACCCAGAAGAAGCGCCATTAAATGCTGAGATCTATGACACGTGCTGAAAGCTGCAGCACACTCTCAGAAGTGCAGTACATGCTGAGAAGTAGAATACATGACACTTGCCTCGAAATTGTTTTTTCATCTCTTTTTAAATCAGTCTGTGCTTGCTACAGGATGCTGATTCCTCCTGAATGTGCTCAAAAGGATTAAAGTAAGCATGTGTAGAGTTAATTATGTGGTTAGTACCATGCTTTTTTTTGGAAAAATTCAAAGTAGTCCAGGATAAAACTATTTCTGCATTTCTATTGTATACGTATATTACACAAAATGAAAGAACAGGTTTGCAATTTTAAAACTGTCAAAAATGTTTCTTACATTTTTTAATATACCTGACCTCAAATCCAAATTAAACAAAATAACAACTTAATTAACAAATTAAAGAATAAGGAGTACTTGCTCGTTTTGGACAATAAACACAGAAGAATTTATTAACCTAAATCATACGACAGATAGTTCTGAGAGATAGATTGTTTTGACTGGACGAGAGGCATTCCACGAATGGTGATAAGAGATGGACCATCACTGGGATGTTCACAGGTGTTGTAGCAATCCTTAATTACACTAAATGTTGGTTGTCAGCATGGGTAAAAGTAGATTTTTACAATCTTTAGTACTGGAAAGAGGGGAGAGCATGCCAAAACTCACATGTAAAACGTCTCTAGGGTTACGTTTGTAACCCCAGTTCCCTGAAGGGGAACGAGATGCCACATCACGGTGACGGCTTTGGGGATTGCTTCCAGAAATTGCGTCTTGAAGACATATCTAATCAACTCCACAGTTTCCGCGGGTCCTCGCATCAGCGACGCAGCCGCGTCTGATGTCGGCACGTGAAAGAGTATAAATAAGTGTCGGACAAACCTTCTACAGCTTCCGAAGCTCACAAGCGTCCAGGCGCATATAAGTATGGCAATGTGACGCAATGTCTCGTTCCCCTTAAGGGAACTTGGGTTACAGACATAACCCTAGAGACGTTCCCTTTCAGGGGAACTCCGAGCCACGTGACGAAGTGACAGCTTTGGGGTCGAGATGCCCACTCCGCCATGCTTATAGGTGCCTGGCTCGAGCTGAGAGCACCTGAGAGGACAGAGTCAGGTCGAGGTAGATGGCGTAGAATTTAACAAATGTGTGCGGGGTTGCCCACCCGGCACTGTCGCAGACCTCTTGAGGTGTCGCCCTCGCAGCCAGAGCCTTGGAGGCCGCCATACCCCTGGTAAAGTGCGCCCGAGCTGAGAGGCTTTGCCAACTGCCCCATAAGCCATGGAGATGGCCTCCACAATCCACTACTGAGCGCATGCTTGGTCGCTGGAAAGCCCCTTTTTGGAAGACCGAAGCACATGAATAGCTGGCCAGACCGTCTCCACGCCAAGGAGGACACAAAGTGAAGGCGTGGACAAAGTGAAGGAGAGCTCTGACCGGGCAGAGAAGGTTCAGCCTCTCCTGTTTTGGCGTCAGGAAAGGTGGAGGATTAAAGGCCTTAAGCACCACTGGCCTGGTCACTCTAGTAGGGATTTAGGAAATATATCCAGGTCTGGGATGTAGACATGCCTTGACTAGCCCAGGGGCAAAGTCAAGGCAGGATGGCGCTATTGAGAGCGTCTGCAGATTACCTACCCTCCGGAGAGATGAGATGGCCAGAAGGAGGAGGGTCTTAAGTGTTGCACACTTCTCGTTACTGTCCGTGAGAGGTTCAAACGGAGCCCGAGACAGACCCTCCAACACGATGGTGAGGTCCCACGAGGGCACCTTGGAGTCAACTGAAGGCATTAACCTCCACGCACCACGGAGAAAAAGGTACACTAGTGGGTCACAGAGCTATAGCTATAGAAGGTTTGTCCGACACTTTTTTTATACTCTTCTGCGTGCGCAACTGTGTCGCTGATGTGATGACGTCGCAACTGTGGAGTTGATTAGATATGTTTTCAAGATGCGACTTCTGGAGGCAATCCCCAAAGCTGTCACTTCGTGACGCAGCTCAAAGTTCCCCTGAAGGGGAACTAGTCACTGTCAGCAAGAAATCTGTGATAACGGTATGTCAGCTAAACACTTACTAGTAAACTGTCTCCTTATCAACTGTTTCTAAGTCAGTCCAAATTGCCTCTAAACCATGTGTATTATATTGTTCACACCTAATGCAAGCTACTAAGCTAACTAGCAGAATCCTTAATCCCTCTCTCACTCCTGATCAATGGCAACACTCTGTGTGTGAAACAAAGGATTCCAATTTACAGTCTACATAATGCAATAGCATTACATTGTATGCTGTCTGGGATTCAACCCTCGAACCTCGAAAGATCTTCTAAATAATCCAAATTTAGATAAGTGGAAAAAGGAAGTAAATCTTGTACGTTTCTCAGGACTGTGTATGACCTCCATGGTCTAATCATTTACCATTTGACTTCATAGTACCAGTAAGAATTTAAAATTACTTTTACCCCTTGTTAATTACACAAAATATATTTTGCCAGCTTAACACTAGTACCTCCAGTCTTGGAAGGATATGTGTTGGCAGAGCAAAACTAAACAAACATCATATTCTGTTGATAATAAATGGTGTTTGTGCATGAAACATTTGATGTCATACTGTACTGTTATACAGTGTGAAACTTAATATCAGAATGACTGTAATATTCAGTACAACAAACACTTTCATAGGCTACTGTTTAATTATAAAATATACAGCTACCACTCATTTATTCAAAAATGCATTTTACCATTTATCCATGAGCACATTTTGCCATTTATTCATTTATAAGTACAGTACATTATAATTAATGTTGCACAAGATCCAGTTACGTCAGCTATAAACATTTGTTACCTTGCCAGCCTTTCTTTTTTCTCTCTTAAAATTATATAGCCTGATCATATAGTTGCTGTTAACTACGTCTGTATATGCAAGATAACAGCCACGGATTTCCTGCAGTCATTTGGTGCTCTGAGTGTGCTCTGTGTGCTGCAATAAATATAAATAGTGAATGCATAATGTGACATCATGTGACACTGTGTCTGCAATCGAATAAACAAACTAACATTGTGTCTCAAATTACATACTGTAAATGAGTAATATTTTGGGCTGTTATTATATTTGCCCATTTATTTTTTTATGTCTTATTATAGTGAGTTTTGAATTTTATGTAAAATCTTGTTTAAAAAAGTTCTACATACAGTATACATTTTTCAGATGTTTTTAATATTATTATAATAAATATTTTTCACTGTATGGTGATGGTGTTTGATTTGAAACAGATCATACTTTATGTCATACTTTGATATTTATCAGAGTGGTAGTACAATTAAATAAATAAATAAATAAATAAATAAATAAATAAATATACATCACAACAGAACAGGTCTAAGATAGAGCTATGTAGAAATGACAGTGACTTACAGTATATTTTACAACCTGTAACTGAAATGAACCTTTATTCGGAGTGTACAAAAATAATGCTTGTACAATAGACAGATTTTGATGTTGCTCGTAGAAAAAGTGAGGTTGAGATATTGATCTTCTATTCCACCACTCCACTAGATGTACATTGTTTATGTATATCTGCATAAACCATTACAAAAGCTACTTTCTCTCTCTTACAACACATTTATACAGGTATATATATATATATATATATATATATATATATATATATATATACAGTATATATATATATATATATATATATATATATATATATATATTAGGTTAAAGGAATGTTTTGTATTTATTTATTTTTGTATTTCTGTATTTTTGCATTTGTACTTACAGATATACAGAAAGTCATATTAATTAACATTTTTTAGTTTGAGTGTACTATTACTGAGCAAAGTGCAAGGAGAATTTATGTGTGTAGATAAGGATCATGTGATTGATGGTTTGGAAAAACCCACAGGATGTGAACTCATTCCTGCAAAAAAAATGTCAATTCTTGCTTTAACATAAACTTTTGTGCTGAGTTATTCAGTCTTACTCTCACTCATATACTACACTTTTTTCCCTGTACAGGGTTACAGAGGCCACAGTACTAACCCCTACACCACCAAAATTAGTTTTATTTTATTAATATATACAGTATATATATACATACATAACATACAGTATATATATACATACATACAGTATATTATATATATATATATATATATATATATATATATATATATTTATTTTTTTTTAGCATGGGTAAGAGATGCACACTAGCTTAGTGGTTAGTATGTGTGGAGTTTTCATGTTTTCTCCATGCACAAAAAATGCTATCTGCTTGGCACCACACACCATGTTTACCCAAACAAAGATAACACACATGTAAGAATTGTCTTTATTTATGATTATTCAGAATTCAACACCTCGCTAATCTTGGGCTGGAAACCCCCATCTGCAGCTAGATTTTTGATTTCCTGACAGACAGACCCTCTATAAATTCAATTTAATTTAATTTTATTCAATTTTATTTGTACAGTCCTTTTAACAATAGTCATTGTTGCAAATCAGCTTTACAGAATCAAAAGAAAATTACGGAAATGTATATGAAATGTGCGAAAATGTGTGTAAATCAAAATGTTCAGATTGTCTCTGATGAGCAAGCTGAGGGTGACGATGGCAAGTAAAAACTGATTGAGATGGCAATAGGAAGAAACCAGACAGAGAACCCATCCTCAGTCATGCTATGTGTTGGAAGGCAGCTGGAAGTTCAATACAACAGATGATATCTTTAAGTTTATATGGAGTCCAGTTCTTTATTGGAGGTTCTGAATTGTTGCGTGACAGCAGTTACAATGCTTTATGTATCAGTCGAGACCAGGACCGTCTTCATGGAAAAGTGGAATCGTCCCCAGTAACCACACGCATCCCAAGCAGACCACACGGGGCTCCAAATGATGAGATCTCCAACCAGAAGCATGGCACCAGGATGAGTCATACTGGTCCAGAGAGCAGAGGGGGTCTGGATCACTGGCAGCTCAGGAGCAGCATGTGTAGCTCGACAGGGAAAGGCAGAGAGAGAAAGAGAATATAAGAGAGGAGAAGAAGAGATAACAGTTAGGTATGATCACAGTCACATAATGTATAAAGTGAATGTATATTCAGTGCAGAGTGCAAGCAGGGACTCCAGCATGACTAACAAAAAAATTATAACTAAAAGGGAGAGCCAGAAAGAAACATAGACATTAGGGCCCTCTGGGAAGTAAATCAACCAGTCACTCCACTGTCAACAAACCTGAGTGATCAATTAGAGTGTGGAAGACAGCATGTTAACATACCAGTTCATCATAATTCTCCTTCGATGAGCCCCCCAGATCTGCTATTTTACCTAAGGCAAATCTATTCACAAAAATGTTTGGCTAAATAAATAGTTTTTTTAGGCTAGACTTAAACATTGAGATGATGTCTGAGTCCCAAACATTAACTGGAAGGCTATTACATAATTTTGCAGCTTTGTAAAAAAAGGGCTCTGTCCTATGCTGTAGTTAACATGAATCATGGTACTGACAAGCAGCCTGCATCCCTTGATCAAAGTAGGTGTGGCAGATCTAAAAAAAAACAAAAAAAAAACAACAGTTCACTCGGCTACGGAGGTGCAAGCTGATTTAATGCTTTTTAGGTCAAAAGTAGTACTTCAAAATCATTGCGAAATTTTACTGGGAGCCAAGGCAGTGTGGATAAGATAGGGGTAATGTGCTTGTATCTTCTGGTTCAAATGAGGACTCTCATTGCTGCATTCTGGACGAACTGGAGTTTGTTATGCACCTAGTTGAACATCCAGACAGGTAGATGTTACAATTATTAAACCTACAAGTGATGAAAGCATGAGCTAATCTGCCTACATTGTTTTTTGACAATATATTCCTTATATTGCCAACACTTCTATCTTGTCAGGATTAAGGAGAATGTAGTTAGTTAACATTTAGTCAAGTACAGTATGTACTTTTTAATTTTAGGCTGGCAGTTCTCAACACATTAGTAAAAACAAACAAGGTGGCAGTTGAGATTGTCTGAAGGGTACTGAAGAATCATGATAAAATGTGTTAAAGATGTCTTCTTAAATGGTGAGCTGAAGATTATCTTCCTTTAGATTTAATGATAGATAAATGTATTTAGTGATAAAAGGTAATTTATGATCTAAAGCACACAAGCTTATCTACAAACCATGACAATTTGATTTGTCTGTTTTAACTTCACAGATTTTTTTGTCAACCTCCTTATTCTATTTTGAAACATTCTTCCTTCTAACTAGGATTCCCATCGCTGCCACTCAGAACCACCCACAAAGCAAGATGCCAGCACCACTATACTTAACTGTACAGTACAATGGTATTAGTCATTTGATGAGTACCTGGTTTTGTCAGATGTAGTACTTGGAGCTCAGCCCAAAAAAAAAAAGTTTTTTTTTCGTGTCTCATCAAAACATGCTCATGCTTTTAGAGTCTTTTAAATGTAAGCAATTTGCCTTTTACTCAGAAATTGCCTCTCACCACTTTACCACAAAGACCTGTGGGAATATATTTAGGATGGTTGTCTTTCTTGCAGGTTCTATAATCTTCGCATGTACTGCATGAAATGTTAAAATGGTCACTTAAAATTCTGGTACTTTAAAACATGCTGTGTACACTACATACAGTATAAAGTAGATGGACATTAACCTCACAGGCTACATTTTGCTGGAGTTAAACATACGTACACTAATTTATACATACACTTATAAGATTATTTGTGAACTGTAGTGTTTATGTATTCAAGAATGTCAGTGAAGTTAAAATAAGACATCTCTTTTGTCTAACCAGATTAGCTCTCCAGGTACATATGTTGTCCATTATGACTTTATTACTGCAGCCCTTGGCATTTAAACTCAGCCATCTGTGGCCTCATGTCCTTTTGCTCCTTCTGATGTAACGAATACTAATACACTTAAGCTCCGGAGAAGAGGTTGAATTTTTCCACTTAGACATTTGAATTTATAAACACCATCATTTTACACCCATACTGTATGGAAAATAATGAGAATAGAATAAATTCTCAGATTTATATGTTTTACTAGAAATAAGACCACCAGAGGAGCATATACAGACATATTTAAAAGTTACCTTACTTTTTTATTCTATTTTTTGTGTGTAAAAACACACAGTAATAAAAATAACAGTATTAGGCAAATTCAACCTCTGCTGAACAACATACAACTATTAAATTTTTTTTTTTGAATGAGCTTAACTTTGGAAAGATAAAACTGTTGAATAGATATCACAGTCACCTCTACAAATCTCTGGTATACAGAGAAGTTGACTGATTTAAGGTGTCCTGGGACTGCAAAACTAGCCCAAATAAATACTGTTTGATTTTCGCCAAATATGACGGTAGGCATTAAAGCCAAACAACTCTATTTTGGTCTCAAGATGTCTTCTGGTGTGTTGAGATTCAGTTTTAAAACCTCAGTCATGCCTTCATGTTCTTTTTGGACGTAAGACAGGGAGGCACCCCTTCCAAACAAAACTTACTTGTTCAGGTTACTTCTAATTGTGCTGCATGGACTTTAGCATTTAACCTGTTTAGTGAGGCCTGTAGGATTTGAGATGCAACTCTTTGGTGTTTTTGGTATTTCTCTGAACATTGTATGGTCTGACCCTGGGTTGAATGTACCAGGACATCCACTCCTGGGAGGATTGGCAACTCTCTTGAATGCTTTTCACTTGTTAATAAGCTCTCACTGTAAAACGTTGAACCCCAAATTGTTTGAAAATGGTATAATATATATTTTTTTTCAGATTGATGTACAGAAACCATTGATCATATCTCTTTTTTTCCCTGGCCCCTGAATGACCAGAAAATTGCCCAAACTTCTGTTTTTATAGAGGTCCACACACCTGCTGATGATTAATTAATTAAGGGCTAATGATTAGCAGCACCTGATTGTAACTTAGATTTAGTACTTGGCCAGATGTTTTTTTTGTGTGTGTGGCTTCATTTTCTTAAGGCAAATAATTACACATAAAAAAATATTGTTGCTCCTCTGAGGTTGTATTTGGGTAGTACTAAGACCTGCTATGATGAGATGATTTTTAGTATGTTTGTACAAAAAACACAAATTATAAGAGCAGGTATTAGCATTGTACATATATATGGTAAAAAAAAAAAAAAAAAAAAAAACAATTAACTAGTAATCTGTGAATTGTTAAATATTGCTCAATAAAGCAAAATCTAAACTACAAAGCAGTGCATGTTTGGGTAGCCTTGATGTATTATATATTTTACCATTGTATGACCAGTATGGATAAACCTACAGTATGCACTTATAGAGATGGCTGCTAGTGGTTAATCTTGTTGTGCTAGATTGTTGTGGAGTCTCAGAATGGTAGGTCCGTCTCACTGAGCAGGAGGTAAGGGATCATGTGATTGACGAGGCTGCCACTTGACCACAGGTAAGGTTGCAATTGATGTTTGAATCCAGAGTGCCAATATATATTCATTGAAAATGTCATCTGCAGAATGTATGGCATTCAAAATGCCCACCAGGAATATCTGCTCTTCAAAGTGCAGTCAGCAAAAAGTTTGTAATCACTGATCACTGAGTGAGAAAGGGGGGCATTTATTTACTCACACAGCCAAGTCAATGACAAAGCTTTAGAACACTGAGACATGGCCTTGTGGTGCTTTCTACCACATGTGATATAGGATTCATTCTTGCAATGTTTTTAGTGGTTAAAGTTAGGGTTAGACTAAAGATGATATTGATATTTGGATTTTATGACTTTAGTTATCAAATCTACCTCATGTAAAAACTAATAAATTTTACATAAGACATGATGGGGAAGGGAAAAAAACCTGTACTGTATTTTCACAGATTATGTGGAAAAAAATAACAATACTTGGTTTCATATGTATATCTTTAAAGTAATACATTAACACAGATTCTATTAGTCTAGTGACAACTCACCCCACTGACAACTTTTGCATTTATTTTGGTGATGTTTTTAAAGGCATTTAGTTTAGCTTCTTTCGGTTGTTTTTTTTTTTTGGTATCCCTTTGGTCTATTATACCATATACTGCTTATCCTGTACAAGGTGATAGAAGGGCTGGAGCCTATCCCAGAGGAATCAGGTCGCTAGGAGGGGAGTACTGTGGATGTGATGCCAATTCATCACATGGCACAAGCACACACTCACTCAGTACAGGCAATTTGGAAATGCCAATTAGAGTAATCTGCATGTCTTTGGACTGTTTACTTTGGAGGTGTCACCATGCTGCCCCTAAGACCTTTCAAATTTTGGATGACACAACTCCGGTGTCCTCTCTCAGTTTGTAATCTTTTTTCAAGTAATTTATTTTGATACTTGCGCTCCAGTCCCGTGGACGTTGTTACAAACCATTGTTTTTTTTTTTTTTTTCAGCTTTCACAATGTTTCTCTTGCCAACTTCTGCTGGTTTAATTATACAACATGTTGGATGTCAGGTTGGTGAAACAGTAGTTTTATATTTCAGGACATTCCAGATTTTTGTATATAAGGTGTAACGGCTTCTAAGGTTTTTCCTTATGTTCCCTTTCAAAAGCTATACTCCATGCTGCATGAAAATGCTATGGAAACGCTCTTTATATGACCGGTTGTTAAAGCATGTGTGTCAAACATGCCAAAGATTTTGGCATATATAACCTCGGACAGGTGACGTCATTTGATTAGGTGCACCTGGAGGTTATAAATAGGCATGAACCGGAAACATCCTCAGCTATGAACCGGAAACATCCTCAGCTCTTTTTGTCTTTAGGACTGCATTGTTCTCCCTAATAAAGTCCCTTGCGCTCGGCTCGCCGTCTTTAAAACAAAACTGCAAGCCACGGCGCATTTCTCGCGTGAAAATTTGCCGGAAGCGCACAAGATGGAATCTTTCTTTTTTCTCGCCGAATCATAAGCCTTTTACCATCCACTTCTCAAGCGCACTTCGACGCTTCTTATAAAGGGGGAAAGAACTTTCTCTCTCGCTTCCGCAGAGATGGAAACTTTCACTTCAGAACGCTCCTCTAAGGATGAGTGAGCGTATTAGTTGTTGTTAGAGGTGGTAACATGCGCGGTCTAACGCGTACACCTCGATTCGCTGTAAAAAATAAATAAATAAATAAAAAATAAGATCCCCCAAACGACAGGTTTCTGTCGGGCGGCCGGAGGAGGGGCCTCAACGATGGCCCCTCCCCTTCTTGGCAACTTCCATGATAAGTTTACTCTTTCATGGAATAAGCTGTATTCATCCCATGTTTTGTGTTATTGACATTGATTTGCTCGAATGTCATTGATGCGAAAAGCGCTTTTTTATTTTATTATGATGCCCCAGATTGAAGAGATGCTTGCGGGCTATCTCTCTCCTGAGAGCTCATCCTCCCTGAAAAAATCCACACACCCCACCAAGCCATGTAGACTAACATCTTTGTTGGTGGGAAAAGCTTTTTCAGGCAGCAGGTCGGCTGGTGCTGCCCTGCACACAATGGCTTTGCAGGCATACCAGGCTGACCTACTGAGAGATCTGGGCAATGGTGGGTCTGTCAATGACGCAGAGTTTGTGAAACTACGCCAAACCACAGATTATTTCTCCATGCCACCAAGCAGACGGCCTGTGCTATTGGCCGTTCTATGGCTGCCATGGTCACCACAGAGAGACAGCTGTCGCCTAATCTCACGGACATTAAGGACAGGGATCGCGTCTTCCTTCTTAATGCCCCCATCTCGCCTTCTGGCCTTTTTGGCAAAGCCGTGAACACCACAGCCACTAGGTTTCGGGAAGGCAAAGCTCTATGAGCAGAGCTTTGTGAGGTTTCTCCCCGCCATGCTCAGGGGTCGGGATTGTCGGCCACCCAGTCCCGACCAGGTCTAGTTCTCACCAGGCGTGAAGCGCAAAGGGTGTCCTGAGCCAAGCAACCCCTCGTAGATTGGGGCGGGACTCGCCACGCCTTGCAGTCCGCTTCAGGAAGGCCGTGGTTCAATCTCCGCCACCACTGGTGTTTCACAGAGCAGCGGTCTCCAGCAAAATGTTAGGTATTTGGTTCCATCCTGCCGTGTTTCAGGATGCCTAATATCTAATGCACCCTTTCAATGTGGTTCAGACCCTCGTCCTTGACTCTGTGTCCCACTCTAGGTCCGTGTTGTCGTCGCAAGCTGCTAACAACAGAAACTTTCCTCACGGGCGGGGGTGCGGTCTTAGATGGCAGTCCAGCCCAAGGGATCTGGAGAGGTCATCTTTTCGTGTTGCACATCAATTTCCTTGAAACGATGATTCTATTTCTGGCCCTGAAATACTCCCTCCAGCAGCTGAGAGGCTACCATGTCCTAGTGCGGGTGGACAACACTACGGTAGTCTCATAATTAATCGCCTGGGCAGACTGTGGTTGCGCGCTAAGCTAGCGCACCAGATTCTGCTTTGGGGCACAGGACAAGTTTCTGTCCCTCAGGACTATTTACATTCCAGGACAGATGAATATGGGAGCAGACCTGCTGTCCAGGCAAGCTGTGATACACAGGGTTTGGAAACCCCACCCCGAAGTAGTCAGTCCTCTAGAAGAACTTCAAATCTTCTTCTTTGTCTTTCAGCTGTTTCGGCGAATCATTTGCCTCCATCTAACCCTATCCTCTGCATACTTTTCTCTCACACCAACTAACTTCATGTCTTCTTTCACTTCATCCATAAATCTCCTCTTTGGTCTTCCTCTAGACCTCCTGCCTGGCAGTTCCAACCTCAGCATCCTTCTACCGATATATTCACAATCTCTCCTCTGAACATGTCCAAACCACCTCAATCTGGCCTCTCTGACTTTATCTCCAAAACATCTAACGTGGGTTGTCCCTCTGATAAACTCATTCTTAAAGAAGAACTTCAAATGGAATGTTTTAAAAAATGGTGCACAGCAAAAGATGTAGACCCAGTCCACTGCCAAATGGTTTAGTGCTGGAGTTCCTACAAGAAAATTGACCTCGGGCTCATCCCCTAGTAATCTCAGAACGTACGTAGCCGCTATTTTGGCTTGTTGTGTCTTTGCCCCTGGGCTGGTCAAAGCTATTTTGCATTCTCACCCCAACCATTTTCTGAAGGTTCCATTCTCAACTATGCACCCAGTTGTTCTCAAAGCCTCTGTCCTCCGCCTTTACAACTTCAGAGCAGGAAAGACTTCACTCACTGTCTCCACTTCGTGCTCTTTAGATTTACAGTACATCCACTGCACTATCCAGTGACATAAATCAGAGCAGGTTTTTATACGTTGTGGGGACCGCAGTCGAAGGGCAGCCACCACTGGACAAATGCTATAACATTTGGAGAGAGATGCTATTGCATCTATGAGGCATGTGGAAGACTTCGCCTCTAGTAATTAGGGCCTATTCAACCAGGGGGCTTGCCTCATTAATTGCTCTGCAAGAGGCGTCCCCTTGCAGCAAGTGTACATCCTGGACATCCTTTCAGACAAAATTGACCTGAGGATGTTTACGGTTCATGCCTACTTATAACCTCCAGGTGCACCTAATCAAATGACGTCACCTGAACGAGGTTATATATGGCAAAATTTTGGCCGTGTTTGACACACATGCTTCAACAACCGGTCACATGGAGAGCATTCCCATAGCGTTTTTTACACAGCATCTCGTTCCCGCTTTTTTAGGGAACAGGGTTACAGCAAAGTAACCCAAGACGTTCTTTTCATATATATACAGTAAAATGCCATCTTTTCTTCAAAAAACAACTATCTAGTACTCTTTTTAACAACAAGTGCAGTTTCCACAAGTAATACCCAGGGCTCATAACAAGAGTACCTATTCAAAGTTATAAAATGTTTAAACAATAAAACCTACAGTGCACACTTGGGCAACAAGAACCCTCTGTCAGTCAATATTGAAAATTCTTGATACTTGACACAGATAGGTTTAGACAAAAGGCCAGGTTTATAATTGTTTATCATGTCCAGATGTAAAGATTGGCAAATTAAAGCAATAATTCTGATGTATCATCTTAAATGTTTTCTTTAATCATTGTGTCTTCTATGTAACAACAACAAAAAAAAAAAAAGGAATTTCCATCATGTTCAATGCTCGGTAGCATTTGTAAATAAATCTGGATTGTCCTCTGTGAGCTGCCATGTGCTGCTGATCTGACTCTAAACGAGCTGTATAATAATGTGCAACCCCGTCTCTCAGTGTGGTCTTTCACACAACACGGGTGACAACATAATTCACTTTGCCACAGTGAAACAGATTTAATTAATTTATTTTTAAAGAAGACCAACAATAACTGCAGGAGGAATTCCTTCAGGAGTGGGTTAGAGTGCACACGTCTCTACTTGTTCTACATCCAAAGTGATATTAAAATGGTGGTGGTCCATTAAAGGAAAATAAAGTAACAAAGAAAAAAGCTTTTTTCATGTAGACTTGGGGAATTGACTTTGGAATAGTCCTATTCTAGTCTGAAATAGCAAAAGCTTCTCCTTTTTTTTTTTTTAGCTCCTTTCACTCTGTTTCACTATTTCAGTGTCCCACTTCCAGAGGGGGTGCAAAGTACACAAATTCCGTGATTGAGTAAAAGTAAAGATTCCCCAGGGCAAATATTACTTAAGTTAAAGTAGAAGTCCCTACACTTGTGTACTTGAGTAAAGTACACACGTATTTATCTTCAAGTATAAAAAGTACAGTACTCACAACAGCCTTTTTTCATAGTAAAATTTATCTCTGTCTGATGGTGAAGCTGCTGTTTTTGTCAATGTCTGCAACCAGCACTATTTTAGATTTTTTTTTTTAAATGTTTAACATTTGCAGGTGTATCGCGAGGGAAAGGCATGTCACAGAATTTTAAACATTACAGTTAGCAGACGGTTAAATTGCCATTTCAAATAATACAAGGTAACACCACAAGTAGAGAAAATGTGTAAAATATGTACTAAAGTACAGTAACAACAAACATGCACTATAAAAAAATCCAACTTGATAAATGTTAAATGAATGAATATTGTATTGTTGGCCCAACTTGCCACAGTGGAATTTAAGACAATGAGTAACGCTGTGTTCTTAAAAGCTTTGGAGACACAAACTGAATAAACTAGAAAAATCAAGTTGAGCCAGCAATTTACCTTCATTGAGATGCAATTAAATGATTTTATAAGACCGCCACCTCGAACTGATGCTAACTGATGCGAAGATAGCAGTTTTGTGGACTCTTTATTGGGGGTAAGTATTTATTGATTAATTTATTTATTTAAATAAAATATGTTTGTTAGCTTACAGGTATTTTAGACACTGAGGGTTATACACATGATGTCAGTGTGTTTCCTTTTATCATTATACTGAGGCACTCTGACATTACTGTGGTGAGCTTAGCTAACGTTAGGCTTCATCTTACTGCACTGTACAGGAAATAGGGAGCTAAATATGTTTTGCCCAAAAACATCGTTCTGCTCCACCCCACCACACATGACCATGTGGAAAAAAAATTTAAGTGTATAACAGTTGAGGAGTAGTGGTGCTTCATTACATAGTAAGTTAAGTGATGTAAATACATCTGTGTTAGTTTGGCTTCGGAATCGCTAGTGCTCATCCATAAATGTTATAAATATTGTTTACCTTATCTGTATGAAAATCGAATAGAATAAATACCAGGTTCATTTCAAATATTACTCCAAACATGTAGTTACTTCTGAGAATGACAAACTCTTGAAAATATCAAACCCTTTTGAATATGAAACAATACATACTGTAGCTTTGATTTAACCCATCCTTAGAATTCCAGAAACAGTATTATACACTCTCTTGTGGTTTATAGTCTTATTAATATATTTTAATTTTATCATGACTAGATGTTCTGTAAGGGTTATCATCTCTTTCTTTTTCCAAGACTTCTCTTGTTTCTTTAACCAGAAATCTGCTGTCGAGGATTGGGTCAGAGAGGTAACGATTGGCCTTTTGGAGCTACTAGAGGAGTGTGAGCAAGCTGTTGAAATTGCTCTGGTGTTAAAGAGGACAGTACTCCTTGAGGGCCTGGGTGACTTTACAGCAGCTTTAGGAGTGGTGTTTTAGGTCTGTATTCTCTTGTTTTATGCAGATCACCATATTATCTTTAACTAGTTTTTTTTTAAGGAAATTTAATTGTTAATTGTTAGGGTATCGTTAGGCCAGTTTGTTTTTATAGACAAACAATCACTTGGAAAAAAAAAAAAGTTGGGCTAAATCAGCACTAAAGAAATATAATTAATTGAGCCCTCTTAAACTTGTTACTTGAGCTGACTTACATATTTGAATTTCTAGTTGAGTCAATTTAAGATTTTGAACTGGCTACACAATGTGTTAACCAAACAGCAGTGTAAAATATTTTTTGGGCCAGCAAATTTCTCTAAAGGTTGAGTAAACTTAAAAAAGCTGTGCATCTTGTTTCTAAACTTTTTTATGTCAATGTTTTTTTTTTTTACAATATTAATTGTCTGCCGTCTCTGCCTGCATCTAGCAGAATCCTAAACTAGTGAATGCGTTAACTGACTCAATGACTACTGTTTGCATCCCTCAATACAATATACTGTATACTCACATTTATGTAGAATAAATAATGCCGTCAAATGCCTTGTAAGCTTACCTGATAAAATTGTTTCTAGTGCAGGAATAAATAGTTGTCTTACTTTTGATTACATTACCTAATCTATAAAACAATCATAAAATGTTTTGAATTTATTTATGATGGTTTTAACTTGCACATGAATGTAACAAATAATTAAACAAAATCCATTTTGTGATATTCCCAATATTCTATTAAGTTCACATTGTTTAAGTCAGGATCTTTTCTCTTCTGACCTGTCTCATATTATACTCTAACATGTTACTGATTATAAACATACTTGTCTTTATGTTTTAGCATCTTCTATTAAATATAATATTCCAAGCAGGAGTATTAAACATCATTAGCTTATATGTCATTACCTTAACATGAAAAAAAAAAAAAAAGAGCCCAGGTTTAACTGACAGTGTTGTGTCCTTCTGTCATTGATTTTAAAATTAAGACTGCTGATCGTCTGGTCTTTACCCACAATTTATTGTACATTTCTATGTACTTAGTTCCTCTGGGGAAGGAATTAACAGAATAAAATTAAATATTTGGCAAATTAGATGATCTTACTCAATGAGCAAAATTGAAGCTAACATCAAAAACATACCCATACACTAAACATACAACACGGTGTGCTTAGGAAACTTTGAGTCAAATTATACAGTTTGCTTTTAATGTCTTGTCTGTACATTGATGCATTTTTTTTTTTAATCGGGGCAGATACTGTGGTGTAGTGGTTAGTGCTGTCACCTTGCACCTCCAGGTTCGATCCCGGTCTCTGTGTGCATAGAGTTTGCATGTTCTCCTTGTGCTTGGTGGGTTTCCACCAGGTACTCCTGTTTTCTCCTAAAGATCTGCAGATTAGTCTAATTGGCTTTCCCAAATTGCCTATGGGCTGTGAATGTGTGCCCTGCGATGGATTGTACCCCGTCCCATGCCTTAAGTCTGCTGGGATGGGCTCCCGCCACGACCCTAAATACAGGATAAAGCGGTATAGATGTAAGAGTGAGAGTGATGAGTAATTTGGAGGGAGTAATTTTGGAATTTTGGTCTGTCTGTTTGTGCACGCATCACATAAACACTATGGAACAAATTGTAATAGGGTTTTCACAGATGCATATGGCCGAACTTTAGGTAACATATGGGCTTTTCAATCAACTCACGGGAATGAAAGATATGCTAATTTAAAATTCAAATATAAAATACCTTAATATCATAAAATCATCACACCTTCATTCCGTGTACTTCATTCCATGTAAAAATTTTATTTCATTCCAAAATTCAACAGATGGTGCTGTACATTTTTAAAATGTGCTTATAGGTGTGCAATTAAATTCCCCACAAATGGAGTCACAGGCACAACTAAAATGTGTGATATATATATATATATATATACAGAATATATAGTTAGTACTTGAATTCTTACTCTTGGTGCACCTTCTCCCCTGTAAAAAAAATGCCTTAATGATGACAGACTTTCATTGATTTCTAGGTCACAAGCTGAAGGACATAAGACAGAAAAATAAAATCTCAGAAAACTCTTTCTCTTTATTTCAGTTCTGCTATAAACACTTCCTAAGATTACTACAATTGAATAGAGAAATTAATTCTGTTCTGTCTTGTATACAGCATGCATTTAAATATTTATTTTCTGTTTTTGAACGGGCACCATGTGTAAGTTTATTATTAGGACCCAAGCACTATGAATTGAATTATTAAAGTTTGAATCTGCTGTCATAAGAACGCCTAAGCAGCTGAACATACCCAGGGCCTTCACACAAGATTTAGCTGCAAGGCTCATACTCACATGCGTGTAAAACCAAGTATACATTTAGAGCGCATTGAGCTCAACAACTTTCGCTGTGCATCTATTGGGCTCTACTTAACAGAATGCCAGTTATTTTGGTTTGGTTGCAAAATGCACCTAGTGGAATTTGATTTACTCCTTCTGGGAGATTTATAGATTTGCCACCAAATTGGGCCAATATAATCTCAAAACATTAAGAATGCAAAATTGCATTTTTGATATCTTAAAAATTTGTTCAGCTATGGTGATGTCTTAAGATCATGCTAAAAAGTATGTAATAACTTCCTGAGTGACATCATACTGAGTACTGAGCACATAGAGTATTTTTTTTCTCAGCATCCGGTGTCTTAATATGCAGGGTTGTGTGGTTAGCCTAGGCGGCGATGGCACAGGTGCTTAAGCCCATCATTGCTTTTTTAACTATTATTATTATTATTATTATTAATAATAATAATAATAATAATGAATGAATAATTGAAAATATTAATGGTTTCCAAAAATTTTAATGTTGACCATATATATTGTGAAAAGAAAAAAATATATTTATATAATACACTAAATAAGTTTTCAAAAATGCAACCACAGGGTGGCACAATCCAGTGTCTTCTCGTTCCAGTCCCAAGTCTGGTTAAATGCAGAGGGTTGTGGCAGGAAGAGCATCCGACATAAAACATTTGCCAAATCAAATGATGCGAATCACTAGGAGGACCTCTATACCGGATCGGTCATGGCCCGGGTTAACAACGACCTCCACCGGTGCTGTTGACCTACAGGTTGCTGGTGGAAATTGGGCTTCTGTTGGTCAAAAAAAAAAAGAGGAATGCATGTTCGAATGCAGAAAGAGAAAAGGAAAGGCAAGAGTTTAAGAGTGATAGTAGGGACTTTGAATGTTAGGACTATGACAGGGAAGGCAAGAGGTTGTTTGACATGATTCAGAGAAGGAAGGTGGACATACTGTGTGTTCAAGAGACCAGGTGAAAGGGTAGCAAGGCTAGAAGTTTAGGAACAGGGGTTTAAGTTGTTTTACCATGGTGTGGATAGGTAAAGAAATGGACTAGGACTTATCCTGAAAGAGGAGTTTGTAAGGAATGTTCTAAAGGTAAAAAAAAAGTATCAGAGAGATTGATGAGTCTGAAGCTGAAACTTGATGGTGTGATGTTAAATGTTGTAAGTGGTTATGCCCTACAAGTAGGAAGTGAGTTAGATGAAGTGATGCAGAGCATCCCCAGAGGTGAGAGAGTGGTGATTGGTGCAGACATCAATGGACATGTCTGGGAAGGGAACAGAGGTGATGAGAATGTGTTGGGCAGGTTTGGTCTTCAGGACAGGAATGTAGAAGACAGATGGTGGTGGACTTTGCAAAGAGGATGAAAATGGCAGTAGTACAGTAAATACTTTCTTCCAGAAGAGGCAGGAACATAGGGTGACATATAAGAGTGGAGGCAGAAGCACTCAAGTGGACTACATCTTGTGTCAACATTGTAATCCGAAAGAGATCAGTGACTGCAAAGTATTGGTGGTGGAACGAGGAATTTCAGGAGTGAATACAGGGAAAGAGAATAGCTAGGAAGAAGTGGGACACTGAGAGGACTGAAGAGAGTAGACAGGAGTACAGGGAGATGCAGCGTAAGGTGAAGGTAGAGGTGGCAAAGGCCAAACAAAGAGCATATGAGGACTTGTATGCTAGGTTGGACAGGAAGAAGGGAGAGGTGGATCTGTACAGGTTGGTGAGGCAAAGAGATAGAGATGGGAAGGATGTGCAGCATGCTTTAGAGTGATTAAAGATAGGGATGGAAATGTACTGACGGGTGCCATGTGGGTGATGGGAAGATGGAGGAGTACTTTAAAGAGTTGATGAATGAGGAAAATGAAAGAGAACGAAGACTAGAAGACGTGACTGTTGTGGAGCAGAAAGTAGCAAAAATCAGTAATAGTGAGGTGCAGAGGCCGTTAAAGAAGATGAAGAGTCGGCAGTTGTTCCTGATGACATACCTATGGAGGTATGGAAGTGCTTAGAAAGGGGTTGCAATAGAGTTTCTGACTAGTCTGTTTAACAAGATTTTGGAGGAGAAGTGTATTAGTACCGATCTTCAAGAACAAGAGGGATGTCCAGAGCTGTGGAACAGAGGAATAAAGTTGATAAGCCATACAATGAAGCTTTGGGAAAGAGTAGTGGAAGCTTAGTTAAGGGCAGAGGCAAGCATTTTGTGAGCAGCAATATGGTTTCATGCCTAGAAAGAGTACAGCAGATGCAGTATTTGCTTTGAGGATGCTGATGGAGAAGTACAGATAAGGTAACAGGGAGTTGCCTTGTGTCTTTGTAGATTTAGAGAGAGCGTATAACAGGGTGCCAAGAGAGAAGCTGTGGTATTTTATGAGGAAGTCTAGAGTGGCAGAGAAGTAGGTTAGAGAAGTGGTGCAGGACATGTATGAGAGCTGTAAGACAGTGGTGAGATGTTCCGTAGGTGTGACAGAAGAGCTCAAGGTGGAGGTGGGTCTGCATCAAGGATCAGCTCTGAGCTCCTTCTTGTTTGCTATGATGATGGACAGGATGACAGATACAGTAGTGTGAAAAACTATTTGCCCCCTTCCTGATTTCTTATTCTTTTGCATGTTTGTCACACAAAATGTTTCTGATCATCAAACACATTTAACTATTAGTCAAAGATAACACAAGTAAACACAAAATGCAGTTTTTAAATGATGGTTTTTATTATTTAGGGAGAAAAAAAATCCAAACCTTATTGGCCCTCTGTGAAAAAGTAATTGCCCCCTGAACCTAATAACTGGTTGGGCCACCCTTAGCAGCAATAACTGCAATCAAGCGTTTGCGATAACTTGCAACGAGTCTTTTACAGCGCTCTGGAGGAATTTTGGTCCACTCATCTATGCAGAATTGTTGTAATTCAGCTTTATTTGAGGGTTTTCTAGCATGAACCGCCTTTTTAAGGTCATGCCACAACATCTCAAGAGGAATCAGGTCAGGACTTTGACTAGGCCACTCCAAAGTCTTCATTTTGTATTTCTTTTGTTTTCTCTTGAGGTGGATTTGCTGGTGTGTTTTGGGTCATTGTCCTGCTGCAGCACCCAAGATTGCTTCAGCTTGAGTTGACGAACAGATGGCCGGACATTCTCCTTCAGTATTTTTTGGTAGTCAGTAAAATTCATGGTTCCATCTATCACAGCAAGCCTTCCAGGTCCTGAAGCAGCAAAACAACCCCAGACCATCACACTACCACCACCATATTTTACTGTTGGTATGATGTTCTTTTTCTGAAATGCTGTGTTACTTTTATGCCAGATGTAACGGGACACGCACCTTCCAAAAAGTTCAACTTTAGTCTCGTTGGTCCACAAGGTATTTTCCCAAAAGTCTTGGCAATCATTGAGATGTTTTTTAGCAAAATTGAGACGAGCCTTAATGTTCTTTTTGCTTAAAAGTGGTTTGCGCCTTGGAAATCTGCCATGCAGGCCGTTTTTGCCCAGTCTCTTTCTCATGGTGGAGTCGTAAACACTGACCTTAATTAGGGCATGTAAGGCCTGCAGTTCTTTAGATGTTGTCCTGGGGTCTTTTGTGGCCTCTTGGATGAGTTGTCTCTGCGCTCTTGGGGTAATTTTAGTCGGCTGGCCACTCCTGGGAAGGTTCACCACTGTTCCATGTTTTTGCCATTTGTGGATAATGGCTCTCACTGTGGTTCGCTGAAGTCCCAAAGCTTTAGAAATGGCTTTATAACCTTTACCAGACTGATAGATCTCAATTACTTTTGTTCTCATTTGTTCCTGAATTTCTTTGGATCTTGGCATGATGTCTAGCTTTTGAGGTGCTTTTGGTCTACTTCTCTGTGTCAGGTAGCTCCTATTTAAGTGATTTCTTGATTGAAACAGGTGTGGCAGTAATCAGGCCTGGGGGTGACTACAGAAATTGAACTCAGGTGTGATAAACCACAGTTAAGTAATTTTTTTAACAAGGGGGCCAATCACTTTTTCACACAGGGCCATGTAGATTTGGATTTTTTTTCTTTCTAAATAATAAAAACCATATTTTAAAAACTGCATTTTGTGTTCAATTATGTTATCTTTGACTAATAGTTAACGGTTTTTGATGAGCAGAAACATTTAAGTGTGCCAAACATGCAAAAGAATAAGAAATCAAGAGTTCACACCACTGTATGTGCATAACATAAAATATATAAAGCATGCACAGCCATCCCCATGTAAATACATTGAAGGACAGATTATAGGTAAACTTTAAAGGTATCCTTAGTATATATATAATATTCAGCAGCACTGGAAACCTTGGAAATTAAAAGCACAAACAAAAATGTGTTACATTTTATTCATAAAACAAACAAACAAAAAAATATAAAATATTTTTACAAAATCAGAGGATCTCAAAAGAACCAGTTCCGAATATAGGAGTTTACGCAAACAATTAGTTGATTGGTTGACAATGGTGAGACTAATGCAAACCCATAGAAAATTATGTTTTCTGGATCATAGCTATGTTTGGCTGCGGCATCCATGAAATTATGTTTTGTTTAGTAAAATTATCTGAAAATGTAAAAAAAGAAAAAATAAATAGATTTTAATATTTATTACTACAGTACTATTAATATGTAGGGTTTCAGCTCTGATTGAGAGGTGAATCGAATTTTTAACAATTCGGGTTAATTTAATTAACTTATTTACAATTTATAGTATACACTTTATATACTAACCGTCTACTGTATAGCACAATTAATTGTATCTTACCACTCCTTTTTATCCAGCGGCCAATGAGGATAATACAAAATCTCGTATTTATCAATTATGAGCAAGGTAACGTAAGATCTGAGCGAATGTTTACACTTTAAAATACATGACCAAGACAAACGTTCTTTACAAAAAAACGAAAATTCATTTAACTTATCTATGATATATAAACTTACACTACTTAAATACACACATACACACAAACAGTTAAATGGGTGAAATTTAATAGAGTTTTCTAGTACGATATACTAGATCAAAGAAAGTCACAAGAGCAGAGTCTTGGGTTTAATCTTTCGGTTTAGTTATAAAATAAGCACCAATTTTCAGCAAGGTTTTCAGCATTGTTTGTTTACTTGTGTTATGTCTCAATTCTCATCCGGTGGTTCGCCTTCAGCAAAAAGAACCACAGCGTTGCTGATTGGTTGGTTCGCTGAGGTTGAGATGATGTCTTTCGGGAAAGCCTTTCGGTGAGGCATTGGTTTACTTGTTACTGATTGCTCTGGAACTTCTTCTGAGGGTTTGTTTGTTGTAGGACTTTGGAGTTCTGGCACGAAGTCTCGTTGAGAGTTCTTGAAAAGCGGATGCACCAGCAGAGGTGGCGTAGGGGCGGAAACCCAAACTGCTTGGAACAGATTGTTGGAGGTTGTAGTGGTCAATTGCTTTTTGCTTGATGGTTACTTTAGGGTTTTGACCCTTTGGAGTTAGTCTTTCCCATGGGAGATTGGTCCAATCGGATGTGGTTGCGGGGCTTAGCCACGCCTCATGTGGTTCGTCCTTTTGTTTATACATTAGCCTGATTTTTCAGCTGTCACATGAGGCCCATCCGGATGGAGTTTTTAATACCTTTTATAAAGTAATTTTGCATGAGCTCTGTTCATACTTCAAATTTTCTGTGTATATCAATGTTCTTTTAATAAAGCAAGCTTACAAATGATATCACACATCCCATATCTTGTACTTTGATTCCTACTTTAACCTATTAAAAGGAGTTTGTAAATGCTGATTACACCTTTAAGTCATGCAGAATAATCAAACATACGCGCATGAATAAAACATATTGGGTAAATATATACTGTATATATATATATATGTTTTTGCCCTACTGGCACACTTTAAAGATTGTTAAAAATAGTGTCTATGCCATATGCCTCTTTGTTCATTGAAAGGCATGTGTTCTGGAGGTCAACAAGAGTGCCAGTGGTATGAGTTAGGGAGGGTTTCCCCTCACTCAAAGGTGTAAAACTGCCTCCTTTGTTTATCGGCTTGCCAATTTACACTGTTGTAGTCAAGGTCAACTGGACTTTTTATGGCTCCAAGCGCAGCAGACTTTGTTTCCCAAGCTTGGTTAAGTTTCCCAGTTCTTTGTGTCATACAGTGGATGCTGCTTTGTGTCATAGATCAGATAAGATTATCAGGATGGCGCCATGCAGGCTGGGAGAGGGGTTTTGGATGTGATCGATTGATTGCCCTCTTTAGAAGACCTGTTTAGCCCTACACTTTATAAGCAAGGGCAATACTAGTTTTTCCAGTAATGCACCTTAGCCATGGCAGCCCATCCACTACTATAGACACACTGACATGAACTCTTACTCCGAAAGTGGCACCACTTTCTATTCTTATCAAATGGCTGCTCATATTTAGATTTATATATTTGTTTTGACAAACACAATGTTGTTATTTGAACACTGGGGATTGCAATATTTTCATTTGTCATTAATGTAAAGCAACAATGTGATTTAAACCTGACACCTACTGTATATACACTGTCTTGCCAGGGGGAAAAAAAGCCATCTGATGTAGATCAAGGGAGAGTCAAACTGCTGATTAAAATCTTCCTCAGCATAGCCCAAAGATTATCAGTGGGGTTAAGGTGGACTTTGTGCCAATCCATGTGTGAAAATGGTGTCTCATCCTCCCGAATGTTACTTTCTTAATTTAAACCCTAGGATGCCTGGCATTGTCATCTTGGAGTATACCCATGCCATCAGGGAAGAAAATCCATTGATGACAAAAACCTGTAATTTATGATATTCAAGTGGTCAGCGGACATAATCTGTCATGCACATACTGTAATGTTGATGAACCTAGACCTGCCCAAAAGAAGCAACCCCAGGCTTCTACAGTAGGCACTTGGCATGACCAGATGCATTACTTTATCCACTTTTCTTATCCTGATGTACCCATCACTCTGGACAGGGTAAATCTGCACTCATTAGACCACATGACCTTTGTCCAATGGTCCACAGACCATTCTTTTAGTTTTCTAGTAAGCCTCACTCACTCATTGTCTATACTGCTTTATCCTGTATTCAGAGTTGCGGGGGGGCTAGAGCCTATTCCAGGAGGCTTAGGGCACAAGGTTGGGTACACCCTGGACAGGGTGCCAATCCATCGCAGGGCACACACACATACCCTCACTCACACACACACTACGGGCAAATTGGGAACGCTAATTAGCCTAATTTGCAGGTCTTTGGGAAGAAACTGGAGTACTAGGAGAAAACCCACCAAGCATGGGGAGAACTTCCAATTCCATGCACACAGAGATGGAAATTGAGCCTCCCTGGGAATCGTACCCGGACCCTGAAGGTGCAAGGCCACAATGCTAACCTAGGGTAATAAATGATTGTTAGATCACATGTGACATGGACTTAATTAGGTTAATGTCCCAGTGCTGTTACTGTCTATTATCACCACTTTTGGAATGCCTCTTGTCTAATCGTTTAACTTGGTTGGAACTAACTGTATAAATTCATTATACTTACCCTGGAGACAACTGAAATTCACATAACCTTAGAAAATCTAACATTTTGAAACTTACTGGATTTTTAGGACTACTCTAATAAAAATAATCATGTAAATACATATAAGTTCATCCATATACAGACTTGGTTAAATGTCCAATAATTTTCTTATAAAATTTGTATAATTCTCCACGATTAATATTTTGACATTTCATTACCCCATTCTGTCCAGGGAATAGCGAAAGCCCTGGACCATGATTCTTTCTTTACATTTCCAAGATTGCAATGTGAAATGCTTCTTGCTTTTATGCTATTCATGTTGATTTCTGCCTAATGGTGTACTTATGAACCCTGACATTAACAAGCACAAAACACGTATGCTGGAGGTTGTGATCTACTAGAATTGAATACACCTTGCTTTCAAAAATGTTTTTGTTCGATTACCACTCACTGGAATAGTAACTACAGCATTCAAGATTCAATTCATTTTGAACACCTACCTGTACATTACTATGCCATTAAGTCAATGACATAAGTACAGGTCATTCAAATTATAAAACTTATGTTGCTAAGGGTTTTCAAAAATATAATGGTGAGCAGTAATTATGTATGCCCAAGCCATTCAGATTATGACACTAATGTGGCTATACTTTTGTAGATATTGGTGGGCAGCATTTACCTCTGTTATGAAAGCATTTAAAATTACCAATTATTTTCACATGCTGTTATGCTTGCAATTTTATAATTTTAGTTGCAGTAAATATTAAGGTTATATTAAATAATGAATAATTTTATGAACTAATACGAGGTAACAGACTTGACAGAGGAATACATTTTAAGCCCACATTATTAGTCTACATTATAATCATACACTCATAACCCAGCGGTTGGAATCACCTATACACATTTTCCGTCATGCAATTATCCAATTAGCCAATAATGTGGCAGCAGTGCCGTTCAGGAAATCATGCAGATATAGCTTATAGGCTTTATTTAATGTTTACATCAAACATCAGAAAAGTAATTCAGCTGACACAAAGTCTACAGTAATACAAATACCACCCTTTACAGCTCAGGTGAGCAGAAAATCGTGAATAAAACACGTCAGGGTCTATTCTTGTTAGCCAAACTCATAAATCTGGGCTACTGGATGGACCGGTTTACAGTCAGTGGTTTATGCTCAGTGGTTCAGGCACAGTGGTTCAGATCCAGTGATTAAATATAATGTTTAATGTCTCGATAAAAGGAGAGGTCCTGAAGACAATTGCCCATCTGTAAGTACACTATGTACAGCTGTCCACTAGAGGCTCTAAGGCTAAAGTATGTTCACATCACCAGCCTGAATTGATTTAATTCTTCTAATGTGACACAGATATGATTATTTTATGGCTGTTGGAATGGACAAATTTGACGTTTTTTAGATTGGATTGGAGATTGGATACAGATCAGATATAAGGTCAAGTGACTTGAATGCATTTTGAGAACAGGAAGCTGGTAATTTCTGAGACTTTTTGCCTCTGCACATGCATGGGGTATTCGTTCACATCAATTAGTATCGACAGAGAAGGGATTTCATATCAAAAGAAGTGGCCAGGCGGTTGGATAGCAACTTTTAAACTTCAGTATTTATCAAGTTCTGCATTATTATATTTAATTTGCAACAAAAAATAATGTTCCATGTTCCAAGTATCATGACATTCAAAAGTTGATTTGGTGTCCTAAACTTTATCCAAACTTACAATGCTCCTGTGCACAAAGCAAGCTCCATAAAGGCATGGTTTGCTAAGGTTTGGAGTGGAAGATGACAAGGGTCTGACACAGAGCCCTGATCTCAACCCCACTGAACAACTCTGGGATGAACTGGAATGCGGATTACATGTCTGGCCTCCTCATCTAATATTAGTGCCTAAACTCATTTATGTTCTTATGGCTGAATGAGCACAACTTCTCACAGCACTTTCCAAAATCTAGTGAAAAGCCATCCCAGACTAGTGAACATCATCCTAATCATTATATTTGAGGCATTTGGCATAATGGATTACAACATTATATCAGTGCCTACTGGGCTAAGCCTAAGTGTACTTTCATTTTAGGGACTTGAGAATGGTTTAGAATACACCAATGTCTGTTATGTTTGAGTACATAACTATACTAAAAACAAAGAAGGTGACAGCTGTTTAGAAAGTAGTAATCAATTCCAACTGTCTCCCCTGCACAGCCATAGCTTATAAAGTAGGAAAGTAGGCAAGTGGGTTGTGATTGAAACGTTTCTCTTCTGTGAAAAGTGTGAAAATACTATATTATTTAACATCGTACTGGGGAATACTACATGAGACTCATTTTTCAATCATAATTATCTTTTTTTTTTTTTTTAATATTGTACATCTCATTAAATTATCAATTTTAAACTAGTAGAATATATATATATATATATATATATATATATATATATATATATATATATATATATATATATATTCTACTATATATATATATTCTACCAGTTTAAAATTGAAAATTTAAAAAGATGTACAATATTTAAAAATATATATATATATATAAATACTATATATATATATATATATATATATATATATATATATATATATATATATATAAAACAACCAAGAATAAAAAACAACAATAAAAATATGTGATTATGTGTACTGTATCTGTGCCATTTCTTTGCCTAATTGACATTTTTTTTAGGTAGTTGGTTAAAATGAACTCAAATTCAGTTCAACATATATTCTGTTTGTGCTCTTTATATGTCTATTAAGAAATATACAAAATATATACAAATAATGGCTAAAATTTAAGTTAGAGAGTTATGGGCGACATTGTCAACCTTCTCAACCTTTGGAGCAATTAAAAAAAAAAAGCATCTACTTAGTGCCTAACGCCTTGTGAAGTAAGTAAGTAAGCAAATAAGTAAATAAATAAAAAAAAATATGTAAAATGTTTTTGGTTACATTTATGGTCAGTCCAGAAAACATCCCATAAAACCAACTGAAACATTTTTTTTTAAACTTTATGAAAATGTCTAAGATATACATATACTATAGACATGGGAAAATACAAAGTTTTTTAAATTCTATATTTTTTATAATAAATGGCTGAACAAACAAACAAATAAATAAATAAATGAATTAGCTTTAAAATAACTTGGCAAGATGTATTCATTTTTTTATTTTATGACATGTGCACCCAGATGGTCCTGTGTGCCATGATTTCAAAAACCATTTGGTCTTGTTCAGAATCATAAATGACAGATTTTCTTTCTGTTCTAATTAAATGCAAGAGCCATTAAAAATCTGGTGAAGACTGTGATTTAAGGATCAAAATCTATGGAATCAATAATGTTTAAATTACTGCATACTTATATTTTGTGTTCATTTTGTGTATTCATTACAATATCAATTTCATTATGTATAGTTTGCTATTATTTATCTAAATGACATACTATACCTTAATGTGCATTAATACACCAATGCACTTATTTCAGCATTTCACTAATTCTGGATACCATCAAGGTAAAAGGTACCATCAAGAGCTTGGAATGTGGTCTGGGCTGTACGAGACATTTGGCAATACTTGCCAGGCAAATTCTTGTAATGTGCAAGTCGTCTTTTCGAATAATTGTGTGTACAGTTACCACAGACAGATGCATCTCTTCTGCAAGCTGGCAACAAAGATTGTGTGGTCCACCCACTAAATTTTCACAAGAACAGCTGCAGCGTGCTCGGCCATCTTTAAAAGGTTTACGCCATTCAGTTAATCCCATCACTGTACTTCAAAAGAGACGCATTTGAAACTAGTACTGGGAAATAGATAATTGTCTAAAGATTATAACAATCTTACTGTCCCATTGTTTGCACTTTAATTTGACAATGGTTTGGCGCAATCCAGTCTCTTCTTGTGCCAGTCCCAAAACCGGATCGGTCGCGGCCCGGGTTAACAATGACCGCCAGTGTTGACCTACAGTGTGCCGGTGGAAATTGGGCTACTGTTGGTCGAAAAAGGAGAGGAGGAAGGCGTGTTCGAAAGCAAAGAGAGAAAAGGAAAGGCAAGAGTTTAGGAGTGATAGTAGGGACTTTGAATGTTGGGACTATGACAGGGAAGGTAAGAGACTTGGTTGATATGATGCAGAGAAGGAAGGTGGATATACTGTGCGTCCAGGAGACCAGGTGGAAAGGTAGAAAGGCTAGAAGCTTGGGACCAGGGTTCAAATTGTTTTACCATGATGTGGATAGGAAAAGAAATTGAGTAGGAGTTATCCTGAAAGAGGAGTTTGTTAGGAATGTTCTAGAGGTGAAAAGAGTATCATACAGGTTGATGAGTATGAAGCTGGATATTGAAGGGGTGATGTTAAATGTTGTTAGTGGCTATGCACAACAGGTAAGATGTGAGTTAGAAGAGAAGGAGAAATTCTGGAGTGATGCAAAGCAGAGCATCCCCAGAGGTGAGAAAGTGGTGATTGGTGCACTCAGGTAGACTACATCTTGTGTCGACGTTGTAATCTGAAAGAGATTAGTGACTGCAAAGTGTTGGTAGGGGAGAGTGTAGTCAGACAACCTAGAATGGTGGTGTGTTAAATAACCCCGGTGGTGAGGAAGATGAAGAGGACAAAGGCAGAGCAGAGGACAAAGTGGTGGAAGCTAAGAAAGGAAGAATGTTGTGTAGTCTTCAGGGGGGAGTTGAGACAGGCTATGGGTGGTCAGGAGGTGCTTTCAGTTGACTGGACAACTACAGCCAATGTGTCTCTCAGGAAGACAGGTAGGAAGGTACTTGGTGTATCATCAGGTAAGGCAAAAGTGGACAAGAAGACTTAGTGGTGGAACAAGGAAGTCTAGGAGTGTATACAGGGAAAGAGGCTAGCTAAGAAGAAATGGGACTCTGAGAGGACTGAAGAGAGTAGACAGAAGTACAAGGAGATGCAGCGTAAGGTGAAGGTAGAGGTGGCAAAAGCCAAACAAAGAGCATATGAGGACTGGTATGCTAGATTGGATAGTAAGGAGGGATCTGTACAGGTTGGCAAGGCAAAGAAATAGAGATGGGAAGAATGTGCAGCAGGTTAGAGTGATTAATGATATATATGGAAATGTACTGACAGATGCCAGGAGGATAATAGGAAGATGGAAGAAGTACTACTAAAGGGTTGATGAATGAGGAAAGTGAAAGAGAACAAAGAGTAGAACAGGTGACAAATATTAGTAAAAGTGAGGTGAAAAGGACATTGAAGAGGATGAAGAGTGGAAAGGCTGTCGGTCCTGATGACATACCTGTGGAGGTATGGAAGTGCTTAGGAGAGGTGGCAGTAGAGTTTCAAACCAGTTTATTTAACAAGATCTTGGAGAGTGAGAGGATTCCAGAAGAATGGAGGAGAAGTGTATTGGTGCCGGTTTTTAAGAACAAGGGAGATGTGCAGAGCTGTGGCAATTACAGTAGCATAAAGCTAATGAGCCATACAATGAAGCTGTGGGAAAGAGTAGTGAAAGCTAGGTTAAGGGCAGAGGTGAGCATTTGTGAGCAGCAATATGGTTTCATGCTTAGAAAGAGTACATCAGATGCAGTATTTGCTTTGAGGATGCTGGTGGAGAAGTACAGAGAAGCTAATAAAGAGTTGCATTGTGTCTTTGTAGATTTATAGAAGGCGTACAGTATGACAGGGTGCCGAGAGAGGAGCTGTGGTGTTGTATGAGAAAGTCTGGAGTGGCAGAGAAGTATGTTAGAGTGTAAGACAATGGTGAGATGTGCTGTAGGTGTGACAGAAGAGTTCAAGGTGGAGGTGGGTATGCATCAAGGATCGGCTCTACGCCCATTTTTGTTTGCTCTGGTGATGGACATGATGACAGATGAGGTTAGACAGGAATCTCCATGTACTATGATGTTTGCAGATGACATTGTGCTTTGTAACGAGAGCAGGGAACAGGTGGAAGAAAATTTGGAGAGGTGGAAGTATGCTCTGGAAAGCAGAGGAATGAAGATTAGCCACAGTAAGACGGAATACATGTGTGTGATTGAGAGGACCCCAAGAGGAACGGTGAGGCTTTAGGGAGCAGAGGTAAAGAAGGTGCAGGACTTTTAGTACTTAGGGTCAACGGTCCAGAGCAATGAAGAGTGTGGAATGAGGTAAAGAGGTGGGTACAGGCAGGTTGGAATGGGTGGAGAAAAGTTTCAGGTGTGTTGTGCAATAAAAGAGTATCAGTGGGAATGAAAGGAAAGGTGTACAGGACAGTGGTGAGACCAGTGATGCTCTACGGCTTAAAAACAGTGGCACTGAAGAAAAGACAGGAGGCAGAGAGAGAGGCCATGAAGTTAGTTGGTGTGAGAGAAGAGGATGCAGAGGATAGGGTTAAATGGAGGCAGATGTTTCGCTGTGGCGACCCCTGAAAAGGAACAGCCGGAAAAAGAAGAAGAAGCAGTAAAAGTCTATAGATGTATGTTTGGAGTTGACATCACAGCTTGGCCTTGTTCTTCTTCTGGTGGTTCTGGACTGCTGCCATTTTATTCATTCAATCTCATCACTAGCTTGATGAACATAAAACCATAAATGCCAAAGGAGTATTGTGCATAACAATGCTCCCAGCAGAGGGACAAAAACATTTATTTATACAGAATCCCTGTAAAGCCTTACTCAGACTGGAAATCCAGTTGGAAAATATTACGTTGGCCTGTTCAACATATGTAACCTGGGGTACCTCAATTGACATTGCTCTAGCTTTTATGTGCTTTTAATGGGCTTCTCTTTTATAATTTTCAATCCTCTGAACATTTGGTGCGATAGAAAGCCGTCTGCTCTGTTCTTATCTTGTAAGTAAGTGCAAATTCCAATGTTTGGGATGTAAACTTTTTTCCTCTAGGGTCTAGTAGAGAGATATTCATCTGCTGGCCTGTTTTTTTTTTTTTTATCATCCACACTCTATTTGCTTAATTTAAAGTACATTCTCTAACAATCAGATTTGTTTATTTAGTGCAATAGTAAAATTACAGCAAGGCCAGGGATCATAATTCCAATGCTGCAATAGTTTCAATGCCAAATTCTGGCAGTTAAATAAATGCCTGTAAAATTCATACCTGATCTGTTGCTGGAATAGCAGTACTGTATCTTTCCATGTGACTGCAAACACTTTGTAGATAACTGGTTGACTGTTTATGACTATTTAGTGTTTATGAAAACATAAGACCCTTTTCTTAACTAACGGTTTCAACACAAATGTGTATATAAAATACATTTAAACACATGCACAGTTTGGCATTTGGTTTTTATTAAGCAAATACTTAAGAGCCTTACTTACCAGAGATAATTACTGTGGAAATTAAAATGTTTTACCTGTTCTTTAAACATATCTTTTAACCTTTCTTGATTCCAAGGGCAGCTTCCCTTTTTTTTTTGTTTCAAAATGCTACATTATTGGCCTTGATCAAGCACAAAATATGATTTAGGAGATTTAATGCATACATTACTGGAATTTTTCATATGGTGTTATGATTCCACATTCACCCTGTTCCAAAGCAATCTACATACCAGTGTAAAATGGGTAGCAAATAAAGCAATGCACCCATCATGCATAGCCCACTGTAGAAGCTTTTGGAGGCAGTGTTATGATCTAAGGTTGCTTCAGTTGGTCAGGTCTGGGCTCCACAAAGTTATGTGGCAATGAAATAAAGAATAAATTCAGCTGACTACCTGTTTGTACTAAATAAAACTTTCACTTTGTTTTATTAAAGAGATTGGTGCAAATCATGTGCATTTGCTTACTGTTACTGTATCTAAACAAAAAAAAAAACAGTTTTTTTAAATGAGGAAAGAAAGAAAGAAAGAAAAAGACTTAAGTAAACCAATGATATACTTTGCTTAAAAATAATTGTGTTAAAGGGACTTTATTGAAAAAAAAGTACACATTGTAATATTGTATCTTATACAGGGCAGGAAGATAATAGCAACAGACAGTGTGATATGATACGGAAATCTCACATTTAAAATTCAGATAAACTTCTCTAAGGCATATTTACACAGTGCCCTCCAAAATAAGTCATAACCTTTATAAAATGAACAAGCTAAAAGTTCTTGAAGTACAGCAAATTGAACACCTGCAATAAATAATATTTTAAGCTCATAGTGTGTACAGTATGAACACTAATAATCTACTGTTTACTAATATTTATCTATGAAGATTTAAGATATGTGGGCTACTCTGCATACTATGCACTAATGACTTTCCTTAATCCAAACAACTGGATCAAAATAAAAAATACAGCCTCCGATAGCAGTGCATTGAAATTTTAATTTAAATTAGATTTATTATTTAGCTGTAAATTATAGATTAAAATACTATTGTTAATTTAACCAGTTGCGGCAGATCTATTCAAACTGGCTTCCCTGGACTTTCTTTTAACCCCTATACTAAATTATTTATTGTTATGTTAGGAGAAATCTGCATTACATACATTTACCTTGTTAGTCAACATTTTTAAAAATCAATTTTCACTCACCATTATTACAGTACATTGCTTTTCATTTTGTTGCAATACACAGTTACTAAATCGTGACTGAAAAAACATGGTCTTATTTAAAATTAATCTGCAATGTTGACAATGTTGCACCTTCACAGTTATAAAATCTAATAAACTCTTGTATTTCACTTACTTTCATCAGATACAAAGTCATAGAAGACAGCCCTGGGAGTGGCTGGCAAGCAAGCAAAAAACATTCAGGCCAAGAGCTTCACTGCTTAGCTTAGCAGTATGGACAGAGAGAAAGGAAGCGGGGCAGAGAGATGCAATGCCAGCTAGCACATCAAATTAAGCTTAAACATTAAAGAAAAACTTAAATTGTTATATGCTGACATTAAACTTAGAGAGAGAAGAACACAAGCTGACCTGATTGCTGTTTCCACAATTCCCTGTCATGGTGTTTTGTTTGCGTGTGTGTCCACAAAAATGAAATTCCACTTTGTTTTCTCACTGGAGTAGTCAACATTGACACAAACAATGACAAGAGGACTCAAGGATCTGTTTTTTCCCAAAAAAGATTAGCTTGGTACCTGGAACAATTATAATGTACAACAATTAATTTTAAATATCAATTCTATTAATCTATCTTTACAGATCTGAAGGAATATACACATATCCTATTTAAGGAGTATAATTAATTGGTAAATTACCCATAATTAATGGGTAATCTACATACAACACACATACACACACACGTAGATTCAGTAAGGTTCCTGCTTGTGTGAAAGATGTTATGCGCTATACAGGTTTCTGAAGCTCTACAGAATGTTCTGGACAATGGGCGGAGTTTAAATTTACCTCAGAACAACACTGAGACTTCCACAGAGAACGGAGAAGGAGAATCCAGCAAGCTGTTACCATGGGTAAGTTATTAAGGCAGCATCATGGCGCTATAATGCTGGTCACCCTACTAATGCTGGTCCCCAGTACAAAAAAACAACATATGCTGGAATAATTGCTGGTAAAGTTGGTGACCAGCTATGCTGGTCAATGCTGTTTTGTTGTTGTTGTTGTTGTTGTTGTTGTTTTTTCAGCAGGAATGCAATTAACATAAAAATAAATCGCACTGCAGACTGTTCAAGAGCTGCAGTTTAAGACTTTCTCTAACCCATCACATCACCCATTACAATCTGGCCCTTGTCACAGTAGCTACAGCTACAATATCTTATTACAATGGCATCTGGAAGTGTGTGGGCTATATTAGGCCACAAATGAACATTTTTGTCCCTAAATCTGATGTTTTAAAAGCAAAAGAAATTAGCAAGTGTACGAATTCAAGCAAATTTGACATGCAAATCCTTAAATGCAGATCTTATGGGATGTTCCCAGTTTGGTGTGGTCAGGACCTAAGTGGTCTAAGGAAAAAAAACTAGTTATGTGTCATGAGTCAGGGTCATGGGTGGCCAAGACTCACTAATGCACATAATGAGTGAAAGCTCTCCAATAGAAAGGTGCCAGAACACACAGCTAACTACAAGCTGGTGACAAAAAGGAGACCCACTCAATTTAAGGAGGCTGGTTTTAATGTTGTAATGGCTGTTGGGTGTAAAAATGGATAAAAATACTATTTAAAGTTATTAAAATAATTTTTTTAATTGTTGGCTAAGGTGGTTGTTGGATGCGGTGGCTGTGGTAAAAAAGTGTGACAAAGTCAATTAATTTTCTGTAACAGCAACTTCAGTAATTCTGTCCGTATTTACTTAGGGTTAGTAACAGTACCTCTGCAAAGCCAATAAACCCACCCCATTACATAGGCCTTTTTTAAGCGTCCATTGTCTTTCATTTACATTTAATTTAAAAACCGAACACTCATATGTTCTAGAAAAGTAAAGTAAAATATTTTAAGTCTTCTTTGTTTCACTGTCAATAATTACAGCACATCAAAATGAAAAAAGTATTTAAAAGTATAATAATCATTATAATAATAATTTACAATTTACTATAAATATTATGTATCTTTTGGCCTAGTTCAGTACATGCAACCACAATCATGCAGAAGACTTTTGATAGTTATCCAGCCATAAAAGGGCTGTCCAAAAAAAAAAAAAAAAAAAAAATAGTTTATTGAGATGCACTGCATATAGTATTATGTATGCACATGGGGAAAGTAAAAAATGTAACCATCTTCAAAAAAGCAAGAGAAGTTAACTTACTTTTAAAAGTAATAGAAACTAATTCAGGCTGTCAGCTATATTAAAGGAATTGTATAATGGGTTGAATCCCTTAAGTTCCAATAGAACTTAAGTAAAATATTATTAAATTGCACAGGTTCTGCTGCACATACAGTAGGTGAAGTATATTCACACTACTTTATAATTGTACTAATAAGATAAGAGTGTCTGTATATGTGGACATAATGTTGCAGAAGTAAAATATTTTTTTCACAGTCAATTCTTAAACTACTGGATTCAGCTTCTGCATCGTTCCAATGTCAATGCACTCTTATGCTTCATGACAGACTATATTTGGAATTGTTGTTTGGAATGTGGTGTGTCTTTTTTTCAGTGTGATGCTAGGGGGACGGAGTGAGACATTGTACCTCTCTAATTGCCTCACTGCCAGTCAGCTAAAAGCACACAGGGACTCTTATTTACGGCAGCGTCTGGCGTGGGTCCACCACGTTTGCATGCATAACAGGAATAGGAGGACATGTGGGTGTAATCCTCAGCCTGCAGGAGACCTGCCTCCTAAAGCAGAGAGTGAGAAAGGAATGGAGAGATAAATAGCTACTAAGTAGGCATGTGGAACCTTATGATAACTGAGTGCTTGAACTATCTCCTGTTGAGTTAATAAGTTAAGCACTAAGGGATCTTAAAAAAAACACTGAAGCAGCAGTCATTCAATGCATCTACTTTGAATTTGTTTATTGTGGCTTTCCCAACATTGTTCAAAAATGTCCATAAGAGAACTTAGGTAAACAATTACAGAAAAGCCAATGCAACAAATTGTAAATGTAAACAATTACAGGAAAGCCAATGCAACAAAAACTGCCCAAGAAATCTACACTGCTTATGACAGAAAGGTATTGGGGGTGGTGTGTGTGTGTGTGTGTGTGTGTGTGTGTGTGTGTGTGTGTGTGTGTGTGTGTTTTGGGTGGGAGACAAAGAGTTTAGGGCTTTTGACCCAGCCCCAGCATCTTATTTCCCCAGATTCCAATACAAATGAGCATTTGTGGCATGCAATGGAAAAACAAAACTGATACACAAAGCCCCCATCACACAACCCACAGCACCCAAAGGATCTAAAATTTCCCTCTGGGATTATTAAAGTTCTTTGAATCTTAAATCTTAAATTCAAGCAATGGTGTAAAGAAGAATGGACAAAATTTCAAGTTCAAGGTTAAGTTCAAGTAGGCTTTTATTGTATTTTTTTATTTATTTATTTTATTTGAACTAAACACAGTTTAGTAAACAGTAAAATGAAACAATGTTCCTCCAGGACCAAGGTGCTACATACAACATCAATTAACAACATCAATTAACAAAAACTAACTAGCTAACTAAGAAACCTAATTATCTGACTAGCTGAGACAAGATTGCCATTTTTAGGTAAACTATCAAGTTCTATACAAAAGAGACAACATAAGGTGCATGTGCAAATGTGCAAACAATAGAGACAAAGTGACAATATGACAACATGACATATTTCAATACAGTATGTGGTCATGATGAGGTAATGAGGTAATAGGTTGAGGTACTGGAAGGAGAAATAGTAAACAATAAGCATTCCTTGTATGTAGCAGAGAAGATAGAAACTGGTTTTTGTGCAAATAACAAGTAATAAATAATGAAGTAATGAAGTTGGTGTGACCAATTGTTGAATGGTTGTTAATCAATGTGTTTGCGTGTGTGTTTATCAGTTCAGTTCAGTTTATTAGGTCATTCAGTATGAACAAATGTGTTGTTTATCAGTTCAGTCTCAATGTTTTGCGGTAGTTGAGTTTATCTGAGTGCTTTAGTAACTTTTTCCAGATGGCAGGAGGGTGAAGAGTTAGTCAGAGTGGTGTATATGATCAGCCACAATGCTGGTGGCTTTGTGGATGCAAAGTGTGGTGTAGATGTCTTTGATATACTGTAGGGACGAGAAACCCTGATGATATTCTCAGCTGTCCGCTCTATTTGTTGTAGGGTTGCACAATTTCCAAACCAAACAGTGATGCAGCTACTTTAGAATGCTCTTGATAGTCCCACTGTAGAAGGTTTAATGATCGGTGGTGGAAGCTGGGCCTTGCTCAGCCTTCTCAGGCAGAAAGGACATTGTTGGGCTTTCTTGTGCAAGGTGCTGGTGTCCGTTAGCCTCTGCACTTCTACTTTGTATGCCGACTCGTCATTCTTCCTGATGAGACTCACTGTGGTCGTGTCATCAGCAAACTTGATGCTGTGGTTGGAACTGTGTGTTGCTACACATTTGTGAGCCATGTTAAAGAAACCAGCTTGAGATGATCTTAGCTTTGTGACATGATAGCTTTCAGAAAATGGGTGAACTATGGTCTTAAAGGAATAGAAATAGTCAGCAACAATGATCAAGTACTCAGGCGCCCAAGAAAATGTCCTCCCAATGTCCCCACCATTGGACTAGCACCACCACCCTGAAACACTATTTCAGGATGAATTTGTCCATCAAGGCAGGATGGAATTATTTGCACAAATTCTAATCCTACGAAAATAAATGAATAAATGTAAAAACAAAATACATTTTTAAAAGTAAATGAGTTGCCAAGGTCAGGGATCACTTAAACAAAGGCAAATGACAGAGCTTTGTTTAATAGTCAAACTTAGAGGATTGGGTCATAAGAAAGACACTTGTTATTAAGGCTAATTGGGAAAAAAGCTTCACTTTACTAGCAAGCATAAAGTTTGGACTTTAAATCAATAGAAAAAGGGTCAGGTGGTCTGGTAAGTCTAGATTTACCCAATTCCAGAGAAATGGGTGCATCAGGGTAAGAAGGGAAGTGCATGCACCTATTATGCATAGTGCCCATTCTACAAGCCTTAGGAGGCAGTTTAATAACCAGGGGGTGCTTCAGTTGGTGGGGTCTAGCCTTGGCATCATTATGTGTCAATTAAATGGAGTCAACTAACACCTTGGATGTACTAACTGCCCAGCCTATTCCATCAATTGATTTTTCTTTTCCCCTGAGAGCATATTCCAGAATTCAAATTGTGAAATAATGGTTCTTGGAGTATAAGGAATAGTTTTCATGCCTGAATTAGCCACCACATTTCACACCGTAACCAAAGCTAAATGTGGTCAAATTAAATGTGTTGAGTGTGCAACTTTTTTGGCCAGGTACAGTACTTGAAGATTCATCTCACAATTGGACAGAATTGAAGGGTTCAGCTGATATGTAGAAAAAAAAAAAAAGAACTTGCTGCAGGGAGATGGTTTTGTGTGTGCAATCTTACAATCTTTAAAAAAGGGGGAAATATCAGGACAGTTGAGACACTTTAACTTTGCAGTGTTTTAAACTTTGACCTAATAATCTTATGCTATTAGGCACTTGCAGTTGAAGTACTTGATAGGCGCCCCATGATACAATGTACTTAATTTAGTCAAAACTTAAAGCGGTAGGTCATCCACATTAAACGGGTAGTTTATCAAAAATCTTTAGGTATCTAAATAAAATGTGCTTATATTGTAGTTTGCATTAAGTAAATCCGCTTGCATTTAAGGTTATAGAAATGCAAATATACATGTTAGTACCAGTACTTGAATTAAACTGCAAAAGAAAAAAAAGAAAGAAAACTGGTGCTATTATTAGGGGGTTTTTTTGTAGTGAGTCGCACTGGCCCCAGTTAAAGGTAACTGCAGTAATAGGCTGCAAACATTCTTTTTTTGCCTTCAGCATGTCCAATTTGTGTAGCCAGTACTTTCACTTCAGTCATATGACAGACAGAAGCAATTCAAATGTCCTTTTAGTATTCATTATGTTCTGCTATGATATGCATCTTTAAAGTTTTTTAAAAGAGAATTTTGTTATAGTCAACCATTTGATACTTAAACTAAACATAAAAGTACTACTGTGCAGTATTAAAAGAGCAACAGAAAGTAACAGAGAATGGATATTATGAATGTCTGAATCGATGCATGAAACATGCCATGTGTTCCTATTATGTTCTGTGATTTTAATTCTAGCATTTAACTATGGTTTAATTACGCTATGGACTAACATGTAACTATTTAATAAATTAATGTATTCATATATATAAATATACGTTAGTAAGGGAATATGGTAGATTGGGACATACAGTAAAACCTTGGACTTGGTGTGCGTGTGTAAATTTTGAATAAAATTTAACTTGATAAACAAGCGAGGTCTTGAAATATTCAACTCAAAAAAAAAAAAAAAAAAAAATATGAGTTGTGTATATATATATATATATATATATATATATATATATATGCTTTGTGTGCCGAGCATCATACTGTATGATCACTACTAAGGCAATGGTTCTTCTCTTTTTTACTCTACGGGATTACGGAATCTTCTCCCATGCTCAGTCTTGTATAATGAACATTCATCCTTTTCTCCCCTCTTTTGTCTCACTTACACCAGCTATGATTTTTTTAAAGGTAAAGTGCAGGTTAATTTGTTTTATCTTTACTTTAGATTTTGTATTAATCATTTTTTATATGAATATTTTTGGATTGTGAACCAAGTCATCTGAGTTTCCATATTTCTTATGGGAAATTTGCTTTGATATATACAGTAAGTGCTTTGAATGACAGGCATGTTTTCAGAAAGAATTAGGCTTGCAATCTAAGGTTCAACTGTATACTGTAATGTTTAGTTTGTGCAATATGTTGATATATTAACTTACTTAAGCCCAATATCTTAATATGTAGTCAATTTTACTGATGATGAATATGAATAAAAGCAGTGATTAAGAAAAATGTGTCTTAAATTACCAAACATCTTAAAAATACTTTTCAGCATTTAAAATATCTTCTTCTTTGTCTTTTGGTTGTTCCCTTTCAGGGGTCACCACAGTGAATCATCTGCCTTTATCTAACCCTATCTTCTGCTTTTTCTTCTCTCACCCCAACTAATTTCATGTCCTCTCTTACTCCGTCCATAAATCTCCTCTATGGTTTTCCTTTGGACCCCCTGCCTGGCAGTTCCAACCTCAGCATCCTTCTACCAATATGCTCACAATCTCTCCTCTAAACATGTCTAAATCACCTCAATCTGGCCTATCTGACATTTTCTCCCAAACATCTAACATGAGTTGTCCCTCTGATTAATGTATTCTTGATCCTATCTATCCTTGTCACTCCCAAAGAGAACCTCAACATTTTCATCTCTGCTACCTCCAACTCTGCTTCATGTCTTTTTTTCAGTGCCACTGTCTCTAAGCCATAGAGCATCGCTGGTCTCACCAATGTCTTGAACACCTTTCCTTTCACTCTTGCTGAATTTCTTTTGTCACAGACCACACCTGACACTTTTCTTCACCCATTCCAACCTGCCTGTACCCGCCTCTTTACCTCCTTTCCACACTCTCTGTTGCTCTGGACCGTTGACCCTAAGTATTTAAAGTCCTGCACCCTCTTTACCTCTGCTTCCTGTAGCCTTACTGTTCCACTTACAGTAGTTCATCTTATTCACACATGTATATTCTGTCTTTTTATGGCTAACCTTCATTCATCTGCTTTCCAGAGCATTCCTCATCTCTCTACACTTTCCCCAACCTGTTCCCTGCTCTCTACAACACACAATGTCATCTGCAAACATCAATGTCCATGGAGACTTTTGTTTAAACTTACAGTGGTGTGAAAAACTTTTTGCCCCCTTCCTAATTTCTTATTTTTTGCATGTTTGTCACACAAAATGTTTCTGATAATCAAACAAATTTAACTATTAGTCAAAGATAACATAATTACACACACAAAATGCAGTTATTATTAAGTATTTAGGAAGAAAAAAAATCCAAACCTACATGGCCCTGTGTGAAAAAGTGATTGCCCCCCTTGTTAAAAAATTACTTAACTGTGGTTTGTCACACCTGAGTTCAATTTCTGTAGTCACCCCCAGGCCTGATTACTGCCACACCTGTTTAAATCAAGAAATCACTTAAATAGGAGCTACCTGAAACAGAGAAGTAGACCAAAAACACCTCAAAAGCTAGACATCATGCCAAGATCCAAAGAAATTCAGGAACAAATGAGAACGAATGAGAGTAATTGAGATCTATCAGTCTGGTAAAGGTTATAAAGCCATTTTTAAAGCTTTGGGACTCCAGCGAACCACAGTGAGAGCCATTATCCACAAATGGCAAAAACATGGAACAGTGGTGAACCTTCCCAGGAGTGGCCGGCCGACCAAAATTACCCCAAGAGCGCAGAGACAACTCATCCGAGAGGCCACAAAAGACCCCAGGAAAACATCTAAAGAACTGCAGGCCTCACTTGCCTCAAATAAGGTCAGTGTTTACGACTCCACCATAAGAAAGAGACTGGGCAAAAACAGCCTGCATGGCAGATTTCCAAGGCGCAAACCACTTTTAAGCAAAAAGAACATTATGGCTCATCTCAATTTTGCTAAAAAACATCTTAATGATTGCCAAGACTTTTGGAAAAATACCTTGTGGACCGATGTGACAAAAGTTGAACTTTTTGGAAGGTGCGTGTCCCGTTAAATCTGGCGTAAAAGTAACACAGCATTTCAGAAAAAGAACATCATACCAACAGTAAAATATGGTGGTGGTAGTGTGATGGTCTGGGATTGTTTTGCTGCTTCAGGACCTGGAAGGCTTGCTGTGATAGATGGAACCATGAATTTTACTGTCTACCAAAACATCCTGAAGGAGAATGTCCGGCCATCTGTTCGTCAACTCAAGCTGAAGCAATCTTGGGTGCTGCAGCAGGACAATGACCCAAAACACACCAGCAAATCCACCTCTGAATGGCTAAAGAAAAACAAAATGAAGACTTTGGAGTGGCCTAGTCAAAGTCCTGACCTGAATCCTATTGAGATGTTGTGGCATGACCTTAAAAAGGCGGTTCATGCTAGAAAACCCTCAAATAAAGCTGAATTACAACAATTCTGCAAAGATGAGTGGGCCAAAATTCCTCCAGAGCGCTGTAAAAGACTCGTTGCAAGTTATGGCAAACGCTTGATTGCAGTTATTTCTGCTAAGGGTGGCCCAACCAGTTATTACTGTAGGTTCAGGGGGCAGTTACTTTTTCACACAGGGCCATGTAGGTTTGGATTTTTTTTCTCCCTAAATAATTAAAACCATAATTTAAAAACTGCATTTTGTGTTTACTTGTGTTATATTTGACTAATAGTTAAATGTGTTTGATGATCAGAAACATTTTGTTTGACAAACATGCAAAAGAATAAGAAATCAGGAAGAGGGCAAATAGTTTTTTACACCACTGTACAGCATGCATAGAAACAATAAGGATCAGTGTGTCATAAACAAAATTATATTGTAAATAAAAATGTAAATATTTTGTATTATGTACAGGTTATATTATTCAGTAGTTGTATACTGTATATATAGTACATTTACAGTTATTAATAATTTCTAATTTTCCTACTAACTACTATTGCTTCATAACTGTGTCTGTAGACATGGTTTAAAATACCCTAATATGGTCTTAGCTGAGTATGATTACAAATAAATGACATCTTGTGGTGCATTGTTATCTTAATTTGTAATCAAACCAGGGGATCTACTTAGCTTACAAACTGGGTTACATGTTGTACTGCTCCACTTCATCTGAATCCTCCTTAACACATTAACTGATTGGCATTGAGGGGTTTTAAACACAGTAAGTAATACACACCGAATAATTGGCTTCAGGCCAGGAGCTCCTGCATTGCAATCTAATCAAGCTTCTATTCAAGAACATTCTAGAATGTCACTTCCTTCCTGATTTGCTGTATGCCTCAACACTTTCCAATTCAGGGAGCATAGCTCTGGATTTGATCTGAAATCGATCTCTTCTAAGGAGTAAAAATAGCCGACGGTATTGTTACGTGCCACCTGAGTCGGTCACGGTGTGTCG